>NW_009953295.1:7480551-7512823 GCF_000747805.2 Chaetura pelagica | reverse complement strand
GTAAAAGGAAAATCTATTCTTTGTGCTTTCACTAGCTGTGTCATTACTCAAAAGTTCTCATTACAAATAGTACTTACTAGATTTATGTCACTGAAAGTCTTCCAGAGAAAGTTAACTGATGGTGTGTCTGGGTGAACAAATTCATCATTGAAAACTCATCAGTGGGTCAAATTACAGTAGAAATTATAGTTATCTTGCAAGAGCAAACAGGAAAAAAGCAAGGGAAAGATCTGGGAATTCACAAAAACTTGAGGTGATATAACAACTGCAGTACCTGTATTACATGGCCATGTTGGCACCTGTCATTTATAAATATATTCAGACTGAGTGAACGATGAACTTAAATGCCCACAGAGGAAAAGTGTCCTTTGACTGCAGGTCAGAGATGAAACTAGTCTTAAGCTAAGAGCATTTCACGTAATCCGTTAGATCACAGGGTACTCCAGACAACAGCCTGGAATTTTCAAAGACAGTAGCAAAAGGCATTTATTGAAAACTCTTAAGAAAGTGAAGGAATCAGGGTAAAGCTAATCTGGGCAAAATATTCTATGATGTGTCAATCAAGAGGGGTTTTCACTGAGTAAAGACTTTATTCTAAGCAAATGTATAGTGGGCCACCACAGAAGACACACAGCAGGAGATAATGATTTCAAGCAGAATATAGGCAGAGTTTGATCATAGGCCTTCACTGCAGGTTAGAGGGAACGACTGCTAGATCATCTGAGTGACCTGAGAATGTGCTGCCTTTAACAATACCACTTGTATATAGCTCTTGTAAGAATGGTTCCTACGTGTAAGATCATAACGCTCTCTGTGAACCTTGGTGTGTCATCTATAAAGTTCAGCATTGTACAGGGAAAAGACTGACATCGGTTTACTTGTCAGAATGCTATAAAGATGTGAAGAGAACTTCAAGTCAGATGGGATCTGAACTGCATGCTGCATGCACGTAAGATGACTAACATCTTTTCTAGAATTTCCATCCTTTACTCAATAAACCAGTTAATCAATCTTAAGTGTCAGTTCTTCTCTTACTGAGATCCTAAACGAATTATTATTTCCCCTGTTCAAAACAAAACCCTTGCAGTCCAAGACTAGGAAAGCAACAAAACTGAAAATAGAAAGGTTTGGTCTGGAAAAGAAAAGTCAGTAAATTTAAAGTAACTGAAGTAGCTAACAAACTCACTGAGTGAACTCATAATTATTACTTTCAAGTTCAGGCTTGCTGTAGGACAACTGAACTAAATTGGTGTCTTACTCTGATATAGTGGTCAAATGGTTATGTACAGAAAATATCCTGAGGCTTAATTATTCTTTTTCAGGACTTTATTAAAATACATTTAAATTTTTATCCTATTATTTTATTATCTTCTTTCATCAACTGACAAGTGAGTGGCTTTGAAATTAAAAAAGAAAGTCCCCAATAATTTGTAGAATAGTTTTGACAGAGCAAGTTGTGTTCTCTGGTTTTAGTCTGGTGAACTAATAAACACAAAGAAACAAATAATATTATTTTTTAAAGTGCTGTTTGTGTAAATCTACAGATGAAATGTAGTTCACCTACATTTGCTCTCCATAGCTCACAGCTCAATGATACCAGATTAACTGTGTCTAATTTCTAGGAGATATGTATGTATTATATGAACAAACAGGTATACAGGCCTATAATCTTCAAATTAATGCAAATGATTCATGCGAACAACAGACTTTTCATAGAAGAGTGAGCTTTTGTGCATATGATTCAAGTTGACCTTTTGTTGCAATAAATCTATTATTAGGTTGTACTTCATCTAAAATCAAGATTTAAGATAAACTTTCTTAGGAGGATTTCCACTCAATCTGAAAACTCAGTCTGTGTCATGGACACCTTTGATAGTGCAATATGAAATACAGTTCTTGCTCTCCATGTTGCTACCTGGAATAGTTTAATCATTTATTAGTTGCTGAAGAATTTAACAATTCAAACCATATGTTTTTTTGACATTTTTGAACCATCAAAGTCATTTTAAGTTATAGGCCAACCTACCACAGACAGTGCAGCATATCAAAACAGTCGATACACTTAATTAACAATTATTTTAATTTGTATTTAAGTATTTTTCTATATGGTTTGTGATATTACATCAAAATATATTAAGAAAAGAAAAAAAAGGTGAAGGAATTCAACAGATACAGTGCAAAGTTATGTAAGAGATTCTAATTTTTCCGTGAACAAACAAAACCTTAATAGTGTTGGTTGGGCCACATTGCCATGATTCCTTCTGCTTTCTTTTCACCTGGGCACCAGTTTTAATTTTCACAGAGGGTCAGGTCACCCTTCTTGGGGAGAACAGTGGATACAGAAGCCATCAGCCCCACAGCTCTTACAGTCTGCTCTGACTCTGTTGCCAAATAAAAATCTTGGTCTTGACACTGATTCTTTTTATTTTAAGTTGCTGTGGTTTTTTTGGTGAAAATCCAGGCCAACTGGCCTCCAGAACCTCATATGATATTAAAAAAAAAATATTTAAAAATGGAAACTAGAGAATTTAACCAAGTGTATTTGACACCAACCTTTTATCTTTTTATTTTTCCATACCAGAAATGCTTTGCAAAGCACAGAAAAGCGTGAATAAATTAAGCTGCATTTTTTCTAATTGATCATAGTCATAAAATCACAGAATGGTTTGGGTTGGAAGGGACCTTAAGGATCATCTGATTCCAACCCCCCTGGCATGGGCAGGGACAACTCCCACTAGACCAGGATGTTCCAAGCCACATCCAACCTGGCCTTGAACACTTCTAGGGTGGGGCAGCCACAACTTCTCTGGGCAACCTGTGCTTGTGTCTCACCAAACAATGCACACAAGCAAAAAACAAAAAAGTTAGGTAAAAATATATACCAAACAATGTTTGAGAATAAAATATTTTTATGAATTACAGAGACAAAATGCACAACAGCTGAACATGTGTTAATATAATGAATATCATAATCTATGACTGAAAATAACCAGTGTTAATCTTTATGACATATAAGGAAGTATTGAATTTATGAGAGCATGTTCAGTGATGAAAAAGTGAAAAGAAGCGGAATGTTTTCACCTTTCTTCACAGAATCACAGAATAGTCACAGTTGGAAAAGACCTCTGAGATCACCGTCCAATCATCATCACATAAAAAAAAACAACCAACAATCAAGAAAAAAACCCCCAGAGAACACCACACAACACACCACCCTGAAAAAAACCGCACAAAACAAAACGCCAGTCAAACACCACACACACTCCACCAAATAACACCCACAAAAACCCCCACCTACACTCTCAGCCACTAGAATCATAGAATCATAGAATCCTAGGGGTTGGAAGGGACCTCGAAAGATCATCTAGTCCAACCCCCCTGCCAGAGCAGGGTCACCTAGAGCACATCACACAGGAACGTGTCCAGGTGGGTTTTGAATGTCTCCAGTGAAGGAGACTCCACAACCTCCCTGGGCAGTCTGTTCCAGTGCTCTGTCACTCTCACAGTAAAAAAATGTTTTTGGATATTCACCTTGAACCTCCTATGCTCCAATTTGCACCCATTACCCCTTGTCCTATCACTGGTCATCACTGAGAAAAGCCTAACTCCATCCCCCTGACACTCACCCCTTACATATTTGTAAACATTGATGAGGCCACCCCTCAGTCTCCTTTTCTCCAAGCTAAAGAGACTAGAGCATGCTTGAAGTGCCGTATCTACATGTTTCTAGATTTTACCCCATTTAACACAACTCTCTAGAACTGGCCATCCAGCCAGTTTTTCACCAGGTGAAGAGTACACTTGTCTATGACATGATTCACCAGCTTTTCCAGGAGAATGTTGTGGGAGATGGTGTTAAAGAGCTTACTAAAGTCCAAGTAGACAACGTCCACAGCCTTCCCCTCATCCAAACGGTGGGTTACATGGCCATAGAAAGAGATCAGGTTGGTCAAGGAAGACCTCCCTTGCATAAACAGAGGCTGCCTGGCTATGATCGCCTGGCTGCCCTGCACTTGCCATGATAGCTCATTCAATATGGAGAGAGGCTTAGTGAGCTCCCCTGCCAGCTCCTTCAGTACTCTTGGGTGAATCCCATCTGGTCCCATAGGCTTATGCATGTCTTTTCTTTCATTTTTCAATTAATAGTTTTATTGTTTAGAGTGTTTTAAATCACCTTTTCACTGTATCCTTCAAAAAAGACTGTTTTACCCCCCGAGTCAAGTTCTTTGGGAATAAAAATAAAAATGCATGTTCCCTCTCCTATTACTTTAAAGTATAGCAAAAGAACACATTTTAACATCTGTAGACAAAAACAAAAGCACTTCAACAGAAAACATAAGTAATTTTATCTCTGCAAATTAAATGGAAACAAAATTACTTTAGCAGCATGTATCAGTAGGGACATGCAGAAGTAATGTCACTGTGAATAACACTGTTGGAAAACAATTAACCTATGAAACAATATCTTGCAAAGTCTTTTGCTCAAGCTCTTGAAATTCTGATGCAAATCTCAGAAGACAAAAAATTCAGATTCTTCAGTGTTGACTAATACATTATCACTGTTTGCCATAACTTACCTTTGCTTTCGTGCAGACTAATACAAATTAGCTTCCAAAGCCTGTATTTTGATTTTATATTGATCTTGTTATTAACCACAATTAAATACGCAAAGTCGTATTCTAAATTTGTACCTTTTTTTCTCAATGACTGTTATTTTCCCATTAGTCATATTGGTATAATCAAGAATTTGTCAAATTATGTTTTGATTAATGCTTTTTTTCTGCTATAGTTAATAAGCACACAATGGCAATCATCACTGGGAGAAACCTTTTACCATCAGGGTTTTCATATTATAAAGAATGAATGTGATATTAGCTGGCTACAATTGTCCTCAGAAACCATGAACTACAGGCAGAAAGTATGTATAATGTATGTTTGCATGTTTAAACACAAATGGGTAGTTCGCAGCATCATTTTATGATTGTTAGCAAGCATAGCTCTGAAGACAGTCTTCCAGTAGTCTCTGAATGTATGTTTGAGGAACAGGCATTTATTGAAATAGCTTCCTGAGAAAAAGATCAAGTTTAATATTAAAGATATGGATTCTTTTCATGCACCTATCTAGAATGTTTGCAGGGAATAAATCGAGAGTGGAAAATGCATTTAGAAAGTTCTTTCACACCTTTCTTAACTTCTTTTGCTTAACAAAGTATAAAAATATGATTAATGAGCTATCACAGTAAATAGTAGATATGAAGCAATGAGGAAATGTAGAAGTATTTACAACAGAATAGCTGAATTTCTAGGAATTGCAAGTGGAAGGAAGAAGGTAGCATGAAAATTTTTATATAAATCTGGAAGTAAAATTTAAGTCTAAATTCAGAGCTGAACATAAAATTACAAAAAATGACAGTGTGTCTAATTTTCTTGATTATGTCAAAAAACACTGTAGGGGCTAATAAGAAGGTTTTAATCGCAGAGAACTGTGATCAACATAAAATGAGACCATACAGGCATTTGCTTTTGCTACTCAAAAGTTTGCTTAATTCATAACAGAAGCTGAACATCTTGCTGTTCTAATCACAGTCTACTGAGATATTTGAGTTTTCACCTAGTGAATCCTGTCTAATTAAGGCATTTTTACTAGCTAACCTTGCTCTCCCAACAGAGTTCCCTGTAACATGAGTCTTTGCTTCTGTTTGATGAACAGTTCTGTAGCTTAACGGCAGTACTGGTTCTTTCCCAGCTCTTTTACAATTCCTGAAGTCACCCTCTCACTTGGAACCAATCTATCCCAGAGATGCGAATCTTACCAAAGATGCATGTGGGTGTCAGCTATGTCTATACAATCACTTTATTCTTTTGTAGATCTGAACTGTCACTGAGACAAATGGCCCATTATTTCTGTTCTTTCTCTTTTGCTGCCACCACCTCTGCCTGTGCATATACACAAGAAACTCAGGCCAGGGAACTGATATGTCACCTAGCAAAAATGAACAAGCGTTTGTTTGTTTCCATCTGCATTTAGATACAGAAATTAACATACCAGTGCAAGGGAAGGGGAGGCTCAAAGAGCTAAATGTACAGGAGAGGAAGAAAAAGCCATTTCCACCCAGGAAATACTGGATTTAGAAGGACACTGAGTTAAAATTTCTGTGTGAACAGAATTTTGCTGCTTGCAATCTGTTTTTTCTGTTCTCTTTTAAAAACCTACACATCAGAAGGAAGCAGTAAGTAACATAGCAAGAGGGACCTTGAATAAAAATAATAATAATGGTATTAAAATCACAAAATCACAGAATCTTAGGGGTTGGAAAGGACCTCAAAAGATCATCTAGTCCAACCCCCCTGCCAGAGCAGGATCACCTAGAGCACATCACACAGGAACGCATCCAGGCGGATTCTGAATGTCTCCAGAGAAGGCGACTCCCCAGTCTCTCTGGGCAGCCTGTTCCAGTGCTCTGTCACTCTTACAGTAAAGAAGCTTTTTCTGATGTTTATGTGGAACCTCCTGTGTTCCAGTTTGCAGCCATTACCCCTTGTCTTATCATTAGACATCACTGTAAAAAGCCTGGCTCCATCCTCCTGACACTCGCCCTTAAAATATTTGTAAACATTGATGAGGTCACCCCTCAATCTCCTCTTCTCCAAGCTAAAGAGACCCAGCTCCCTCAGCCTTTCCTCATAAGGAAGGTGTTCCACTCCATCATCTTTGTGGCTCTGCGCTGGACTTTTTCAAGCAGTTGCCTGTCCTTCTTGAACTGAGGGGCCTAGAACTGCACACAATATTCCAGATGTGGCCTCACCAAGGCAGAATAGAGGGGGAGGAGAACCTATGCTATAGGAATGCTTTCAGGCATTGTACTGCTAGATAAAATGTAAAATTTCTGGAAATACAGGAAGTACCAAATAAAATACATTAAAACTAGAATTTTACATCACAAAGGAGAAAATGACCTGTAATCCCAGATATTCTTAGACATTAGGCATATCCAGGATTGAAAGGCCATCTGTTATCAAGCAACTCGTCTCTATCTCATAATTCTCAATTACTACAACTTGCATGTTTAATAATTTCCAAGGTGCTTTTATAAAACTATAATACTACTTGACCTTATAACATGCTATTAACATTTATGAGTAACAAATCATTCTAGAAGAGATAAGCAAAACAAATTAAAAGTTCTGTGTTCCAGGAAATATGTCTTGTTGGGAAGGGCAACTTAAATAAGAACATGGATATACAGAATAAATTGATAGTGCTGCTGTGCTCATTGAAAGAATTCTACCTCCCTTAGCAAAACTAAATCATTAACATAACAAAGATTTGATTCTTCAGTGCACCATGTCATGCTGAAACTTTTCCATATCAGGAAGACAATATTTAAAAGGGAAGACCTGAGACTTATGTCCTAAAATAAAGCAACTTACTGGACTTCTGCAACTGCATTGGCAGTAACTGACCATTTCCCTTTTAATAGTACAGTGAGAAAAAATTTGTGCTTCTAATGACCTCTGCTATAATGAATAGCAATCTGCTTGGTCACAAGGTTTTCAGACTGTATCTTGGTTATCGATCACTTATTGCAGCCCGCTAACTTCATATTTCCTTTATTATCAATTGTGCAAATATATCAACAACTTTGTCATTCGAAGCTAAACCGTAGAAAGTACTTCAGGCAGAATGCAATAGAATTTATAATATAATTACTTACTGCATTTACTATATACAAAATAAAATGCTTCAGAAAAAATAAATTCAAACCAATGGAAGTTGTGTTTTTTCTTGTCTTTACTAGATATCTCCACTATACCTGTTCTGAAAAGTTTTGTTTCTGAACTCAACCTAAGTACCAAAAAGATGTCGAAGAATAAATTTCATTCATATAAATTATGACATTCCTCATTGAAACTGGGGTGTAGGGATAAATAATGGAAGGATACGTCCTTGAATTCCTGTTTGCAGAGAAGTGCACTATTTAAATAAAGAATTCAGACATTGTTTATTCTACAGTCAGTCTGCCTACCTGAATTCATATATCATGAGTAGCTTTATAAGAACTTAACATATTGGTACAGTCTGTTGTGCACTCTCAGTCCTTCTGGATGAGAAAAGGCAAAGAAGAAATCAGATGAAGTTAGGTTAATAGAGATTTGCAGAGTTGAATCAACTTTTTTTTTTTTAATTATTTTTTTTTTTCTCCCTCCAAGACAGGATCAGCTCTTCCTAAACACACACTTGAGAGATGTATGTTTCATCCATTCTTAAATCTCTAAAGATTCCAGAATTCTGGCTAGGAAAGCCATTTGAGATCTTAATCATCCCTAAAATGAGCAAGTTTTCCCCTTTCTCTAATTTAAACATTCTTTACTGCAGTTTAAACTCATTACTTGTCTTATACTAGAAGTCATAGAAAAGGTTTTCCCTTTATCTTTTCAGCAAGTTTCCCTCTGTGAAAACCCTTTATATGCCATCAACAGTATTATTTTCACTAAATCTTTGAGTCTTTCTGAACATCTAAACTTATGACCCTTTCTTCCTTGTCCTTTTCAGCCTCAGAAGGAGAGACCCAGCTGTCTCTGAGCTGCAGTTTTACTTCTCAGTATTTCATGTATCTCATTGCAAGATGCACCACAATCCTGGTGATAGTATATAATTTAAAAAAAAAAAAAAAAAAAAAAAAAAAGTTATTTCAACTTTTGGTCATTGATGAAAAATAATACTATTTAAAAAGTTGAGCAGTTTTTTTCAACAGCTTGATATTAATTCGTATCTGATGAGAAAAGTTTTTGTTCACTGAGGGAGGGAATAGGGGCTGGAGACCTGATTTTAATTTAAGAAGTTATGTTCAAAATATCTGAATGGCTTTTGAGTTCATCATTGATTGTCAGTCAGTGGGAGTCTTTCCATTAACTCCAGTGAGGATTTAAATCAGATTCTTAGAATTATAAAAAACCAAAGTATATAATTCTCTTTATGTCAAAGGGTGTTAGATGCCTAGCACCCGAGTGTGTTCCTGCAAAACCTATCTTTAGTGTTTATTAATTCAAAGAACACTGATGAAAAGTATCAGCTTGTTCTATAAAAAATGGGATTAATGCTTCATTTGTACAAATTTTTAAAAGCATGGCATGTTACACATATACAATTAACATTATTTTTACAGCAGAAACAGCAAAAGTAACAATCTGTATACACCAGATGCTGGTAGCTTAACAAAGCACATGTTGATTTCAAATGTTTGATATTTCATGTCATTTAGAAAGCATGAGACTTGGACAAACAGCCCAATCCAGGCTTTTCACATACTCTAGTAACCAATTTGTTCTCTTGGACTTGGCTAGTGTGCACAGGACAGATGTACCAACCGCCTTAATGAAGTACTATAAATTCTAATTTAGTGTCTCCAAAACTAATGAGGTTGTTCAGAAGCAATCTAACTTACTTACAGACCACCATATTAATAATTGAAGGGTGCTTTCCGGTACTAAACACCCTACTTTTATCAAGCAATCTCTCTACAGTTCCATCATTCTTCCCTGATTTTTCATAAAACTTACATCTTTTGTACAATTACCACATACCTCACCTTCTACATTTATCCTTAGGGACTATCTCAGGCAAGACAGAGGTGCTAAACCAATGACATAGTCCCAGGTTCAGACAACAGCAGAAGAACTCATCTATTATTTCCATTACTCTCTGGATCTCTATGACTCCAGACAACCTCAGCTCCTCTCTTAAGCTTTCCTCCAGTTGTCTTTTGTGAAAGACGTATTTTTTTACCACATTGAGTTTGCATTCAGAGGTTTGTCTTCTGCAATATTATATTTTTTACCTTTGAGTTCAGTTGTATTTTTTCGCCTTCCTTTTGTGGCATCTGCACTTAAGTCACATTGTAATGAAACATGAATTTTCTGTGATGTAAAGAAGAAATGTCCATTTCTACGTATTTTGTATTTTGTTTTCCTGAGAAAATTACTCTCCTAGGAAACTATATGCCTTAGTGACAGTGATACATTCTAGAGGTCCAAAGAAAGGTCAACATGATACTGAAGAATTTTGTGAGACTCTACGAAATGTGTCTATAAATTATTATATGGATGGTTTTTGTTTTGCTTTGTTTCATTTTCAGATCTGAAACTGAAGAAATCACATTGAAAAGCCCAAACACTTGTGGATCAAAAGCAAAGCCAATTTTTGTCCAAACCCCTTAAGACTAAAATTGCTGAATTTTATAGTGTTCTATTCATTTTCTCCAAATAAAATTATTCCTGTAATTTATATCTCTATTTTAATTGAAATTTACTTGACCAATTAAAAGTTTTACCATAAATTATATGCTTCCATGAGAAATTCAGGTTCTAATGATTAAATCCAGAGAAAACACATTTCATCAGAAAGTTCTCTACCAGATATAGAAGTAAAATCCTTAGATTTCAGTGCAATGTCAGCATGGATGCTCTGCAGAATTGGCAATCATCTTTCTACAGAAGAAGTTAAGATTACCTGCATAATTTTGTATTTCTATGCAGTATTCTAGCCGGTCTGCAAACAAATCAGGTCTTAAAAAAACATTTCACAGCTGCCTAAATCAAGATATTTAAACACCTGGGTATGCGGACAGACATTAAGTACAATTTCCACAATACCACATGCAAATGACAGTTCTGTTGCTTTCCTACCAGAACTAGTTAATAATTACATCTGAAGTGAATGAAATTATATAAATGTCACCTCAGACTTCTAGAAATTCATGTATAGAAATGAACTAATGAGAACAAGATGACAAGAACATGCTCTATATAAACAGAATTTGTATTTGGTGCATAAATGAGTCTGTTAAGAGTGAGTGGGAGATTCACTGAGCAGGCTCTTTCAAACTGCTGCTGTTGGTGTTCAGTTATTAGACATTACTAACATATTGTCTCTGCAGCTACTTATCAGAGCACTACTAAACAACTACTATAACTGAATACATGTACTCAGTGAGAATGGGATACATTTCTAGTTCATTATATTGCCAACACTACCACTATTTGGAAAAGGGATTTCTATCAGTGTCTTTCAAGCTGTGCTGCCATTTAACGTGGTTGTTCAAATGCAAAAAGATTGCTTGGATGGTAATATAATTCTGATCACATTGTAATAAAAAATCAAAATAAGCTTTCATGAAAATAGTATTTGGTTTTATCACAGCATATTGAGAATGACTAATAGAAAAACCTAACCTGATTCCTTATTTATTTTTCTTTGGTTGATAAAGTAAGCTATAACCCATCTTATTTTCAAATTCAAGAGTATCTGATAAAATGAACAGATTCACTCTAGGGTTGATGGCTTTTATCCTGATCAACAGATGAATTACATCAAGGATATAAATAGGAAGCACGTATCCATACTGTGGTTTATCATTCTGTGTTAAAAAGAGGCAGTTCACAATTGAGTAAGTGAAGGAACTCAATGTTCCAATAGAGAAGGGCAAAAATTATTCTCAGAAAAATCTTAATACACATACTTCTGAAGCACATTATGAATTTAGCAAGCAGTTTTCACTCCTTCTTCTCAACATGTTATAATTGTAGTTAATATGGCTCTCATTGAGAGATGGTCTGATTTTTTATTTATTTTTTTTCTCTCTCTCTCTCCCTTTCTGTAAAAGACAAGAGGGGATAGAAAGCTTTGTTGGACTGAAACCAGTAATGATTGCTCTCGAAGGAGTGGTAATTTGGGCAGGGCAAAACCTGTCAGTTTCAGAGAAGTAAAACGAGCAGATAATTGCAATCTTCAACTTTCAAGGTTAACTTGAACCTTTAAATGAAATGAGAAAATTCATGTGATTTCCCCTTCTTCTTTTACAAAAGGCTTAAGTTGCCCCATTTATTTTTGTTATGCAAAGGTACTGACAGGAGGATGGGTGGGAGAGCAGGACCTCCTGCTTGTTTTGTTGTTGGTGGTTGTTTTTTATTTAACCTTTATGGATAATCTAAAAATTATATAATGATGGATTACATTTCACGTGCTTCTTGTTTTTCTGACCTTGGGACTATGTGCCTTTATCAGATGCTATCTAAAACAATTACATTCATCTAGAACAAATATTGGCTTATCACTTACTGAAGCAAAACAACTTGCTGATGTCCCCATCAACCTAGACTGTGATTGTAGTGCTCTTTTAAAGTCATATTGTCAGATCACAGCTACTGCTTACTTCGATATTACAGTCTGAATATTTTGGTTGTAGCAGGTAAAATTAAGAGCTTCCTTGCTTATTGGTGCACATTAATTGATCAGCAAATAACTGAACAAACACACCCCTCATAATAGGGAACACCAAAAATACTGGGTGAGGTTTGCTTGTTTCTGTTGGTATAAGGAAGAGGTATTTACAGAATAAACCAGAACTCATTAATACTGCCCAGAGAAGCAATGCTACCACTGTATCTGCACTGGTGGGCTAAATAAAACAATGCCAGAGGCAAGATAATCTGTGCCCACTAGCTGCCAGTACAGTCCCTAGTATATATCTGATTTATGCCAACATGAACTCTTTCAGACTATGCCTAGGAATGATTTGGGATGTAGCGTGATAAAGAACTGTTCCCAGTATGCACTACACAAGACACCATGCTAGGCAGTGGGTTGGAACACTGTCTGAGCTGAGCTGAGCCATTTGTCCTCAGAACAAGAAAATGATGTTTGAAATATTTTAATTGCTAGTTTAGATTTAGTCTCTAGGACTGTTGTGAATGACTGTAAAAGTTTAGCTAAGACAAACAGGCATATAAATGCTTAATTATTTCCTCTCTGAAGGTTTTCTTTTACTGATTAGATAAACTTGTGATTTAGAGGAATTTCTAATCATCATTCCTTATATTTTCCAGACAGAAGAAGCATGTGCCCCCAAAATGAAAGATATGCACTGTCAGTGACAGACAAATGGATTCACTCTATATATTTAAATATTATTTGGTTCAAAAGGCTAACTCAAGACTTGGCTGATCTTAGCCACCCTTTGTGTGTCCCTCTATACTTCCATGCTTTTAGTTGTTGAGGCAAGGAAACCCTAACCATTTCTTCCTTGTCACTGAGTTTGATTTGGGAACCAACTTAGAGGCATGAGTTATCTCTTTTAAGTCACAATAAAATTCAAGCACTGTGGTTTAAAAATCTCCTTCTCCACATGGGCTATTTAGATATTGTAGGAACGAACAGATAGACAGATGTCTATACTCTTGAATCTAAACTACTTAGGGAAACATAGTAGTTTTGTTGTTCCCTGGCACACTGTTCAGAACACAATGATCATAATTTATTTAATAAATGTTTGAACTTCAAGTGATTATCTAATAGGTCTTCAATCAATGGTCTCTCAGTAACAGATACAATCCTGAACTACCATTCTCTTGTTTGTTTGTTGTTTTTTTTAATGGGAGAAGAGGTTCTAAAAAAATTTCTTGGGATTGCAGTTAAAAGCAAGAGATACCAGAAGGTTGTGCTGAAATTCTATTTATAGAAACAATTCAAGATTCTGGCAATCAAATATGGGGAAACCATCTGAAAAGTTAAAAAACACCCTTTACAGCAGCCTCTCTATCTTGATTTTTTGTGGGGAACGGTCTGCCCTAGTTGTGTATGTTTTTTTGGTCCTGCTCTGGCAAGGGGGTTGAACTCAATGATCTTTGGAGGTCCCTTCCAACCCCTAACATTCTGTGATTCTGTCACATCAGTTGCTCTTTCCTCATCCTCCAGTGCTGTAACCCTGTCATAGAAGGCCACCAAATTTATCAGGCATGATTTGCTCTTTGTGAAGCCATGTTGGTTTCCAGCAACCACCTCCACATTTTCCAGGTACCTTAGCAGAGCCTTCAGGAGGATCTGCTCCACGATCTTGCCATGCACAGATATGAGACTGACTGGCCTGTTGCTCCCTGGTCTTTAAAAAAATGGGGGTTAAGTCTCCCCTTCCCTCACTTCTATCTAATACAGCTATTACATAGCAGAAATTAATTTCATCATTTGTACACAGAAAGAAAGCAGATCATCTCAAGCAAGAAGGCATGTAAAATAGCAACGGATTAGCTGAAATCTTGATTAATATGGAGATCATTGACGATATGATTAGTTGTGGACAGAAATGAGTAAGAAACATGCTGCACTACCAGCCTACAAAGCACTAACAGAAGGGTTAAAATTATTAAAAAGATATTCAAAATACTTTTATATATTAGCAGGAAAGTATTTTTCTATGTTTTTAATCTATTTTTTAAGGTTAACAAGGTTTTTAAGGCAAAATGGCAGATTGAAACCACAGGCAGTCAAAAGCTACATGAAAATAGCAATAAGTAAGCAATAGTGTTCTGTGATGGTGTATGTGTATACTTCTTTTTTAAATAAAAATGAACTAACATATTCCAGCAAGTAATTATATAAATACAATTGCTCATGAGATCAAGAACATAAGAATTGTAATGGCCAAAGTAGGTAAATTGCACTCCTATGGTTTTTAAACTGAGTAATGCTAAATGACTTAAGAACTGAAAACAAAATTCTTAGTCTGATTAGGAGATCAGTCCAGTAAGCTTGAAGGATTAGTTGATTAGCTTAATGGAGTTTTCATTGCCTTTGTAATTGCATATATTTGGATTACTTCTATGAAGACTAGTTCTAATATCAAGTTTTATACCTCAGTCCTTTTTTATAATAAGAATATAGGGAAATTGTTGATGATGCTGTTCTTAGTCATGCCCATCATTGAGTGTGCAAAGACTCTTCGAGTGAAAATTTTTCTTTTTACACTACTCAGTTACCAGGACCGCAATTTGTCTGCTCATGTTTTCACGATGGTGTTGCCATATATGTGAAAACATTGTGTAAATATCTCTGTCTTTTGGCTATAAATTTCAAAAGATAAAACTTGTTAAAGATCCATAACTCCTAAAGTAACAGAATCTACATGGGTTTCTTGTCTTCAATAATATCAGCTATTGATGTCAAATGTGAAGTCAGAGAAGGAATTTTTCTCAATTGAGTGCTCAGATTTACCAATCAAGATCTTTTGCTGCCAGTTAATCCATCCCAACTGTTAACATTTACAACTCAGAGCTCTCACTAATACTAAATCAGAAGCTGTTTGAGAGCAAGCAAAATGCTGAAGATTCATGAAGATCCTAACAAAAAGAGCTATGCTTTCCTAGTGAAAACCCATTGTAACAGTCTTGTTCTAAAACCCAGAACTAGATAAACACTCTGAAAGCAAAGAAAAACAATCTCTTCTGCACTGGAGATTTTGAATATCACAGTTGAGATGCTGTAACTGGCAGTGTGAGTACAATCTACAATCTCATATAATAAAAAAGTTCAGTCTAATCAATTCAGAAGGGTGATTTAAGTTAATTTATTTTATGAACAAAGGAAGCTTCCTTAGTAAGTTAGTATTCAGGATGCAGAAATAGTAATTGAACAGATGGTTACAATAATGTTTTACATCACTCTGGCCAGCCTGGCATAAATATGTTTGTGCATAGCCTGGTTAAACTTGTATATGACAAAGGAGGAATACTTAAGCATACAACACTCTGTAGAAATTCTTCATAGCTGACCAATAGATAACTTACAGGTTATTCTTGTGAAAAATTCACATCATATAATCAGTATTCTTATATAGAAAGGCAATAAGTGAAATTTTATAAGGGGAATTTTATGCAGAAAAATACAACAGTTGTAGAATACAAATATATGCTTTCTAGCTCCAGAAACCCATAGCCACAAATTGCTGGAAGCCATTAGTATGTTTCAGAGAAGTACTCCTATATACTCAACCTGTTCTCAGACTCTGTAAACGTTCACTGTTGACTGTTGGAAAAAGGGTATTGTTGTATACATTCCTGAGAGAAGGCTGAGGGGAGACCTCATCAGTCTCTACAACTACCTGAAAGGTCATTGTAGAGAGGTTGGTGCTGGTCTCTTCTCACAGGTAATTAGTGACAGAACAAGAGGGAATGGCTTCAAGCTGCAACAGGGGAGGTTTAGACTGGACATTAGGAAAAAAAAAATTCACAGAAAGAGTGGTTAGACACTGGAACAGGCTGCCCAGGGAGGTGGATAAGTCACCATCCCTGGATGTGTTTAAGGGTCGTTCAGATGTAGTGTTGGTGGACATGATTTAAGGGAGAACTTTGTAGAGTAGCTATGATGGTTGGACTCAGTGATCCCAAGGGTCTTTTCCAAACTGAATAGTTCTATGATTCTACAAAAAACTTCTGTTGAGGATATTCATTTGTATAAAGAAATATTTCCATACGGATCCTGATAATCCAAAATATCTTGCTTTTAAACATTTCCACAGACCAATTTGCTACAGGAAAAACAAGCACCCTGAAGTTTTTCCTAGATAAAATTTTCTACAGTAATAACAAATAAGGCTATGTGTATTCTAAATAAAGGATGCTGATTAACTGAATCCATGGAAGTGCCCTCTGCTTTCCAGCATAAATTCTGTTATATCATTAACTAATTAATACAACACTGATATTTATGTACTTCAAAGAACTCAGCAATCTTTGTTGTTCATTGACTGAGTTATTTTCCTCATTGTAGTGTTCTTGCTCATAAATTGTTGTGAATTATGAAGACAGTTATTTAAAAGCTCTGTATTTAAAAGCTCTTACTTGTTTTGCTACAGTGAAACAGTGAAAATCCTTTGTAACTAATTAAAGAAAGACTGAGTTTAAAAGAGGAACAAATACACACTATGAATATTGCTTATGAAAAAAACATAAGCAAGCAGGATTTTATAATAATTGCTTAAGGAAGTGTAAGGAAAGAGCTCCATTTTGCTTTTTATGCTATGTCCTCATTCTGCTTCTCCCCACGTGCAGAAAAAAAGCCTATTTGTGGAATGACCAAAGATTAAGAAAACACAAAACACCAGCTACTGCACTGCATAGTTTCATGTTATCTCATCAGTCCAGTCTCTTCCTTGATGTTTTTCCTGCTATGACTAGAGGAATCCTTTTTTATTTTTTTTTTTATTTTTTTTTTCCCCCTACATTGTGAATTCTGCTATAGAAACAAACAAACAAACAAGGTTAATTGACAAATGCCTTAGAGCTGTTGCTCAGCTTCATGACAATTCACTATGCATGCCTCTAGTTCCACATTCATCACATATGTTCCAAAAGTCACTTGTTAACATTAGAATAATGTGAGTTAAGAAGTATTTACACTACTTACTCTCTATGTACATGTCCTGGCTTGAGACAGGATGAAACAAATTTTCCGTTTACTGATATATTTTTTTTTCCCCTTTAGAGAACTCTCTTTTAACTAGCAGCAAGTTTGCCAGCTGGTGGACTGATAATGCTGGAATGTTTATGTTACAGACGTGACACCAAGAACACTTTGCTCTACTTGTTGAATCTGCTGCATAGGATAGTAAAGGAGCAGAAGAGTCATATCTGCAGCCCTCCTGTAGGGAGGAGCAGATCAGATGGACCTCAAAATTGGCCAGATATATTCCATACACATAAGACTCAGTATAAGGTCAGGGGTCATGGAAGTCAAGCCCCTTCCTGCTGCTTCCCCTCGCTTCCATCCATGGCCAGTGTCTGGGTAGGACTCCATCCATCCATCACCGTTGATCCTTAGGCCTGTGCATTCCTGACCCTCGTAACTCTTCCCTCAGCTCCTGTCTGCTCTGCTACTCTCACCGGCCCCACTCTGAGACATTATGGAACTGCTCACAGCTCAGGAGATGCCATGGGAGTTGCTGGGGCTGGGGGGAGGCAGTAGGGTTTTGCACATTCCTGAACATACTTGTATATATTTGTACATATTTTCTTTTACCATTAGTCTAGTTTTCAATCTGGAAAGTCTCTCTCTTTTCATCCTTTCTCTCCTTCTCTACCTGGGAGGGGATCGAGAGCATTGTTGTCACTGGTTTAATAGTTGATGCTGAGTTAAATCATAACAGTACATTACTGGTAATTTTAAAGCAAAAAACAAGCAATAATAAAAACAAGACACTAATTTAGAAGGCTCTTTTCTTACTTGTATTTTTTAAATATAAAAAAAAAATCTTAAACATTGAATGCACAGACATGCATGCATTTACCTCATTTGCTTTTATTTCTAACCTGAAGCAAATAATTAAAAAACATAAGGAAGGATGACAAAAGTAATTGAAACACTTGAAAGAAGCATATCATGTGAAAAGTAAAAGAAAGATATTTATATAAATATGTTATTTATATGTTATTATATAAATATGTAGGCACGAAGTGTCACTGATTCAAATGTTACCAATAAGTAGCAGAAAAAGTAACTGAGATAAAGAAAATGGATGAATCTGATACATTTAATTTCTGTTGTTCATAAGCTAGCTTTCTATAAAGATACTATTGGCAGTAGCTAATAAACAAAATTTTAAAAAAATTACCATAAAGGTCGTATTTTTACAAAGATACCCTACTGGTGCTGTTCAGGTATAAGTTTCAAACATTTAATGTGAAAAGTTAGCCACCTTTCAAAAACAAACTTCAAAGTGTTGCATGGGGTCAGCCCTAATAATTATGTATCTGCTTTAAATTGCTGTTACTGTAGTATCCCTAGCAAGAGTCAAGAACGTTTATTGAACCGGATAACCATTTATGCAAAAACAACTTTATGCAACAGGACAAGCAGAAGAAGAATATAAGATATTCTTCTATTAACTTTGATTTGACTTTTTCTTTAAGAAAAAAACCAAAACAAACAAAAAAACCCCACCAAAACCACACACACAAAAAACCCCAACTTGAAGACCCTAAGGAGATATTTGTGGATGGCAAGTAGTGTCATGACACAATTGTGTTAGATCAAATCAATATCAAAAGGCTTATGTTACTGAGCAGGACACTTCAATTTCCCCTTCATGTTCTCAACTGAAAGTTCATTAGGTCTCTATCCTGTGGTATGCATCAAGAAGTAACTTTAAGAAGTAACATCTTTAAGACATTATAGCCTCCAACTTTGCTTCAAAATTCATGAAAAAATCCTGTTGAATTCAGAAGATACTTATAACTTATTATATATAGTTTTATTTGGAATGCCTGTTATAAAAGTAATCAACTATTTAAGATTTGTATTAAAGTATTTTTAATACTTGCTATGGACAGAATACCAAAAAATCATACAATCATAGAATGTATTGTGTTGGAAGTGTCCTATAAAGGTCAGTCTCACCTCTGTGCTCAGTAAGAAACAATAAAACAAATCCTCCTGTAAAATCTGCTAAGGCACATGGAAAATGAGGTGGTTAGTGACAACCAGCATGGCTTCACTAAGGGCAAATCATGCCTGACAAATTGGGTGGCTTTCTATGACAAGACTACAGAGGTGTTGGATAGTGGCAGACAAATTGACTTCATCTGCCTGGATTTGTGCAAGGCATTTGATACTGTTCTACGGAACATCCTGTTCTCCAAACTGACGAGACAGGGATTTCACAGATGGACCACTTAGTGAATAAGTAATTGGCTGGATGGCTGCATGCAGAGAGTTGTGATCAATGGTTCAGTGTTCAAGTAGAGGCAAGTGATAAGTGGTGTTCCTCAGGGGTCAGTATTGTGACCAGTGTTGTTTTACAACTTTGTTGGAGACATGGGATTGAGTGTATCCTCAGCAAGACTGCTGATGATACCAAGCTGTGTGGGGTGGTTGACACCCTAGAGAGAAGGGATGCCATCTTGACAGGCTTGAGAGGTGGGCTGGTGCCAACCTCATGAAGTTCAGCAAAGCCAAGTGCAGGGTCCTTCACCTGGGTTGGGGCAACCCCAGGCACAAATACAGTCTGGGGACAGAATGGCTAGACAATGGTCCTGAGGAAAAGAACTTAGGGGTGGTAGTAGATGAGGAGCTTGACATGAGCTGCCAGTGTGCCCTTGCAGCCCAGAGGGCCAACTGCATCCTGGACTTCATTCAAAGAATTGTGGCCAGTAGGGTGAAGGAGGTAATTCTCCCCCTCTGCTTTGCTCTGGTGAGGCCACACCTGGAATACTGTGTACAGTTCTAGAGCCCTCACCACAGGAAAGACATGGAGCTTTTGGAGAGGATCCAGAGAAGGTCCATGAAGATGATCAAAGGCCTGGAGCACCTCTGCTATGAAAGCAGGCTGAGGGACTTGAGGCTCTTCAGCTGGGAGAATAGACCTTATAGTGGTCTTCTAGTACCTGAAGAGGACCTACAGGAAAGATAGAGAGGCTCTTTTCATCACAGAGGACACTGACAAGACAAGAGGTAATGGTTTTAAACTGAAAGAGAGGAGATTTAAGTTAAACATCAGCAGAAATTCTTCACCATGAGGGTTGTGAGGTGCTGGTGTAGGTTGCCCAAGGACGTTGTTGATGTCCCCTCCCTGGCAGTGTTCAAGGCCAGGCTGGATGATGCCTTGTGCAGCCAGGTCTATTGTGAGGCATCCCTGCTCATAGTAGGGTGGTTGGAACCTGATGATCTTTGAGGTCACTTCCAACCTAGGCCGTTCTATGATACTATGATTCTATGCTCTAGTCCAACCCCCCAACAATAAGCAGGGACATCTCCAACTAGAACAGATTATTCAGAGCCCAATCAAGACTGACCTTGAATTTCTCCAGGGATTGGGCCTCCACCACCTCTTGAGAAGACCTATTCCAGTGATCCACCACCCTCATATTAAAGTACTTTTTCCTAGTGTCCAGCCTAAATCTACTTTTTTCCAGCTTAAAAACATTACCCCTTGTCCTATCTTACATTTCCTTGTGAATAGTCCTTCCCCAGCCTTCTTACAGGCCTCTTTCAGGGACCATGTCTACCCAGCTCCAATGGGTCTTAGCCTGTCACCGAGGCAGCAAGGTAGACCTGTTCTCCCAACTGCACCTCTGAAGTGCTGAAGGGGTAGATGTTTTTGCTGCCTTCAGTTATGTCATCCTAAAATGTCAGTGTGATTAGCATGCCACAGCTGTCCTTCTGGGAGCTTTTTTCAGGCTCAGACACCATTGTCTGTACACTAGGAGCAAGCCAAGCTTTGGAAGGCTTGTTAGCCTTCAGATCTAAGCTGGAGCCCGCAAGGCAGACAGAGAGTCACCAAGATGCCCAATGATAGCATGGGCAAGGCAGTCGTGCCTCATTTTCTCCAGCCTTAAACACTGTCAACTTTGCTTTCTGATCAGGTACTATTCCTGTTCCCTGAATGAGTAAATACATAATTGCATTGCACATTTTCCGCTTTTAAGCTTTGGATATTATGGCTTATGAAAATTTGTGCCAATAAAAGTATCACACGCGTGCTGATGGATAAGTAATCCAAAAAGGTCAGTGGGCACAGACGAAGCATCTTCTGAATATTGTAACAGAATGTTGCCAAAGAGAGTATGGTAATGTACAGAACAGCTGTTGGCCTGTATTTTGTCCTGTAAATCACAGAATTTGTACTCCTATTTTCCTAACTTAAGGGAAAAAAAAATGGATAAAAAAGTGGATTAAAAAAAAAAAGTGGATAAGATCACAGGAAAACCTACAAGATTAATCTTACAATAAATCTAACTGCTAAATTATTAATTTCTCTGTGGAAAAAACTGCTCCTTATCTTAACCCTAACATGACCTGGCAATCATCACTGCCACCTTAAGAACAGGAATAGTACAAGAAAGGACTTCATGGCTGGATTCTTAAAATCCTGAGATCTAGATTCATTTGAACTAGGACTTCAGATGAGACATCTAAGTGACATTCTATAGGTGAAAAAAAAAGAAACCAAGAGAGAAATTGGTTCAGCCCACTTAATATATAGAAGGATTTGAAGATGGATTTAATAGATTTGTACCTAAGTGCCTTGGTCTAAAAAAATAAAAAAATCTCAGTACACTTGTTATTACATGGAGTCCTTTAACACTTAAGTCACATAATCCTGCTGGATCAAATCCTGAAATTGTACTCTATTTATAATCAATTTTTCCTCAATTACACACCCTTTCAAATTAATATGAGGTCGGCCAAGTGAAAATGAGAATAAGAAGAGTAATATCTGCAGGATTTGCAGTACTGAGAGCAGGAGCAGAAACTTTCTGAGAAGCAGAACTGTTAAAATTATTTGTTATTGATTAAAATATAAAACTGATTATGTGAAAAATGTTATTAATTTGCTTTTCCTGTTACACAGACACAAAAAGCAGCTTTGATTAGGGGTGTCTAAAAGAGGTAAGATGATGCTTTTCATTCTCTTTTTCTCAGTTGTGCTCACTGTGTGATTGTCTTTAAGAGCAAATAAAACGTGGCACAGTACAATATTAATATTGTCATGAATTGTTCATTATGGTACCCATTCAAGCAAGTTCCTTTGCCACCAAGAAAGTAGTTTGCAGAGCCAGAAATTGGAGTTGAATCCTATCAAAGGATGATGGGTTTAGGCTGTTTGAAAGACATTCACTGTTCCTCATGGGATCCCTTTAGTAAACAAGGATTTCAAGTTGTGCCAAAGTGTTTGTCACTGAAAGCAGGAAGTTTTCTTTCCTTTTTTTTCTCATTTCCATGAAAAGGTGAAAAATACTTTCATTTGTAGCATGACCTAAGGCACAATATGAAAATGAAAGTAGATTTCTTTCCTTGCAATAAACCTGGAGACGGAAAGCTGAATAAATATGAAACACTACCAAATTTGAAGAGATTGTACTTTTCAAAATAATAACTTCCCAGTAGGCTCTATTTGGATAATATCTTCCCATTTTTAAATTAATCAGATAATTTTGCTTTATATATATGTAGATGTATAAATAAATATCTGAAATGTATTGATTTATGAATTGAGAACATAGCAAAAAACAATATGATATTCAAAGCTGATATAATTATCTAAGTAAAAAGCTAGAATACTTCTTTGTTTATGTCTTCAGTACTGGAAGACAGAAAAGGAAATATTTTGGGTAATGTCCCAAACTAAAATTCTTTATTGTGCAATTCTGCTTTTATAGTTTACCTAATTTGTAGTTACACTTTTTCTACTGTTTTATGTGTTACTTTAACTACACATGTGTGAATAGTACTTTTATAGTAATGGAGAAAGACTTCTGCTAGACTACTGGACTTAGTTACATTGTTATAGTTTAAAAAAAAAAAATACTCTTTTTCTTAAGGCTAGTATGAAACAGAAGTTACACTCTTGTTTTAGAGCATGGAGTCTTCCAGGTTTTATAAAACCAGAACTGACCACCTTTGACTTTCTGTTCTTCTGAAATTAGAAGTGTTGTAAATGAAGCCTTGTGAAGGCAAAAAAATGTTTGGATGCTCTGGAAACCATCAGAAATGTCATAGAACCATCATAGAATGGTTTGAATGGTTTGGGTTAGAAGGAACCTTGAACCTCATCTAGTTCCAGCCCCCCTGCCATGGTTAGGGACACCTCCTACAAGACCAAGTTGCTCCAAGCCCTATCCAACCTGGTCTTAAACACCTCCAAGGAAGGGGCAGCCACAACTTCTCTTCCAGTGTCTCACTAAACTCACAAGAAAGAATTTCTTCCTAATGTCTAGCTTAAATGTATCTTATCACAGCTGAAAGCCATTCTCTCCTTGTCCTGCCACTACATGCTCTTGCAAAAAGTCCCTCCCCACCTTTTCTGTAGGCCCCTTTAAGTTCTGGAAGGTCACTAGAAGGTCTCCCCAGTGCCTCCTCTTCTGCAAACTGAACAACTCCAACTCTCTCATCCTGTCTTCACAGGAGAGGTGCTTCAAACCTCTGATCATCAAATCAAAAAGAAAACATCAATTCAATCAGAAAACATAAGTATTGATGTTTTTGAAATAAATATGTTTGAAATATATTGACAAAATTTGAAATCTAATTTTGAACTCAATCTAAATCTATTAGAAATTTGTAATCCACTCAAAACTACACAAATATCTTGCAGCCCAGAGGGCCAACCTCATCCTAGGCTGCATCAAAAGAAGTGTGGCCAGCAGGGCAAGAAAGGTGATTCTGCCCCTCTACTCTTGCTCTGGAGAGGCCACACCTGGAGTACTGTGTACAGCTGTGGAGCCCTCATCACAGGAAAGACATGGAGCTGCTGCAAAGGATCCAGAGAAGGGCCACAGAGATGATCAAAGGCCTGGAGCACCTCTGCTATGAAGAGATGCTGAGAGATTTGAGGCTGTTCAGCCTGAAGAAGAGAAGGCTCCAGGGAGACCTTATTGTGGCCTTCCAGTACCTGAAGGGGCCTACAGGAAAGCTGAGGAGGGGCTTTTCATCAGAGAGGGTAGGGATAGGACATAGGGTAACACTTTTAAGCTGAAAGAAGGTGCATTTACATTAGACATCAGGAAGAAAGCCTTCTACTACCATGAGGGTAGTGAGGTGCTGGAAAAGTTGCCCGGGGAATGTGTGGAAGACCCTTCCCCAGAAGTTTTCAAGGCCAGATTGGATGAGTCTTTGTGCAGCCTGGCCTAGTATGAGGTGTCTCTGCTCAAAACAGGGGGATTGGATCCTGATGATCTTTAAAGTCCCTTCCAACCTTAACCATTCAAGGATTCTGTGATTCTATGACAAATACCCAAGAATTCTCCTTACTGTCTGGACGATTCTTCCTATTTTCACTACAGTAACACTACTGTTTCAGAATGCATTTGCTTTCTGAATAATTTCTAGATATTTGCATACTGTATCATTAAAACTGAATATGAGACTGTTCTGAATTCAAAGCCTGTGACAGGAATAAAATATAATGCTTAAAACAAGAGGAGGGGAGGGAAGATTTATGTTAACATAATTCTCCCAAATACACATAGAGGCTTCTACCAAGAGCTTGTTCTTTTTCACCATCTGTTCATCATTCTCCCTCTCCGCTGAATGGCGTTGCAACTGTGATTTTCATTTCAATGATTATTTTGATTCCATAGGAAACAAATAAAGGGTTATACTGTTTACGAAGACAGAAATGCCTAAGGAAAATAAATACTTTGCTAATTTAAGAAGAAAGATTAAGCTTAATATGATTACTGTATCACAATTATTTATTCTATTGAGCAATGGTACTCTGAAATGCATTTTATTACATATGTAACTTTTGCTACAAACTCTGTAAGAAATCAGAGTGATAGTAGAGTTGGCAAATTCTGGCTAAAAACAATGGAGTTTTATGTTGATTTTTTCCTAATCTTTGCTAGAAGAGTATAGAAAACTTCCGGAATTGTTGTTCTAATAGTGATTTTATTTTGAAGTGCAATCTTTCAAACTATGATGGGGAGACTTACTAAAGCACTGCAGTCTTTCCTGGATTACACATACAGATAATTTTATATGCCATTGACTAAGATACCTGAACTTAATCTCCAGTAGTTGAGAACAGAAAGAGATTGCAAGGTAATGGAATAGACCAGGTATAGATAGAAGAGCTGTGAAGTTTTGATGAAAAAAATAGAGTTTTATTTCATTAACTTTAAGGAGAAAAAAGCTAAGGTCCTCCCTCCATCCTTCCCTCTCTCCCTCCCTCCCTTCCTCCTTCCCTTCCTCCCTCCCTTTCTTCCCTTCCTTCCCTTCTTTTTCATTTTAGGAATGTTTTAAAAGTTTTATTTATTATGACCTCTTACAGGTAATAATAATTTTACATTTTTACAACTGTTCTTCAGCAATAATAATATTGCTCAAAGCATGAATTTAAAAGTAATTTTGCTACCCCTAGACCTCTTCTTGCTTTCAGGTTCTTCAATCATGCATCCTACTGAATCCTTCCCTCTGTGAACTGGGATGGTTAACTTCTCTCTAATGAAGACTATAAGTTACAAAGCAGCACATATTGCAGCTGCATATCATCAGGTATGACTCTTACCTGAAGTTCGTGAAGTTCAGTGTCAACAGTTTTATAGACCTCAAAAAATATTTCATTAAAGTTATGCCTTAATACTGACATCCAGTAGCAGCAAAGAGCCATGGAGCTTTAAGAGAAAAAAAATTAAAATAATAAAAAGCAGAACTATGTAGGCTATTAATCTCCAAGACAATTTCTTGGGAGTAGGTCTTGTTCAGCCTCTCCACCTGCAAGCTTGTTTTGTCAAAGTACACAAAAGTGTCCCAGTGCAGTAGCCTTCAGAGGTGATTTCTCTGGCTACTCAGGCATGCAGAGATGAACATGTAGCAGCTGGGACTATGGAAGGATGGAGACACAGGACGAAGTTCCAAAGGTCCTTTACAAAGTCACTAGCATTTTTCTTCTTTTCCAGCGTGTAACAGCTAAATATTTTGTATCTGCTTAATATTATCTTATTATTATGTTAAAAATAATAAATCTATGCCATTTCTGGTTTTGATGATACTGTACTCTTCATTTTTTCCCTGTGATACATGCATGCATAAAAGTGCACAGGCTGTCACACAAAACACAAATAAATCTCAAAAAAAAAAAAAGTCTTAATATCCCCATTGGCTAAAAACCAGTACAGCCACCACTGAACAAATGATTCCACAAACCTATCACCACCATGTTTACTATAATGTGTAAAGCCATACCTAATCTTGCATAGCCACCCCTGCACTCCAAATACAAATACTAAGCCATTAATTCCTGTACGTGCACAAAAAACCTGCAGGGGCATTGACACCACTTGCATGACTCCCTTTGCAGAACTGTATCTATAACCAACACCTCCCCTTAATCTTTGAATGAGAGTATGCCAAAAAACTCTGAGAAATAAAAAAAATCACATAACTTCTGCTCAAGGTAAGGGAAATATATAAATATTAGTTTAAGCTCATTATTTTTCCCTGACCTGAAGATGCTTGTTTATGCAAGACTTTCAAAGACCTCCCTGAGAAGAATGGCTCCCTGACTTTTGACTAACTGGATCCTAATTAAAGCCAGAACATAAAAAGACCTGTAAGCAGAAATGTTCATGGTCCTCAACTCATCCGACCTGAAAGGCCATAAAAAGTCACCACCAGTCACAGAGATAATTGTTATTACCAATGCTTAGAAAACATGCAAACATTAAAGAGAAAAAAAAAGCTAAAATTGTTCAGATAACAAATGATAAGGAAGGGATCATAATGGGGAAAAAACAGCTGATAGTGCCCTCCTTCCATCTTCTGTTATCACCTACCACTTTCCTTTCACCTGTTCTGGCAGATTGCATCCCTCACAACATCAGTTATGAAAAAACCTCCACTTTGGTGGAGACATTGGTCTGTCTCTCTGGAATACCAATGTTAATACTGCAATTCATGCTAATCACAGCACTGATAGGACTAAAGAGTGAATGATATTTTCTCCAGAAAGTTTGCAAGTGAAATACAAGTTAAAAATACTCCTCATGGAGCACTTTTTTCTCTTTTTCTATTGTGAAGTGGTTTTAAAAAGCTGAGCTCTGTGGAGAGCAGTATCTCAAGAAATGCACTGATCTACAGCTAGAAAACAACATCAGAGGAATTAGAGATGTTCAGATCTTTTCATGAAGACAAACTTATTTCTCTTCATAAAACTGGTGGCCACAGAGCCTTTACACATGCAGTTATCACAACTTTTCTCCAAATGTTTCTGAATTAATTTCTTTTGATTGTTTGTTGCACCCTCGAGTGCCTTTTCAGAGCTACAGAGCCTTTTAAAAAGTATAAAAATTATATTTCTCCTTAATTTTTCTCCTTGTAAAAGGGAGGTGATTCTTCTTTTGACCCAGAAAAAAGTGTGCATGCATACAAGGCAACCAAAATGGCAGCAGAGGAAAAAACTGGTGTTATTTTGGGATAGAACAAGAAATAACAGGCTGAAGTTCCAATATAAGAGATTTTTGTTTGACAGTAAAAAGAAAATGTAATAACTCTGCAACTTCAGTATGCTTACTGAAATTCATGCTTAGTTCAATTCTGATATTACCCACATTGTTTTGTGCAAATACAAAGGAAAAAAACCCAAAACAAACACCTGAGAGACTGTGTTCCTGGTATAGGGTGACAGAAAGGAAAACTTGAAAACAGCAGCATGTGGGCTTCACAGAGACCTAATTTTTGCTGCCTTTTGTCAGGAGAAACCAAGAACAAGAGGCAAGGCAGTTGTGAGAACCACTGCCTGTCTCCTTCGTGCCACCTCTTATGAACCTAAAATCTTTTTTCCAACAGCAGAAGCAGATCCATAGATGTAATTGGGATCTGGTGTTTTCATAACACTACATAGAGTCTCGGTTTGATGTGTTGCTAGCCTCTAGCTTGCTAGCACAGTGCAGGTCTCTCCCCTGGTTCTAGACAGAATGTAAAGATATCTCAGTGCTAAATGTGTGCAGGGGGTCCCCTGTGAGGACTGCAACCCAACCTCTCGAAGTCTTAAACTTACCCTGAGCACAAGAAAACCCAAACAACTGGAACCTCACCATAGGAGCATTCTAGACAGAAGTGTATGAACAAAGTATCATCAAACATACAATAGTACAGGGTTTCTCATCACCATTGTTTATTTCTTTGTGAGATAAGCAACAGGTAGTGACATAAGAAATAAGGTTGGAATAATTTCTGTATTAATTTTTCTGTCTTAGTTTCCTAACTTTCTGAGCTGCAGCAGGAGCCAACTCATTTATATGCCTTTTGAATTTTATTCTTTCTTTCCTGATTTGTGGAACCTTTCCATAACATCTAATTGTTTCCTGACTTCGGCTATCTGGCCAGTTCAGGCTATTTCTGACCTTGGCTGAAGCTCCCCATGTTCTGAGCTGTGTTTGTCTCTTAACAATTCTTGTTCGATTTTCCTCCCTGCCCTTTTTTTTTTTTTTTAAATGAGGCTTCCACCAGCATGCAACACCCAGCAGATCACAAACTTCTCTGTTCAGCTTTGGGTAACTTTCCATTGTTTCAAAATAAACTCTTCCCCACTGACAGAAAAGAGAACAGTGACTCTCCTGGGCTTCTGCTAACCCATCATCCCAACTTGCTTTTAACTACTGCCTTTGGTCTGGAGGGAGACAGTGTAGATGTTGCCAGCAATACTGCATGGGCTTTCACATGGAAGAATTTAATAAAATAAAAAAAGCAGAGGGATTTAGTAATAACTCTGTAGCATGGAAAATCATCTATAAACTGTGTATAGGTAATTAGTCAACTAATCACAGCCAATTAATTTATTTGGACTTGATAATTTATTATTTTTTCTCCCAGTGAAACTATTGAGTTCATTGGCAGGGAAGTCCTCCTGGGATAGAAAATCTTACAAAACCCAGAAAATCTGTTTGCAAAAATCTCTAGACATTTTCATTTCTCTAGGCTACTCTTATTTGATGAGCTAAAATGACTGTGGCACACCATGCTAACAAAACACTAATGGATTTTCACCCTCAGCTTGTCTTCCATCTCAGACAGTGGAATGGAGAATGAAACAAATGCTGTGCATTTCCTCTCTTTGTGGAAGGAGTCAGTGTTTGTAATCCACAGTACTAGTGAGATTTAGCAGTTTTCAGATTATATTTCGTTAGCATTTCTCATCATTACTACAAAAAAATTACTGCTCAGAATTTGGGTGAACCATTTTACATTTCTGTTGCCATGTAATGAGAGAAGCTATGGTTAGATGTATTTATATTAATAAATATATATATTAATGCAAAAAAGAACATATACAACCAGAAACTGGATGAAGCATTACTGGATTTTCAATCTAATATTTTTAAATCAGGTTATAATTGACCAAAGGTTAGCTTTCACAGCAGCCACTAGTAGGAGTTAATAAACTCAACATACTCTGAGATCAAGCCTTGCTTGGATCATTAAGACTTGAAGTTTTCTATGCTATCATACAATTTTGCCCTTGAAACTAACTAGTGTTATATAGACTGCAGAATGAGTTTTAGCTGGAAAATTACACATCAGTTCCATTTTACACAGAGGTTGAATTAAAAAAAAAATAAAAAAAAATCTTCATTCTCCCTCTTTCTCTGTGGATCTTCTTTCCTGGGAATAGAAGACAATTAATACTTGGTATTGCTTTCCAAAAAGTGAAGCAGGTGATAATGGCAACAGGAATTCTGTTAAAACTTTTCCTCATACAGAGCAGCTTTGGGATCCTGTAGATTTCTGTCAAATAGCTTTGTTTCAGTGCAACAATAAGGCCAAATGAATGCACCATAGTTAGTCCCAAACTCAGCAGGAGGGAACACAGAGCGAGGACACTGACTGGCAAGAGATGGCAAATCTTGCGACAGCTCCCAGCTGGCAACTCTGCCCTTCTGACAGAGGTCAACAGCAGAGTCAGCAGAGATAATGTGGGCCAGCTCGTCAGCTGCTTCACCACAAAGTCCTTCACTGGCAGTCTAAACTGAGGCTTCCAGCTTTACATTTACAACTCTGAGGGTAAGAGTTTGTGACAAAGCTGAGCCACTCTAATGGTTTACTTCCAGTAAAACTGACTGTCCCTTTCTCCTATGTTCTCTTATCACAAACACCTGCTCCAACCTCCTCCCTGCTTCTGACTTTGGCACTCATCTGACCTCAAAATGGTACAGTTCGACTTGCTTAGTCAATGGAAGGCTGCAAAATTAAAAACAGAAATGGTTTCCTAGTAGTGTAGGTGGCTCAAAGGAGGAAAGAAAATTGTGACTGTAACTGAACAGAAGAGGACTGCTCTCTTTGGTGCAAAGTGTTATTAGATTGACTCATTCACATTATAGACCCTCACCCTGTGAAGTGGAGTGAAAATGGAGAACCTACCTCATAGGCCAGATGCAGTGGGTAGTTACTGTCACCAAACAGAAAGAACAAATAGTCGTGGGTGGTAGAGGCAGCCACAGCACAATCTGCTAGAATTAGTGTGCTGCCTGGGGTTTTCCAGTATTCAGATTACATTGGAGTTAGCCACTAAAAAAAATTGCCAATTGATCTAACTTGCTGCATCGCTATTGTGCTAGTATCAAAGCCATCAACATTTTGAATTCCAGCTGCTCCCACCTACAAGCCAGGTAGGATGCAACTATGCATATGCTGTATTTATGAACTGCAATAACATTCTGTCCAGAACACATGAGTTAGCTTTAATCTGTCTGTCTCATCTGTTGAGAGCCATGAAATTGAAGTAGCATGGTTTCCTCAGGAGCTGTGTGGGACTGCCTAGAACCTTGCCTACCTTTTTGGCTGAGTTGTGAATGTTTGCTGAACTCAAAGTACCAGAAGAGCCCCTTGCACTTACCAAACTTCATATTAACCTAGGAAGACTGAAATCAGCCTCAACAAGCAACGTAGACAACACCTTCCTTCGAATTGTTCCAAAACCAATTGCTGTTGTTTCCCATGAACTACCAAGTAATTCAGCATCCCAATTTTCAGATTCTCAAAGATGAATCATACAAGGAAAACTTTGGAAGGTTTGCCTGCTTTCTGCTGATTTTCTTGCATTCTAAAGAAATGTGCTAATTTAAACCAGTCAATATCATTGGACAAATACTTTCTGACTAATTTAATGTCTCAGATTAATTTTGTTGGTTATCTGTTATTTGACCCTTGATTTAAAAGAATAACAGAATTATCTTCTTAAGTACAGCTTCCTAAGTGGAAGGATTGCTTTGTAATGTTTGTTCTGGATGATGCAGATGCAGTTCTGGAGCTCAGAACACAACAGAACCTGAGTCCTAGGATGCAAAAAAATTGCCATGGAAAAACAACAAAACACAGGAAACAATGCTAAATTTGAGCAGCTCTTGCTTCCATTTAACTGGCAACAAACCAAATTACTTAATGAATTTACAATTCTCTGTTTTGGATCATAACCAGACAATTGAAGCAATATTTGCAGGAAGGGGGAGAAAAAAGAGAAGGCAGGCAAATTTTCTCTATACCATCTGTTAAGCTTCTTGAGCTTCAAACATTTTTGTTCTGTTAATTTCAAGTCATTTAGATGCTCAGTGTGAATGTCAAGTACTGCCACAAGCTAGAGCAGATTAATTTCTGTTCATACACCTCAGCCTAACTAAATGACGGATCAAACCCATGTCAAAGCCTCGTGTCAGTTTTGTTCAGACATGTAAATTTTGCTCCCAGCAAAGAAGTAACATGCAATTCTGGTTAGGTATCATCTCGTAATCCTAGGATTAATTAGGTATCATGTTGGCCTGGGCAGAGCTGGAAGCAGCTTCTGGAGGAAGGATCTCATTGGAAGTAATGGTAGTGCCCTGGTAATAGAAAACCTTAGAAAAACAGCCTGGCCCATGCTAACATGCTTCAGTTAGTTGTCTGCACTTATATTTCAGTGAATTACAAAGAAATAAAAGATCTGCATAATATCATCTTCTTCATTTTCCTGCT
>NW_009953295.1:7427798-7480447 GCF_000747805.2 Chaetura pelagica | reverse complement strand
TGAACTACTCTAGCTAAAGTAAAAAGGCTGTAGGCTTCCTGAACATTTTGTCTAAGGCATCTTCATACCTACAATGTCTATGTTATATATGACAACAAGAAACTGTGGCAGAAGCCCATTTTATTTAAAGCAAAACAAATTCAGTTTATAAAAAAAAGAAATCTTTATATAAAACAGTTTCCTTTTTTTCAAGAAATCAGGGTATTTAGGATGGTCTACACAGGAATATATTTTCTTCCTTCCATTTTAATATAATTAAAAATGCATTTACTTCTTTCTGCTACCTGTGCAAGCTGAGTATCTTGCTTTGTCACTCCAAAGAACAAGACAGAAACATCATGTGGATACAGTACAAACATTGCTTAGCAATTACAATTTTAATTAACAGTAAAAAATAACCAACACATTTCCAAGCTAGATATACATAAACATCTCTTTGCTCTCGAGATTTGCAATTTAAAGTTCTAATCAATAATGTTGTAAAGATCCTGTGAAACAAAACCTGCTGCAGTAAGAACCCAGCCCCTCTTTCTGTTCCTGAGTAGCTTCTGGAAATTTTATTCTCTGTGTTTTAATGCCTTTATTCCTCCTGCACTGTGGGTATAACAGCATTGGGAAATGAGCAGATGTTTTTAATGACGTATAAGTACCTAAGTATTTGCAACCATCAGTTCTTTCAATCTGTACAAAAATATACTTTGCTTCTTATGATACACTACCTCTGTGAACATTTCTGTCAGCACAGTATTTCAGGAGAATGCATCAGGAACTGGACACAAGAGGAAAGAGTAGCAAGTTTTAAGTTAATCCATTCCAAAAGTATGAAACAAAAAATCATTAACAGTAATTTACATTACTCTTATATGCCAGTAACAATTATCTTCTCAGCAAGAAGTTCCTAAAACTCTGACTCTTTTAAGAAGCAACAGATCTTTGCTTAGGCCTTCATTAAATAAGCTTTCTTGCCTACTTTGTTGTTGCTTTTCATCATCTTTATATGAGACCTTTTTTGGTCATTGCATACCTCCTGTGTTCTTTTAGTCAGTAATCAAATGATCACATAGGAATATCTGGGATTTTAAAAATCTGTCATTAGACTAACTTTTATACTTTATTATTTTCACATTTATTTGATGTTTCTCATTAGCCACATTTTCACTGCTAGATCTCCATCAAAAATTTATTTTCTATAGCAGCTGACTCATCTAGAGATGTAAACACATGGTTTCGTTATGTCATCTCAGTTTTTGGCAAGATCATAGTAAGAGCTGAAAGTGTTAATCACAGGCTTTCAGAGCCCCTGCAAAATTAAATATTAGCCACAGACAATAAAACAGATCAAAGAACAATGTGCATAAAGCTCACAATCTACTTAACACTAACATGTAACAATCAAAATAGTAACAGAAAAATGCAGTTGTAATGAACATAATATTTTAACTGAGGGAACAATTTATCACTGGAATAATTTACCAAAGCATGTGCAAAATTTTGCATTCTTTGAAGTCTTTATTATTGAGCTAATATGATTTTTCAAGGTTATTTTAGCCAGAAATCTTTTAATGAGTGGGTTAGATTCATGAATCACAGAAAAACCTCAAATATTCTTAAAAATTCTGCAAGAAAGAGGCTATAAGAGGAAGTCTTGCAGGCAAAGCATTCACTTTTCTTACATTACTGCCTTTAAAACAGCTTGACTGCTTACAAAACCAAGGAAAAAATCTAGTGAATGCAGAGAAGAGGGAATGAGACTGAGCAATTTTCCAGGGTCCAAAAAGAGGTGGAAGAGGTTTTGTAATTGCAAAGACCATGCAGAAAAGTCACAGCACAGCAGTTTTCCTTCTTCTCATGGTCCCTTGCATCCAAAGGGAGAAAGTACAAGTTAATTCAGGGAAGGTACAGTGAACAGGATTTGGAGAAGGGGTTGGCAGAGACAGGCAGATGTTAAAGTGGCAGCACAGCTGTTTTTTTGGAATACAAACCTGTGCCTGCCAACCTCCAGACAGTTTTACTGATGCTTTGTATTACAGAAGCAAACTGACAGCAGCATAGATTAGAGCTGTCAGAGATGGCTCCTGCCTTTCTTGTTGCTGCAGGGCCTGTTGGAGGGTGATGCTACATTAGATCTCTGCTGGGACCTTATGTCATTAAGGAATATGCATACTACTAAGGAGAAAAAAAAATAATCAAATATATTGGTAAAAGGGATATCTTGTTGCCTTTGTATAATATAATATTCAGTACTCCTACGCATAGATTCATTCACACATAAAATTATGCAGCATATTTCTGAGGCCATTGCCTTTCCATTGCTTTTATTAAAAAGTTGGGATTAACTTTAAATTTGGGCACAGTCATCTCTCCAAGGGTATAACACTCACTTCTTGCTCAGCACCTCACCCACCACGGCAGTACAATTGCAAATAAATTTCAATGATAGTTTCTGTTAGATACTAATAAGTAATATGAATTTATTACCCACCAAAACTTTTAACAGCAGACGCTTCACCCTCTTCTGAAATTTTCTAATATAGCAGTTATGTCACCTAAATACACTTACTCAAATATTGAGTTATTTTGCTGCAATCTTCATGAACAAAGCTAGCTAAGCATCAGATTTTTAAGAGCATTTAAGGACACGGAGATACAAACAACCCTTTAGGGACGGTTGGTGTTTTTTTTTTTCAAATCATCTCATTCTCCATTGGATCAGTGGATGTCAGATTCTTTATGCAGGAGCCATCAGCTGGTGAGTTTTTAAACAGCTCACAAGTAGCTTGCTTACAGCTCCCTTGGGCTGCTCTTCTGCTGAGATGGTGACACAGAGTCAGCAAAAGACCTGAGCTCCACAGAGGCTTTTGAGTAGTTTGAATATTTGGCTTTTTATCTCCCACTAATCAAATACTCCTACACTTCACAGCCTCCTTAGCTGACGTATGACTTTACACAGGGTTTTGATATATGACACTTGGGTCAGGAAGATTGGTCAGCTTTGCATTTAGATGGTTCTCAAAATGCAATGAGGGCCCCAGTATATCCATATTGCACATTTTCATTGTTGGAAACATTCTGTATTTTGTATACAGTATCCTGCAATCCTGGTATATTGCCCTGAAGATACAACAATTTAACATTGTGCAGGGCTTACTGAGATGCACTTGCAAATTGGTTCAGGGACCCTGGTACACCTCCAGAAATAAGTTCTCATGACAACAGGGGTCTTGGCTGTCCCACCCAGCATTTCAATTTGGTGAGTGCAGTATGACTACGTTAGACAGTACCTGTATAATTCTTACGTATTATGTTGATCATAGGCACTCTCATGTCAGACCAAAGTACTAGTACACCCTGTCTTTAAAAGAGTATTTCATTCCTGCAAGGGTTCACAGGAAAACAATACTTTCTGTAATAGGGTGTCTCATTACTGTGCTTGTGTGCTTGCCAGTTGTCAGATACATCTTAAATGCAGTCTCCCAAAGGTCTTTTACAGAAGTAGAGAAACATCCCATTGCCATATAAAAGACACAGTAATCCTGATATTTTCATTATTAGTTTCTTGATCACAAAGTACTCCAAATTCAGTTTGAAGTCCATAGATCTAAATTTAGCTGCTGTTTCACTTCTTTTAAAAACAAATTTTCTAAAAGAGTCCGTAATCATGCTTAAGACTATGCTTTGCAGACTTCAGTGGCTTCTGTAATACAAAGGGCTTTGCATTACTGTGGCTAAAGCAAAACCTTAGAAAAATCATCTGTTTTTACTGAGAACAGACATTTCAAATTGACCTTCAGAATGAAACATAAACTCCTCTAAATTAGGGTCATGTTTGACTGTAGGGAAGACTAACTGCTTTTCTATTGCCTACTGAGTGAGTATCTGGAGCTAAGCTTTTTTTTTAAGCAATGTTTGGTTTTATAGAACAGTATTTAGTCTGTCAGGATTTTTTTCAAATAATTCTAGGCATTTGGATTAAGTGTTTTCCGTTGATCTGAGTAAATATGCATTAAGTGCAGGAGTTGAATGCTGTTGAAAATTTGTAACAATTTAGTTGTTGTTTTTTTTCTTATGAATCAATGCTTCTGTAATTGCTACAGGTCCTATCATTTTGTTTAAATTATGTTAGATGCTATGTTAATTTGAAACTAATGCTTTGGTTAGACTGAACAAAATACTGTGGCTCTAATGTCAAATGTTAATGGCCAAAATGAAGGGCACATGTAAGGCAAATACTGTAAGAAGCTTAAAATTATTGGAGTTTGGGTAACAGACCCCATAATTTTTGTTTCCTGAATCACTAAGTCAAACCTGCAAAATGCATAGCAATAAAAGTGATTTTTTAATTATTTTTTTTCTTTTTGTGAGACTGCAGTTAAATGAGATGCTGGTTTAAGGGTATTATGTGACTCTCTATGCTTAAATAGTGTTGTTTTATCCAAACATCTCAGCCAAAACATCTCAGTATCCAAAAGAGAGTCAGAGAAAGCTGCAGTACACTGCTGTAATCACATTAGTTAAGAAGGTCATACTAGATTTATCTTGGGGGTAAAAGGATGTGCATGTGGTTTATACTGGAGACAGCAGTGCACTTGGATCAAAAACTGCATTTTGATCAAAAACTGGATTTTGATCTTGTTTTGTAAAAGAGAAATTATATAAGTGAATCTTGTTCAAAGTTAGCTGTTTACTCCTTCCTATTTACATACTTTGGATATACTTTTGCAAAATGCTAAATAGCTATAACTGATGCATTCACCTGGATCAAGAATGCCCCAACTCCTGCTTGAAATGACACTATGTGGCCCAGAGAAAAGCATAAACACCCACAGCAGTGGAACCATTTCAACAATCAAACTGAGGAAATTCCCTGGGACTAGAGTTCCATTTCACCAAGGGCTTTCCACAGCACAGCGGGATGTAAATTTTAAGGAGAAAAGGATGAGTTATTACTCATCCCAATCTCAGTCCCAATCAATGTGCTTCCAAATACCTCAAATTCATTTTAATTGCTAATTTTCCGAGAATCCACCAATCTTGCATGATCCCCGCTGTGGCACTTCACCACAAATCAGCAACAGTGTTTGGTTTTGCTTTTGTAAGAGCATAGTTGTATGAACTTACCCTTGAGGGAGAAATCACCGTATCATCCATCCATCCATCCATCCATCCATCCATCCATCCAGCCATCCAGCCATCCAGCCATCCAGCCATCCATCCATTAGTCTCTCTCTATACATATATATAGAGTGTGTGCATGTCTGTGTGTGTGTATGTATTCCTTCTGTCTGGCTTGTACCTCACAGACCAATTCAGCATAGGACAAAAAGTGGCAGCTTCACAGAGCAAAAGAAGATGTAAAAGATGAACTCTTGTCTTACTGAACCTCAAGCAGCAGAAGTTTATTTGCGTATAATCTGGATTAGAGGAGGATTTTACTGCTTCACAGTAAGGCAAGGATTCTTACATTAAATTCAACAGGTTTTTGTTTTTTTTTTTAAAAAAAAAACAACACAAGTCACAGTTGACTGTTTTTTTTTTAATTATGCTATAATTAATCCAGAAAGTGAAAACAAAACATACAGAAGATTTTCTGCAATTTTAATCCAGAAACATTTCCAGATGTATGATTATTTAATCTGCTGTCATACAGATTGTTCGGATGATATTTTCAATAATTGTAAATAGTAATTTCTCATATAAAAATGAAGCAATACCTATCCTTGGAAACACTGATCTCAGTTTACTGCTTTAATTCAACTCATCTTTAAACACATCTTTAAGATTCAACTAATTTTTAAACAAATCTAGACACTTAAAGGCATTACCAAAAAATAATGACATTTCTTCCCATCCACCTCTCAGCTCCTAACAATGATCAGGATTAACATAGTGAATTATCGTGATATATTTGGGACTAGTGGCATTCACAACCACTCTCCAGATGGTTTTAGGCCAAAGTAAATAGGCTGTAAGTAGGTTTGGTCTAGAGCCTTGTTGTTATGAGCCAGTATATTTCACAATCTTATCCATAAATATAGCAAAACGTGTTAGTTCTTATTATTCGACTCAGCAGGTTGTTGTTCCTGCCTCTCTCTTACTCCCTAGCTTTGTTACTCTGGCAGTCAGAAACCTGTTTCTAGCCCAGATTTATTCATGACATATGTGTACTTATTTCTTTCTGTACTGGTATTACCTGTTGCATGTTTCTTCTCCTTTACAAGTGTTTATGTCCCTGATAAATGTAGAAAGAACAGTTGTGGCCATTGTCAGCTATTCTCTTGCTAAAGGATAAAATTTAGGATTAAATTCTCTAAGGTATTTGAGTGCCTAACTCCTATTTAAGCCTCACATTCCCACTGAAACCAATTACTTCAGTGGGCATTAGGCTGCTCAGCAGTTCATTGTCTGAAGAACCCAGAGAGGCTGAACCGATGCACCTCTGCTTTTTTTTCATTATCTTTCTTGGACATTGACAACATTGTACCAAAGAAAACATCTTCTTAGTGCCTTATAATAAGCTATCAATATTCTCCCAAATCTTTATTGTAACCTTGCCTTTACTTTGGGTTAACTTTGCCTTTTTACAGGCCAAATCCTACTTGAGGTACTGTCTGTTCAACTGGTGTAATCAAGCCTTTCTATCCTTAGTTGTTACCAATAAATGATCTATCAGTAAAATTATTGTTACTAGTCTTTAATTACATGCCAGTATAAAATTTCATTTTAGTTCAGCTGTGCCACTTGAGGTGACTCAGTTCCTCCTACAAAGTACTTGATCCATTCCTGGCTATCCCTGCCCGCCAGCTTTACATTTCCACAGCTTGATGTCATCAACAAAACAGCTATCCCTGTCAACTCTGGTCTTTGAGTAAATCCACTAGTAGGATCTCTACAGGCTTCTGATTCGTGTCTCCACACAATCCGTCAGTGTTTGATCCAAGGTGGCTCGTTGCAATTTTGAGCAAGATTTGGAAGCCAGAAAAATACATAGATGTATAGCTGGTAACTTTGGTCATGCTTGGATTGTTGCTTAGTAATTTGTGTGCTAATGCTTTGCCTTCCCAGGCTAGTTAGTGGTTCCCCATGTGGTACTATATCAATGATTTACTGGAGTTTCTGTAAATTAGACTAACCACTATGATTATTCAGTAAATGAGTTATCAGAGATAAATACAAGCTTAGTCTGACATGATCTACCTTTGGTTTAATTTAATTTTTCATTTATTTTGACTAGTTTAAGTGTTTGTTTCATTTGATTTTCTAAGATCTAAGTGATCTCCTGAATGGTTGACATTTTATATTCTCCTCCAATAGGTTGACTCAAAATTTAGAGTGATTTCTATATCTGAAAATGTCACTTTGGCGAAGCAGCTCTTCTGGCTATTCCATGCCTGCAGACCACCTCAAACATGTACAACTCTGTTATCTGAAGACAGCCAGAGTCAAGCTTGTAACTGCTCTTTTTAAACACAGTAATAGGGTGTTAAAGATTTATCTGCATCAGTCAAGCAAAAGCATGTAAGTGTCACCATTGTCTTTATAAAAGGTTAGAAAAGTTATAGCTCCATTAAAAATACAAATGTAAAGTGCACTTAAACACTGACCAAGTTCTTACACTGAAGAAACTTAATTACTTCTTGTCCATGAAATGTAATGCACTGAAGAAAAAACTCAATCACAGTCAACACTGTTCATTCATTAACCAAATGCGTAAACTGTAACATTAAAGGACTTTCATTCTGTTCTTGTTTATATGATCATTATACCAAAAAGGAAAATATTTGGGTAATGGTCCAAAGAATGCTTTGAAAAGCAGCATGAATTCCTACTTAAATATACATTGCAGAAGATTTTGCATGTGTGTCTAATATTATAAACCAATGTTGCTTCCCTCCTTTTACTTATCAGTGAAAAATCTCTGGAATTTACATTCTCTCCCAACCACTCCTCCAGTCAAGTCCAAGCATCAAATGCAGGAAGCTGTACTAACATTATCCTTTCTTAGATGAATGTGAACAATACTTTTATAGTTATATTTTACAAACAACAAAAGAAACTATGTTTTCTTTGTTCCCATTGTCACAGACCCAAGAAATAAAGAATGACTGAGGTGGGAAGTCATCTCTGGAAGTCATCAGGTCCAACTCCCTTGCTCAAGCAGGGTCACCTAGAGCTAGTTGCCCAGATCCATGTCCAGATGACTTTTGACTGACTCAAAGGATGTAAACTCTCCCACCTCTCTGTGCAACCTGTGCCAGTGCTTGATCACCATCACAGTGAAAAAGTGTTCCCTTATGTTCAGATGGAACTTCTTGTTTTTCAGGTTATTCCCATTGCCTCTTGAAGGACTGTGAAGGAATATTTGATCTAGGGGTTTTGGGTCTATTTTTGTTTGGGATTTGGGGTTACTTTTTGTTTTGCTTTGGGTTTTGGTTGTTTGGTTGTTTCTTGGTTTAGTTGTTTTTTGTGGGATTTTTTGTTGGTGGGTTTTTTTGTGTTTTGTTTTATTTTGTTATTTTCCCCGCTAGGCAACATAAAAAGCACTGTGAAACTGCTTTATCCTTCAGGAAAAATAAAAAAAATAAAAAAAATAGGGTTGCTCTTGAGGTGAAGTAATAAAATTCTGGATTTCTTAGTGTGTAATCATTACCTCCATAAAGGTTTACAGGGCTTCTCCTCAAGGTAAATTCTTATATCAGCACCAGGCAACCTAGAAGACTTTCAGGATATGGTGTAAGAACCAGGGGACAAATAACTCCCATTGTTCAGTCTGCTACTCTCAACCACCAAATATGTGTAGGGACAATAATGAAATGTCAACAGAGAAATTCTGTAAGATCTTTTGCAAATGGAAACTGCAAAAAACAGTTTTGTCTACTGTTTTTCCTCATTATTACTGACATATCCCATGAGTAATTATTTTTTAATTTTGTTAAATCAATTCCTAGAACTTGGTCTTATTAATCCTGAAGCTAGTACCCATTGAAAAGATTTTAGATGTTTATATAATAGGGATAAAACATGCTAGAAATTAATTTGCAACTCAGTTTATGACTGGTGTAGCTCCATAAGGGAAAATATATGAAATATCTTGAAGTTCAAACAAAAAGAAAATGCTGCTGTATAAGATACTTCTTTTAATTTTTACATTCTTTCCATAATAATTTTTTAAAGTTTTTATTTTAATAGTGTTTTAAGCTGGCTAGTAATAAATATTTGGGATAATTTAAGTATATTGCAATCTCTAAGTCTCTCATGTATTTTAGCATGAGTAATCTGGCAGATCTGTAGTTTTATTCTCCCCTCTCCTGTCACCCTGCTCCCAGTTCCTTTCCCATTCAGATAGCCCTTAATAAGCTCTCAACAACTGATGACTACAGGAGACTGATATCTATTTAGCAGAATATCTAGCTGCTGTTACAAGGAAGGCAGAACAGATTAAACTGAAAAGATTTGCAAAGCTTATTCTTGGGCAGCCAACAGTTTTGAATACGCACATTTAGATTTACAATAAGAGTAGCTGGAGCAAATTATGCAACTATCTCTTATTATAATTTGCTCATTTACACTTTAATGAATAAATTATTATGCAATATCAGCTCTGTTCTGCTGTCATGATAAAACTTGCATTTATATAACCTGTAATCAGTTGCACTATGGGCACAAGGAGAAAACTGATTTCGAAGTGACAACCACAATTTTTTAATTTTTTTTTTACACATTGCTTAGTTTTGAGAATTTACAAATAGTTCCTAGCAATATGCAAAAGGAAAAGTACTCTAGAGGTGTGTCTACAGCATTTATTGTTGTGCTGAGTGCTAAGATAGATGGAAATAAAAAGCTGTACCATCCACATTTTCAGTTGCCTGAGCTGTAGCACTTACAGAATTTGCATCTTGCAAAACACTTTGCTCTTATTCTAACTGTTGAGTCAGAAAGAAGAAAAAAAAAAAAAGTTTTATTATAACTACACAAGATATCAAAGTGGATTTCAACATGAGATCAGTTAATCCCAGTAACCCTGAGATATTTTTATTATATAGCTAGCACTCTCTCCACTAGCATTTTCTTCCAATATCTATAAATAAAGGCATTAAATATTATTGGGCCCCATTCTTGGGAATCTTTTCAGTCCTAATTTTCAGGTCTTAGAGAAAGTAAAAAAAAAAAATACATTAAATCTCACTTTGTTTTGCCCATAGAACACTTGGTGGTTTCCTTTTTCCATTGTCAATTGACTATTATTCAAAGCAGTTGATGAATTTGAAGGTTAACTTCTAAATATGAAAGTAACAGTCTAAATATCAGACATAAGTCTTTCACAAAATTCTCACACTTTTTTTGCTCACTAGGAAGGAATAAAAATTATCTGCAGAACCTAGATCTGTAGCTTTACCTCCTTAAATTCATCATTATGCTGACTGAATGATACATCTACCTTAGCGGCAGAACCAACACCCTCAACATTTTGCTCTAGTTGTACCTATGGTGGAAAGAAGTTGAAAAGAAAAATGCAGATATATGGGGGTTTTTTTGCCTCCTTTTGTCAGGATAACATGTGACCCTTTTGTATTCAACTTTTTTTTTTCAGTACCTGCTTAACCTCTGTGTCATCATATGTACAACTTATGACCAGCAGATTCAGAAAAGAGCTTCAGTGCCACAGCCGAGCAAAGGTAGGGGAAGAATGGGAGGCCTAAGTAATTTCAGAAATGCAGCCCTCAGTGCTTTCCAAATATCCTGAATTTATCTTAAAAGCATTCCCACGACACAGCAAAACTCACAGTCCTTACACAGACTCCAAAAACCTGGGATATGCTTCATCTGTAGCTAGGGATGGTAGAAAGGTAGAAGTTGACTACATACCCATACTTCACACTCACAGTCAGGAAAACTTACTTGATGCCTAAATACAACTTCTGAAGGATGTTTTATGAAACTGGGACTGTAAGTAGCTAGAAACATATAACACATTCCATTTTTATAAGGGCTCGAACAACTCCATCTCCTTATTTGACCTTTTCCTACAGAAAGACTTTCCTAACATCCTGTTGATTATGAGAACTGGTAAATTCCACCCCGTCTTCCCAGTTCAATAGTATTGCAGTAGAATATTTATGCTCCATTCTGGTTTTGCCAACACTATTTCATTTGATTGTTTCTTTTCAAGCTTGACTTTTATAATAAAATAAAAGTTGTCAAAAACGTTATACTTAAAACTATAGGAAGGCAGATAAATAGCAAGATATTTGCTATTTTTAAACTTTGCTTTGCTTTGTTTACTTATGTGTGGTATGGTGTCAGAATCTGAGTGTATGTATAATACTTACATATAACTGGCAAATTTGTATTAGATTCCCTTACATTTTCAGTTCTTTTATTTAATTTCAGAATGTTTCCTAGGAATCTAAGATACAGGAACCAGGAACTAACAGCAATTGCCATAGAATAGTTCTGCTGCTGATCTGCTTTTTTTGGAATGCATTGGAATGTTTTTTTTTCAGAGCACGTCTATCTATTTATTTATTTATTTATTCTTGAATGAGAGTTGCACTCTGTTTCAAATGCAAATTATCAAACACATTTTCAATTCATGGTAACAGAGAGAACCAACAATGACTTAGAATTCAGGCAGTGGTAGTTCTACATCATGCAATAAACACTCTTTATTAAATTCTGTTTTCACAGCTAGTAACATTTCAGTGATTCAAACCATGTCAACTGCTACCACAGTGGCCCTCTTGAGAGGAGAGGGGTGTAATAAAGGTTTTCAATTAGCCTGCACTGGTTTAGCTGAGTGGAAATATCAAGTGGAACTTTCATATTTATAATTAATATGATTAAAGAATGTATTTATAAAAATGCATACTTGAAATATGAAAATAAAATTAGAAACAATGTTGCAAGCACTGAGTCATGTTTGGGAAGTAGGCTGTAAGGTCTGAAGGGTAGTACTTATGCTCAAGTCTCTCAAGTACTTTAATTTATTTATTTTTCTTCTGTGTTACATTGACTAGCAGCTGGAAGGCACGTTCACATTTGTTTCCAGACAAGACATGTGTTGTCCGGTTGTGAGTAATCTTTTCATTTCTGGTTAAATTCTCTCAAAGAATAGCCTTTGAGGGCCAGGAAAAGAAGCACTATGATGCCAAGCAGAATTAAATTGATTTGCACATCTGCCAACTTGGCTTATCTTAGAAATTCAAAACAGCAAATATGCAAATAAATTGTCTTAACTTGAAACTTGAAAATGAAAAATTATATGAGACATAGATAAGAACATAGTGTCAGCATCTGAAGTACAAGATAGTTCATTGTTTTACTGACCATACTTATTTAACCATACCTCAAGTATATTAAGGACTAGTGGCAAAGCATGGAAAATTATTGGTGATTTGAATTAATGATTTACACTACTGATATATTTGAGCCAAATGGACAAACTTCTGGTTTTAGCCACAGCCTTTCATTGGAGTTGCAGGGATTTCTCCCCACCTTCTTTATTATCCCTTCAATAACACTAACATAAGGAATTTGGGAATGCAAAGCATAATTTGCATTTATGCTGCTTGTTTTGGAAATTACTCCATGTGCTTACTTCAGAATATTACCTTTGCAAGATTCCATAAAGGAGAAACCCATGACCAGCTTCAACAGTCTCTCTTCCTTCTGCTCCCAAGTCTGGCAGAGGAGCTGTTTATGATGGGATGATACAATTTTTCAGATGTCCTTAGCAGACCAAGAGAGGACCGAAGTACTGTAGAATTTCCGTAATTACATTTACATTTTCTCTGGACAAGTTAACCTCTTCAAATAATTAAAAACATAAACTATTACAATTTCCCTCCCCCTCGCCCCCCCATTACTTTAATATATTGGATTTGTAATCCTACTTAAAACATTTGGATATTTGTAACAGAAGAAATAATCATCCCAAACTTTTATTTTCTTTCATTTTAATGAAACCCAGACATTATGTGACATGGAAGCCCCAGCTTCAATTCCTTCTGCTTGAGTGGATTTAGATTTCTATATCCTATGCTCCATAAAAATATTCTACACACCAGGCTTCAAATTATTTTTTAGAGGGGAGTGCTTTCAGTCTCAGCTTTCAGAAACTATGTGTGCTAACCACATTTAAACTTTAAGAGTTTTATAGAAATGAAGGAACTCCAGCAGAAACAAACAAGACCCATACCAGACTACTCCATAACCACAAGCTAGAACTTTCAGGTAGGAAATGTAGCCATTTGTTTTATTTTCTGGGCCAAATTAGACAGCTGATAATTTTAAGTACATCTCTCTGACATTCCAAAAATCTTTCCTAACCCATGGATTAAGGCCTGCTATTAAGACTTGGAAGGAGGTGAACCAGAGTTCCTCAGTCATTATATGTTCCACATTATTGATTAGTAAAAGAGAGTGGGTGTGAAAACAACTTACTCTTCTGACTCAGTTCATTTTCCTACATCTGATATTCTGGTAAAAGTTACGCTAATTTTTTGTGTAATTAAAACTGCCTGTCAGAAAAATGTTCATTGCTGAAAAAACCCTTTATGTCGAGCTTTATGACTTTATGTCAACTTTGTGAAAAACATTATGTTAAGAAAGACTGAGTGTATAACTAGAATGTGTTTGATAGTTATCATTTAAGGCCTATAGTATTGAGGCAATATAGAAATTCTCTGTTTCAGAACAAAAACACTGCTGTGAAACTTTTAGAAATGTGGTCAATTATATAGAAAAATCCTGACAAAATCCCATGAATAATCACTACTATGAATAATACATTATTAATATGCCTTTTGGTCCATGATTAATCTAAGTTGTCAGATATTAACAAACAAAAATTTAAAAGCCATGGGAAAAAGAAGAAACTAACCTAAACGTGTATAAAACCTAGCATGTTACCAGAGGTTTTAAGATTTCCATAGAAGCAGTGGCATCTATTCGGTGACTCTGAATTCTCCATCTACACAAGCAAGCTACACACTCTATATTTTCAAGTGCGCCCAAAGTGTCTGTGCTAGGTATTTTGTTGTGCATTACTTATCAGAGATATTTTTACCTTACCGACAGAAGCAGTGTTACACTAATCCTAACAAAACACTTTCTCTACGGAGGGATGGGGAAAAAAAACAACCAAACAAAAAACCAAGAAGGTGCAACAACAGAGCTAACCTCAAAACTTTCAAATTTATTAATTTTAATTAGCTGGATTTTCTGATTAAGTTAACTTTATTAATTCTTTCCCATTCCTTATTAGCTTAGATAATTTTACATTGTATGTGTAAAAGTTTCTAATAACATATCACAGTTGGAAAGTGTCATATCTCCATCTGATGCTCAAAAAGCCACATGTGATAAAAGCTCTCTGTGTCCCCAGTCACCCTGGATCTTACGTGAACTCACAAGGAAAATAAATAACAACCCACTTATTCACTGACGGGGAATTTATGGATCTGTTCACAGTGAGTAAAGATAACCTTTGAATTACTCTGCTTTGAAGATCAGGTGTCCTGGTTTTGATAGGACACAATTCTAAAATATTTTTTCCATTCAGACAAACGGTAGTTTTGAGGGACTGCAGAGTCCAATTCTGTGAGAACAAAACACTTAAGATGCGTTGTTTTCATTTATACCCAGCTCTGGTTTGTGGGCTTCTGCAGCGACAGAGGCTGTGGCTAGTTTTGAACCATGCAGTGGTGCAGTGGGCTGGCAGGGGCAACACCCAAGCTGGCCAGCCCAAATATTCCATACCATAAATGTCACCTTCACTGTATGTTGAGAGGTCTGGGGGGATGTTTTTTCTTCTACTATGGCTGCCTTCCTAAGGGGTCCTGTCTTTCTCATGAGGCCCGAGGCCCACTCCTCCACTGGCTGTGACCATCACATTCTTGCTGGAGCTGTCACGCTGGCAGTGTTGGGTATTCAGCCCACATTGCTAGAACCACACAGCCCGCAGCTGCTTTCTGGAGCTAAATATAATTTAGTATTGGGGTTGATTTTACTTCATTGTTATTATTCTGTTAAATCTATTTTTATTTCAACCCATGGCTCTCTTTTCCTTTTCCTGATTCCCCCTCTCAGGTGGAGCTGGATGATAGAATAATTGTCCAAAATGCAACACCAGGTGAGGAAACACTTGTTTACATATATAAAGCTACCTGAAAGCAGCAGATTACAAGAAACAGAAAATCTGGAAGTATGCTTGGGATCCCAGGCAAAGCAGTTGTAAAAGTACAGGTAGCTGCTAGAGTATTTTTCTACCACCTCATTTTCCAAGTTTTGATTTGGTTTGGGTTGGGTTGACTTTTTCTTCATGGATACTATATGAGTTAGATATTGCTATGGTCAGAATTCACATATTGATACTTTTCTGTTTGCAAGGCACAAAATTAGTTTCCAGTGCTGGCATAGTAATGACAGTGGGCCAAGACAGGAAACTGGAGTTTGAAAAAGAGACCAGCTATCCATATACATAGTAAATATTGCCAGCAGATGGTTTTCACATTTAGGCATCTGGCTACGAAACCTTCAAAGTACTCTAGAAGACCTTTTGCTATTTTAGATGTTAGTCCTAGAAATCCCTCCTTAACTCTATAAAAAGGATAAACAAGGCCTCTTATGACTGAAAGTACTGCCCCAGTGGGATCAGGCCAGTATGTGGCAGCCCAATACTATGTAACACAGTACTCTGTTACACATTTAACTAGGCTTTTTGATCTGTGCATGAATGAAGAGGTGTATACACAATTTGTTTGAAAACCATGACAATAAGCTTATTGAATGCCATAAATCTGCTGAGTGATAACCAAAAAAATAACCATGATGATAACCTTATTGGAAATGGCAGTTATCTGTTATATTGAAGGAAATGGAATTAAAACAAATAACACCTTCAAATATCCTAAAATAAAATCTGCAGTGATGTAGTAAATCTCAGTGATTGTTTCCTAAAAAATTACCTGGTTTCTTAGGAAAATGCAGTGAAAAGGCAGAAAAGGAAAAGAATATATTTTTGTGCCTCATTTTACAGTTCTTTTCCATTACATTAGACAGTGTAACTTCAGGGCATTCATTTTTTATTTTCTCATTCTGGTTTTGGCCTTTGTTCTACTATAAACTTTCTGCAGAATCAGGAAAAAAAAATATTAATTTGGGATGATTAGGTGAAATTTCCAAAAAAGAAATAGAGACTTTTGGAGATGCAGGAGAATGAGGGCAAATAACTATTCAAACTTTGAAAAAAATACACTGTGAACCTTAGTTTTCTTGGGATTATATATTTGCTTATTCATAAAAAGTGAGTCTAGGTATACCTATATGAGAGTCTGAACAACCTTATAGATGCTAGAAAATGAAATATATGTACATACATATATATTTACATACTATGATCTCAAATTTTAGAAAAGTAGGAAAAAAATGGGAAAGTGTTGGAATTAGTTTTGTGCTACGTCATTCAACATCTTGGTCATATGAACCATGTTGAAAAAAATAAATGGAGCTTTTGCTTTTTATTAACTGTGTAAGTAGGGAATGTAAGAGATGACTCTACAGTCTTCGTTCTTGGGCAAGATTCTAAGCCTACCTGAGACTCAAATCTCTATCTGTAAAAATACAGGTAGTAATGCTTCCTTTGAACTGCCCTTCTGTGTCTTGCATATTTAGAACCTATGCTTTCCGGACTAGGGAACATCTCTTAGTGCATTCTTATATATATTGAAAGGTTTCTCGAGCACTGATACCCAGTGCATAGCAACTGTTTTGCTAAATGGGAACCAAAAGGATGAATACAGCCAAAGACTGTTAGCAATTTGATAACACTGTCTGAGAAAACATTCCTGAAGAAAAGACATCAGTAAGAAAGTGGTATTAAGAGGGAATAAAGAAACAAAAATGTCCTAAAGAAGTCCAGAAAGAATTAACATTCAGTTAATATGAACAATTTAGAGCATCTTTTTAATCCTCATTTCAGGCTCTATATAAAACTGATGAGCACAAAATTAGGAGAATAAAGAAGCTGAGATCTGATTAACATTTCTCATTATCAGGCTTTGTATTCTGACTGCCACACTGTCAGAGGATAAAATTGCTATGTGACCTATTTGTTGTGTTGCAGGCAGATTATATCAGTGGCATGGTGAAGAGATATGGTTCTTTCTCAATGTGCTTTTCCATGTACTTATTACACTTGTTTTTGAGTCACATACAGAAGCTGAGGCAAAAATGTTCCATAACAGTCTTAATTCCAGAAACAAACAAACAAACAAAACCAAACAACAACCAACCAACCAACCAAAAAAAAAAAACCAATCCCCACAAAAATATAATTTATTTTATTCCTGTTGTCCAAGCACCACAGTATAATAAATGAATTCAAGTAAAGTAGAAGTACAGGGAAACACAGAGCAGTTTGCAAATCTTCTTTTGATAGATAATTTGTTTTATATCTATGCAGTTTCAAACCTGTCCTCTGATGTTTCTTTATGATTTGAAAAACATGCAAGCAAGCCTTGCAGCAAAGACTGTGACCTAGACCCCTCCTTTTTTCCTGTTGTGCACTAACTACCAAATTACAGAAACACTTCTCTTTTGTCTGAATCTGCATTATTACTGTTTACATCAATAGCTTTTATTAATCAAAGCAATACAAAGAGTAGTGAGCACTCAATGCACATGAATATATCCCAGCCTAGCTAAAGGCAAAGGGCTAAGGTTCTGCTTTAAGAAAAGTATATGGGAGTGATCTCACAGGCAGGAAGACAGAGAACTTAGTTCTCTCAAATACTGGATCAGTGTTGTAATTGCACAGTTATTGCACAAACTCCAATAGTAATGTTCCATCCAAAAGCACAAGTGAAATGAATACGGCCATTCCTAGAGCCCCTTGTACAGAACTCAGTCACATCTTTGTTTATGAAGTAAAATCTGAGCATACTATTTATGTATATCCCTCTGGGTATATAAGAAATGAAATGCACATCTAGTTGGAGGAACCTAATTGAGGTACAGAGCTGCTCCATGATTTCAGGACAGTTATTTCTATACAAGAACCGATGATTCTTAGGCATATATTGAATTTAGCAGTAAAATATTAGGCATCTAGAAGATACATATTTTTAAAAACTATAGTCTTGAATTTAGATAATGTGACATAGTATAAGTTTCTGCACCCTTATAAATCTTAATCTGTGTCAATGCAGCAGCATTTCCATTAACAGGAGGCTTCCCCTTTGGATTCCCTCTGGTGACAAACACATTTACTTCATATATCAATCCTTCAGTGCAGCACTGATTCATTGCACCCTTTGATCCAAGTATCCTCTCAAAAATAAGATCTGCATGTGCTGCTGAACAATTTCACAGTTATCTTTTCCTTTTGTGAAGAAAAACTTCACTTTTTAAAAAAAAGTAGATATTTTTCTAAAGAAAATAATGACGAAACATTACCTTTTTAAGACAAAACAAAACAAAAAAACCCCAAACAAGTAATTAAAAGAATCATATGAGACCAAAAAGTATAAGGAATAAGAAGATCAAATACAAGTCTTATTTTCTATAACCAGCCCTAGTAAAGATTATATCTTTCCTCTTAAAAAATGGCAACAGGAAAGAAATCTCCCTTTAAGCTGACTTTCAGCAGCTTTTGGAAACAACACACTACCATGGACAGGTAACGAATTCACAAGCATCTGCTGTCTTGGTCTCTAAATTATCCTGAAGTGCCAGTTATAGGATTTTAAAAGAAGACTGCATTTTCCTCCAAAGCAGAACCATACAGGCTCTCCTACTTTTACAACACATCCATCAATGAAAGATTTTTTATGTGAGAAACAAAACATGATACCCACAGTATTTGCAGAGGATAATCCAATGCAGAAGTTAGAGAACTGGGACTAGGCCAAATATTTCATTACTATTTTTAAAAAAGTAAATAACATTTTATTTTCCCCATAAAATATAAGAATAGACAGGGAAGTGTGCCTGCATCTGTGCAAAACCTTGACATGTAAATGTTCTCTAATGTCTCTAATGTTAAATCACAAATGGATATTCTGGGACCATGGAACTCATTTGCTTTCCCTTCCCTCCTGAGTGGCAGGGTTTCCAAGGACAGAGCCCTCCTTTCCTACTACCTGATCAGACGTCAGCACTGTTAATAATGTGGCTTAAGTGTATTTGCTTCCACAGGACACCCTCTTACACTATTGCAGACAGGACTGATCCCTGTTGATATAAATGAGCTTTGCTTAACTGGTCTTCAGAAAAGTTTTACTCAATTTCATAGCAGAATGTTCTGTCTTCAGACTAAGAAAATAATGAGTCCAAAGAAGAATAACAGTCTGCATAATTTATTTTTATTCCTCCTCTTCTTAAGTAGCATGAGAAATGGACAAAGGTGTGTGGGTAATGGAGGGACAACATCAAGAAATTAAACAACTGGAGAATGAAAGGACTGGGTGAAATAAGCAAACTGGAATACAGTATTTGTTATTGTCTTACAAGGACAGCATTTAAAAAAATATATAAAAAAAATAAGGAAGTTAATTATTTCTTTCTTGTTTTGCAAAATATAAACTACCGGTAGTCAAATCTATATCTAAGCATAATATTTTGTATGCAAATAGACCAACAAAAAGGAAGCTAATGTTGTTTCACATTTTCCAAATAGAAAAAGATCTCTATCAGTGATGATATTAAAATAAGTTTATGTAGTATACCCAGATGACCAGGAATTATGAGTAGCTGAAGTGTATTCTGCTTGCTTCTCACTTTGATCATAGCAAAATGCTTCAAAACTACATTAAAAAAAAAAAAAAAAAAAAAAAAAAAAAAAAAAAAAAAAGGGGTCAACTATATCATGATTGTATTTCATGCTTGTAGCCAATATTGTAATTGCCCTTTCCATAATACTTTGAAGTACTTCAGAGTTTCTTAAATCTTAGAACAGTTTGACTGGAACACACCATCAAAGCACAGAAGCTTGGAGTGTAAGAAGAGAGATAATGTGTCATATCTACCAGATCACATAAAAGCTAGTATTTGGATATTGATGTAATATACCCTAATGGTGTCTTTTGTGCTAAAATGGTAATTAACTGCTACTAAGAAATACACATTTTTTGATAAGGGCAAGAAAAAAAGCAAATCAATCTTTTAAGGAGGCAACAATTTCAGAAATGTTAAATTGTGTAAATATGTATGTAAATTGTAGGTATGCATAACTAGCTATATATAAAGAACTGTTGTTATCTGCAAGTAAGTTTTCATTTGGGAAAATAAAATTAGGCTAACCTGTGCTTCAGTTTTTCAAGAAGATATTTGTGATTTCTTTAGGGCTTGCAGCTGTACCTTGACTGCCTCCAAGTAGGTTGAATTTCAAAATTACTTCAAAATGCAAACTGGTGATTTAATTCCCTGTCTTATTAAAAGCAGCTACTAATTTTTATTGGGGGTAGAACAATCAATTAGTGCAACATCCTATGTAGAAAAGGCATAGCATTTATGCAGGAATTACTGCACCTAGCTAATATTTTATGATTGTACAGAGAAAAATCTTTGATCTGGTTTTGAAGAGTTGAAACAGTAGAAACATTGTCACAAGGTAATTTAGCCAATTAGATATATATATCACTGTTATTCTGTTGATTTCAATTTTGTCTAAATAATTGAAGAATCTTCTAGTACTCAGTAACCTCTCTCTACATAAATAAATAGATATTCAAGTTCTGTTCTTTGAACTCTTTCTGTTTCTTGGGGTTTTTTTTCATAATAAAATATATGCTGAAATGAATATGAGCTTGATCTCCAGCCTGGCATTGCGGACTTCTTTCCTGATATCAGAACAATAGTTAGTGGCCATAAAGATTCAGCTACATATTTATTGCTGACACACCATTCACCTCAAGTACATAGTTGCAGATAATGTAGCTAACGGCAATGGAGAACTTTTTTTAAAGGTTAATATACTTAACTCCACCTGAAGAAACATTGCAGGATACTTCTCAGAGTCAAATGACAATACCAATAGAATGGATTTGATTGCACTTTGTTTACCTTTGGGCAAGTTAAGTCTTATCTGAGGCTCAGTTTTTCTGAGCAGTTCCAAAACTAATTTAGCTTTTGTATTTTGTAACAAAGTCCTGATGGAGTTAAGTATTGCAAATCCACCTTGCATTTTATTCATGGCCTTAACAATAAAAATAGATTGGATGCAAAACCCTCCAACATCTTTAAGAAATGGAAATTTTCCTGTTAGCTTAGAAGAAACAGTCCTAGGCCTTAAATCTTTCCTGTCAAGAGGTAGTATCTGGATACGGAAAAAAAAATCTGAGAAATAATTTTTTTAGTACCTATGCTGCAATGAGCTGCCAGCTTGCACTTGCATCCACTTCACAAACACAATATAGAACACAGAAGAGTACCTATTGCCTGCTGGAGATCTCTAAAACTCTCTTTTACTGTAAGGAAACTGCCACAAAATTGTTATGCTATACTAAAGAGTATATAAAAATGTCATACTCTTACAACAATAAAAGAGATAAGTAGTAAATACAGGTTTCATTTTGTTTTTCACAAATACACATGGCAGTAGCCATGTTACTTCAGTGCTGGCAGGCTGAGGGAATGAAGGGGGTGTTTTGAGCATGTATACAGCTCCTTCAAGCAAAACTCAGTATTGATGTTTTTTTTCTTACTTAGCAGTGCCAAAATGTCCAGAATTGCACATAATTTATCTTCAACGGGCCATTGACAGCTTCTTCTGATTGTGTATCACTGCCTGCCTGTCTGCTGCTGTTTTCTTCAATTGACATACATGCTTCAAGATAAAAAGCAGCACGTGGATCTGTGGAGTTTCATTAAAAATTTCACCTCCCCAAAATAGGGTGGTATAGTAAGACTTGCTGCGATTCAAGCCGAAGAACAAAAAAAATGCAAGAACCAAGGTGCTAATCTCTGAGATTTAACATTTAGAAATTGGCCTTTAAGTTGGAAAAATATGTATGATTCCGACAAACTTATTTTCCTTACAGTCATTGTTTCAAGGACTGCTTCACCTTTGTGTATAGAATTATGCAGATTATGTGTGCAAACTCTAAAAATTTGCTCACACACTTGCCTACATCCTGTTCTGATTTGTAACTCCAAAATTCCACTCTTAAGAAAGGTTTTTGCTTTCTTCTTGGCCTTGCTTTAAGATTGTGCCTCAATGTTTTCAATTCTTTGCTTTATGTCCTGGTTTGAGCCAGGATAGAACCAATTTTCTGTCTAGTGATTTTACTTTTCAGTTAAGTCTTTTCTAAGTAGCTCCACTTGCTGAAATTAACAAAAAATAACGTGATTTAGTATTGAATTCAGAGGAGTCTCACATGAACACATCCAGAATAGATTAAGACAAAAATATGTTATAAAATTTGCAGGAAAATAGGAAGTTTTATAGACCTATACAAGTATGAATAAGCATAGTTAAATTAATGTTGCTCTTCATAAAATTCAGTAATATTTCTTTCCAATATGATGAAATGAAACTAAATGAAAGTCTGATTTCACCTGAGTTATTGGCATATGGTTTACAGATTCCTCAAGTATTTATTTAAAAAATCTTTTACAAAGTAGTTTCATAAGGTGATTGAGGTAGGAGATGAAAATTCAAATAGACACTGCAGCAGCTAGTTCTTACTGGATGCAAACAGCAGAAGGAAAATCACATTCACAACAGAAAAAAAATATGTTTTGAAAAATAAGTTTTGCTTTCTTATAAAGATCTCTGGTATGTGGTAGTTTCTAGAGCTAAACTAAATTGCTAGAATATTTACAGGAGCTGAACACATCATCCATTCAATCACAAGGAAAGGTAATACATTTTTTAAAACAGACAGAATATAGTAATTAAGTTCTATCTTGGTTTAACGATACATCCTATTTTAGAAGATGCCATATCTGTCTTCTAACCTCCAGGAATCCATTGTGTCATAGGGGCTCAGAGGAACACCAAATCCTGATCAAACATGCATGCACATGGTAAAATGAGAGTTTGATATTAACTGTTTTGAAGTTAGGTTGGATGTGCAAATCAGAAAGCTTGTTTGTTGATGCTCCCAACAGAGCCCTTCAGAAGAGTCTTTTCCATCCAGAACTTAATGCAGTGAACTAAGAAATAGGATCCTTCTCAGAACTGCTTTGCAAAGAACCATCTCTTTCCACCACATACAAATGAATTGCAGCAAGATCAGTGTCTAAACTGCAGCACACAAGAAGGTCCTTTCAAATTAGCCAGCATGGGCAACTCCTAACCCACGCAGTCATTCCAAGGAGAGATGAAGGAAGAACACTAGGAGGACATCAGCAATTTTGTAAGTCTGAGACTGTTACATCCATTGTAATACCATGGATATGAAATTATCACACAGTTCAGGAAGCAGAAGATAATCTCTAATTTGCTCTGCCCAGAGGCCTCCAGATTCTCCAGACCCAGGAAGTCATGCAGAGATGAGAACTGAGGATACGATGGACGGAAAAGGGAAACATCTGTTCAGATTTTGGCAAGATTGAAAAGCAGAGAATATGAATGCTTCATATCAGAGATATACTTTGGATAGTAAATAATCAGGAAATTTAGATGGACCTAATAAGATAATTTGTGTTTAAAAAGGCAAATAAGTAATATTGTTACCGAAGGGGTATGTCTGCAAGTCTACTATGGCTGTTAGTTCTTTCTTAAGTAAAAAACACTAGATCCTTAGGTGGAAAATAGTAAATTGTGCTCAAATACTGAATGAAACTTGTGTTCTCAAAGTATTGCTGAATTGCAGTGAATCAGAATGCAGTGAATTTAAATGAGAAGCTACATGTTCTGTACTTGTGGACAGATTAAGTAATGTGACTTTTTATCAGTTGTATACTTTGACTGAACTGGTTTCTGTGAAGAAAATAAGATTTACAAGCCAAGATTTTGATACTATAGAAAAATCTAATAAAATATCAATCTTGTCAAGTTGCTGGTCACTCACAATGACAATTTATTTAAAATTCTGGTAACCTCCACTGAAATCCTACAGAAATAAATTAATTTTGACACAAAATTAATGAGGAAAAAACCCAACAAAACCAGACTTCTTGTAGCTTTGAATCCAATTCTAGAGACACATTAATCTCCTATTTTTATTTTTTTTACCATATACAAATGATGAAGTAAGTGATTAGCTTTTCTAGTCAAAGTCAGACTGAAGAAAACAATGGTAGACAAGAATTATTTTTCACAAAGATGGGCTAGGTGATCAAGCAGGCTTTTACATTTCTACCTCTTATAATTTTACATCTTCCTATAAAGTAGGCTGCTACTTTCTTACACTGCAAAGCTCCAAATAATAGCTTTACAGTTGTGGTGACCGTGGTCATAACAGTGGCAGTTTGCATCACAGGTTATTGCACTCTTCTCATCTATAACTGAAAAGAAGAATCAGACAAATGTTACGAGTTCTTCAGTAAACATAGATATAACTGTGTTTAACAGTTTTGAAAGTTAATTACACAAGCAAATACCAAAACCTAGGTAAATAACTATGGTCTAAGTGAAGGAATCTAACTTATTGCAGAAGAGAAGTAGGATGATATATTTTAATTGTAAGAATGGTACTTTTTGCTAAGCTCAGAAGCAGCTATGTCTGTCAAAACTTATTTTTTTTATTTGTGCTTTTCTGTTCAAGGTGCCCTTTGTGTAAAGTATAAAAGTGAACATATGTGAGACACAAACTTCTTCCCAGATATCAAATAGTTTCAGAAAAGAAAGTATCTGGATCTGGAGAGCAAGAAGCAATTTCTTGCACTCTCAAAGAGCTCTGAGAGATTGTTAAGAGGAAGCTGGCATCATCAATAATGCCTAAAGGAATTAATAGAATAGATAAAAGGAGATAGCTGGGTGCTTTGGTTTTTTGGCAGTCCCTTGCTCACTCTCCCCCCATCCCCTGGGGGATGGGGAGAAAATCAGAAAGATAAAGAGACTTGTGGTTTGAGATTAAAAAAACCTTAATAAATAAAATAAAATATAGTAAAAAAAATAATAAAATAATATATAAACAAATGATGAACAGTGCAGCTGTTCATCATCCACTGATCAATGACCTTTCCTTCCCTGGTTGATGATCCTGGAGGAAAGAAATCCCAAAACTGCCATCCCAGAAGAGTCAGAACTTCTCAGGCAGCTTTGATCTATCTACTTAGCATAATATTTCAGGATCCAAAATATCCAATTGGCCAGTTTGGATCTATCGCTCTGGCTGGGCTTATTCACAGCTTCTTGTTCACCTGCACACTAGAAGAATATGGTATTTGAAAAGTCTTTATTTCTTAGCAACAACTAAAAACATTAGCATATTATCAACATACTTCTCATACCAAACCCCATACTAAATCCAAAACATAGCAGATCAACACTCTTGCCCAGTGTGGTGGTATCTGCAAACTTACTGAGGGTGCACTCCATCTGCTCATCCAGACCACTGATAATGATATTAAAGAGGACGTTGTTGGTAAATTTGGGAAAAATGCACTGGTTTGGTCCTACTTTAACTGAAAACACTGGAGTTTTCTCCACTGATTTTGATGCAATAGGATTAAGACTTCAGTTTTATCAAGCAAGGTATTAAAATTTAAGACATTCATTCTGAATTGTGCTCTTATGTAAGTAGTGTATATGGAATCAGTCAGAAGATGACCATCTAATGCAGATTTAAGGCAAATAAACCTTTTTGTTGTTGCTGTTGTTTTAATTCACCATTAATCTAGTGAGAAATAATCCAAATTAGGGGGAATAAAAACCAGGCAACAAAACACAAATAGAAAACTGTCACAGTTTGACTCAGGTCCGACAACAATGCTCTCGATCCCCTCTCCCCACCACCCACATAGGGAAGGAGAGAGAGAAAAAGAGAGAGACTTGGCTGGATTGGAAACTAAACTACACAGCTTTAATTAAAACACTAATGAATCATACAAGAAAATATATACAATTATATACAGATATGTTCAGGTATGGGCAAAAGCCTCTCGCCTCCCCCCACCCCAGCAACTCCCACAGCACTTCCCTGAACTGGGAAGAGTCCCGAGGAATCCCGGAGCTGCTGCTGGAGAAAGCAGAGAGTTATGGGGGTCACGAGAGCTCAAGCCTGAGGATCGACGGTGATGGATGAACAGAGTCCTCCCCGGACACCGGCCATGGACGGAAGAGAAGGGAAGAAAAAGAAGGAAGGAAGTTGTCTTCTGTGATCTCTGACCTTCCTTTGAGCTTACGTAGATATATGGAATGGAATATCTTTGGCCAATTTTGCTGTCTGTCTAACTCAGCCTCCTACGGGGGGGTCACAGATCTCCCCATAGTGTCTGAGCCGGCAGAGTGCAGGTGCAGCCTTGAAGCCTCAGTAGTTAGAAAAACATTCCACTGTCTTATCGGCCTAGCAGGACACACTGTTGCTAGTTACAAGAAAGCTTACTGAAGGAAAAAAAAATCAGTAAAAAGAAAAATTGGCTTCATCCTGGCTCAAACCAGGACAAAAACAAAGCCTTTTTTTTTTCCCCTTGGATGCTTGCAATCAAAATTTTACAGTACTGTGTAATTCAAGTACAGATTTGAAAAGCACTGAATAGTGATTTTAAGTAAAAATCAAGCTAAACATTTTTATTTTAATTTCCCTGTCTGAGAGAAGTGTAAATCCAATGAAGAACATGTTTGAAATAAACTGACAAATAAGATGTAAATGTCTACTTAAGATATTTTTTGTGCTTTGTTATTATTTAAAGCAAGAATAAGAAACCAATAATTATTTTTTCTAACTGTTCTGATCAAGGCTCACTACTTAAGTAGCAAAATGTGCATTTTTTGGCTTATGCTGTATGTGGAAAATCATGTTACTGACTTTTTTTTTTTTTTTTACCAGCACATCCATTTGACAGCTGACTGCAGTTTCCAGGGACCAGGCTCAGTCACCCTGGATCTGAGTTCAAGCTCAGCTTGAGCTGAAATCAGCCAGAGATGTAAAAAACTTCAAGAAAGGGTTCTTCAGATGTGTTAACAAGAAGAAACAGAGGAATAATATTGGTGTTAAACAGGAGAGCTGAACTAGTCACTAGCAATGCTGAAAAAGTAGAGGTCCTTAACACCTTCTTCACCTCTGTCTTTACCAGTGCTGTTGGGTCCCAGGACATAGGAACAAAAAGGCAGGTTGATGCAGCCACCAACCCTCTGTCAGTGAAGGAAGAGTTGGTGTATCAACTATTACAGGAGCTTGACTCATACAAATCAACAGGTCTGGATGCCATCCACCCTAGGGTGCTGAAAGAGCTGGCTGAATTGTGAATCTGCTTTCCATTAACTTTGAGAAGCTGTGGAGATTGGGAGACATCCCTGGAGACTGGAGGAAGGGTAATGTCACCTCTATCTATAAGAAGATTCCAAAGGAGGACCCAGGTAATAATAGACCCATTAGCCTCACTTCAGTATCTGGGAAAGTCATGGAGCAAATCCTGGGGATGGTCATAAGTCAATTGAAGCACATGATCGGGAAAAGCCAACATGAATTTTCCAGGGGCAAATCGTGCTTGACGAACCTGATCACCTTCTACAACAAAGTCACCTGCTTGGTTGATGTAGGGTGAGCAGTGGACATCATCTACTTGGACCTCTGATATGGTCCCTCACAGTCTTCTCCTGGAGAAACCAACTTGTTACGGTCTTGACCAGTGGTCTGTGCAGTGGGAGGGCAACTGGCTGACAGACTGTACCCAGAGGGTGCAAGTAAACAGTTCCTCCTCAAACTGGCAACTGTCACAAGTGGGGTACCCCAGGGATTGATATAGGGATTGATATAGGGCCTAATGCTCTTTAACATCTTCATAAGTGACCTGGATGTTGGGATCAAGAACACCCTGATCAAGTTTGCTGACAACACCAAGAGGAGTGGAGACTGACACTCCAGAAGGGAGAGTCACTCTTCAGGATGACCTATATGGACTGGAGCAGTGGGCTAGCAGGAACCTTATGAAGTTCAACAAAGAGAAGTCTAAGGTCGTGCACCTGGGAACACTTAGCCTGGGAGTACAGTTCATATTAGGATTCATCTGGACAGATAGCAGTCCTGTGGAAAGGGACCTGGGGATTTTGGTGGATAAGAGGCTTAACATGAGTGAACAGTGTGCTATGGTAAATTAAGGTTTGGAATTAGCTTAGATATTCAATGATATGGAAACATGACATGATTTCTATATATATCAATCTGAGTGAGCTAATCAGTGGTTTTACCTTTCCTTAACCTGCTGAGATTGATGTCACTAGTTTCATTTGAACTCTTCTCTGACATATGCCTTTTGCTGATTACCAGGCAACCAGCGTCATCAAGAAAGCTAAAACATCAAGAAAGCTAAACATGTGCACCAACTATTATTCACATCAATGCTTTATTTCAGAGTAACTCAAAACACCTTTGACAATTCACAAGTTTTGTTTCCCAGCCTACAATCCTTGAGGAATGGCTTCACGGCACCAAGTTCAATAGGAAATGTACATGCAGGATTTTTGAGCACAAAATCCTCTAAAAATCATATTGAAGGAAAACAGAAACACAGGTCTAGAATTCTGAGCTCCTTATATATATAGGTGTATATATTCTAAAAAAAATCTGAACATACAAAACTTTAAATATTCAATATTTATTTAGACCTCTTCTGGAAACCTTTTATGAAGTATCACAAATGAAATACATGTAAAGACTCACACTCTTTTGCACAAGCATAAGTCATTTTTAATGGTCCTGTGGAGGTTGTGGGAAAAAACAATATTGGCTATTAAGAAACAGAAAAATAGAGACATTTTGAAGTAATGATCTGAATCTATAATGATATTCACAGTTTTTCAGGTGAAAGAATGAAAGCACTAATTAAATCATCATACTTCTTAATAACTCTCTAATATTCTTTTCTGTAAAATCAATTTCATTTAGTGAACACATGATTGTGGAGTCTGGTGGTTGATTTAGAAACATCTGTTTATAGGTCAAACAGCTCCTACTATGAAGCCTAGTTATTTAATTTACTGTTTCTGATGGGAAGTGGCTATCATTATAATTAACACAAAAACTGGTAGGATTCCAGCTTCAAAAAGATCACATAGTAAAAACCCCAAAGCCTATACAGATAGGCAGAGAAACATAAAAAGAGATGCATAAAAAAATTAGAGTAATAGGCATGGCACCTTGCCAACATACATTTGTTATGATGCAAGGGTTTTAAAAAATATGGTAAACAGAGCTTTAAACACAACATAGTCTTTTGAAACAGACCTACTGGCAAATATGCTAACTCTTAATTTTGATATGCAGTTCTTTCTGATCTGAAGGTACAAGGGTGAAATTACAAATTTATTTTTCTGTATAACTGGAATCTGTTAATCAGCTTATATTAGGAGAAAAGCATTTTTATACTAAGAACTAGAATCTTTCTTAACTGGAAGTGTTATTTCTACTATAAAATTTATGTCTTGGTTGCATTTATTTCTGGGTTTTTTGTGTGTGTGTTTTTGGTGAGTTGGTTTTTTGTTTGGGGTTTTTTGTTTGGTTGGTTTGGTTTTTTCAAAGTTCGTTTTTAACTTATTATTTTAATACATAAGGTCCATAATAAAGACTTTCTTTTTCATTTGTAGGTCATATGACAGCTCATGGTCAGGAAAACAATATAACTGTTACATTTTTTCCTGAATAACAATAAAACGAAATTGAAATTGGAGGTATTTTCTCCCAGGTTTTTTACTGTCAGAGAGAGCTCAATTGTAATAAGGGTAATACTGGCTCAGTTCATATAATATTGGAATAAAAGATTAAAGGATTTGGAGGTTTATTTACCAGTTGTTCTCTAACTCAAGTGAAGATTTTTTCTTCATACAACTGTGGTCATATCAAATGGTGATTTCAGTTTTTTTTTAACCTGAATACTTTTATGAAGATGGAATTACCTACATTGCACTAACATTTCACTAGTAATAACTAGCTTTCTAATACTTTGGCAAGAAAAATGTATTTCAGGGTATGAATAAGAATATTCCCTGCCAGAATATGGGTCCAAATATTATGTTTTTATACACATGCATATATATGCATATGTACAAACACATGCATATGCATGCAGTCCTAGATGTGTATGTCAACATCCTCTCAATGAAATAATTCTAGAGGGGAATGTCATTAACTAATTAATGGGCAGCATCTTTTGTCCTTTAATTTTGGCCTTGGCTGTCCACTTCCTATGAACACAAACCCACCATTTCTTTCAGAAAAGTTTAGAAGTTTAGAGAGCATAGGAATGCATGGTTAGCTCCAGAAGATACAAATAGAGATAAATGCTTCAGTTCAACTCTGTATGACCCTAAAAATAATATTTTAAATGTCCCCATTTCATTAAAATACTGTAGCATTGAGGAGGGTTAATGTTCTGCAGAGGTTGCTGGAGGTATTTTGTGTAAAGATAAATCCAAACATGGAATTGACATTGGAGGACATATATGTGTCTTCTGAAACTCAGCTTTAATTTATGGTGCTAAAACATCCATTTGACAGCTGACTGCAGTTTCCAGGGACCAGGCTCAGTCACCCTGGATCTGAGTTCAAGCTCAGCTTGAGCTGAAATCAGCCAGAGATGTAAAAAACTTCAAGAAAGGGTTCTTCAGATGTGTTAACAAGAAGAAACAGAGGAATAATATTGGTGTTAAACAGGAGAGCTGAACTAGTCACTAGCAATGCTGAAAAAGTAGAGGTCCTTAACACCTTCTTCACCTCTGTCTTTACCAGTGCTGTTGGGTCCCAGGACATAGGAACAAAAAGGCAGGTTGATGCAGCCACCAACCCTCTGTCAGTGAAGGAAGAGTTGGTGTATCAACTATTACAGGAGCTTGACTCATACAAATCAACAGGTCTGGATGCCATCCACCCTAGGGTGCTGAAAGAGCTGGCTGAATTGTGAATCTGCTTTCCATTAACTTTGAGAAGCTGTGGAGATTGGGAGACATCCCTGGAGACTGGAGGAAGGGTAATGTCACCTCTATCTATAAGAAGATTCCAAAGGAGGACCCAGGTAATAATAGACCCATTAGCCTCACTTCAGTATCTGGGAAAGTCATGGAGCAAATCCTGGGGATGGTCATAAGTCAATTGAAGCACATGATCGGGAAAAGCCAACATGAATTTTCCAGGGGCAAATCGTGCTTGACGAACCTGATCACCTTCTACAACAAAGTCACCTGCTTGGTTGATGTAGGGTGAGCAGTGGACATCATCTACTTGGACCTCTGATATGGTCCCTCACAGTGTTCTCCTGGAGAAACCAACTTGTTACGGTCTTGACCAGTGGTCTGTGCAGTGGGAGGGCAACTGGCTGACAGACTGTACCCAGAGGGTGCAAGTAAACAGTTCCTCCTCAAACTGGCAACTGTCACAAGTGGGGTACCCCAGGGATTGATATAGGGATTGATATAGGGCCTAATGCTCTTTAACATCTTCATAAGTGACCTGGATGTTGGGATCAAGAACACCCTGATCAAGTTTGCTGACAACACCAAGAGGAGTGGAGACTGACACTCCAGAAGGGAGAGTCACTCTTCAGGATGACCTATATGGACTGGAGCAGTGGGCTAGCAGGAACCTTATGAAGTTCAACAAAGAGAAGTCTAAGGTCGTGCACCTGGGAACACTTAGCCTGGGAGTACAGTTCATATTAGGATTCATCTGGACAGATAGCAGTCCTGTGGAAAGGGACCTGGGGATTTTGGTGGATAAGAGGCTTAACATGAGTGAACAGTGTGCTATGGTAAATTAAGGTTTGGAATTAGCTTAGATATTCAATGATATGGAAACATGACATGATTTCTATATATATCAATCTGAGTGAGCTAATCAGTGGTTTTACCTTTCCTTAACCTGCTGAGATTGATGTCACTAGTTTCATTTGAACTCTTCTCTGACATATGCCTTTTGCTGATTACCAGGCAACCAGCGTCATCAAGAAAGCTAAAACATCAAGAAAGCTAAACATGTGCACCAACTATTATTCACATCAATGCTTTATTTCAGAGTAACTCAAAACACCTTTGACAATTCACAAGTTTTGTTTCCCAGCCTACAATCCTTGAGGAATGGCTTCACGGCACCAAGTTCAATAGGAAATGTACATGCAGGATTTTTGAGCACAAAATCCTCTAAAAATCATATTGAAGGAAAACAGAAACACAGGTCTAGAATTCTGAGCTCCTTATATATATAGGTGTATATATTCTAAAAAAAATCTGAACATACAAAACTTTAAATATTCAATATTTATTTAGACCTCTTCTGGAAACCTTTTATGAAGTATCACAAATGAAATACATGTAAAGACTCACACTCTTTTGCACAAGCATAAGTCATTTTTAATGGTCCTGTGGAGGTTGTGGGAAAAAACAATATTGGCTATTAAGAAACAGAAAAATAGAGACATTTTGAAGTAATGATCTGAATCTATAATGATATTCACAGTTTTTCAGGTGAAAGAATGAAAGCACTAATTAAATCATCATACTTCTTAATAACTCTCTAATATTCTTTTCTGTAAAATCAATTTCATTTAGTGAACACATGATCGTGGAGTCTGGTGGTTGATTTAGAAACATCTGTTTATAGGTCAAACAGCTCCTACTATGAAGCCTAGTTATTTAATTTACTGTTTCTGATGGGAAGTGGCTATCATTATAATTAACACAAAAACTGGTAGGATTCCAGCTTCAAAAAGATCACATAGTAAAAACCCCAAAGCCTATACAGATAGGCAGAGAAACATAAAAAGAGATGCATAAAAAAATTAGAGTAATAGGCATGGCACCTTGCCAACATACATTTGTTATGATGCAAGGGTTTTAAAAAATATGGTAAACAGAGCTTTAAACACAACATAGTCTTTTGAAACAGACCTACTGGCAAATATGCTAACTCTTAATTTTGATATGCAGTTCTTTCTGATCTGAAGGTACAAGGGTGAAATTACAAATTTATTTTTCTGTATAACTGGAATCTGTTAATCAGCTTATATTAGGAGAAAAGCATTTTTATACTAAGAACTAGAATCTTTCTTAACTGGAAGTGTTATTTCTACTATAAAATTTATGTCTTGGTTGCATTTATTTCTGGGTTTTTTGTGTGTGTGTTTTTGGTGAGTTGGTTTTTTGTTTGGGGTTTTTTGTTTGGTTGGTTTGGTTTTTTCAAAGTTCGTTTTTAACTTATTATTTTAATACATAAGGTCCATAATAAAGACTTTCTTTTTCATTTGTAGGTCATATGACAGCTCATGGTCAGGAAAACAATATAACTGTTACATTTTTTCCTGAATAACAATAAAACGAAATTGAAATTGGAGGTATTTTCTCCCAGGTTTTTTACTGTCAGAGAGAGCTCAATTGTAATAAGGGTAATACTGGCTCAGTTCATATAATATTGGAATAAAAGATTAAAGGATTTGGAGGTTTATTTACCAGTTGTTCTCTAACTCAAGTGAAGATTTTTTCTTCATACAACTGTGGTCATATCAAATGGTGATTTCAGTTTTTTTTTAACCTGAATACTTTTATGAAGATGGAATTACCTACATTGCACTAACATTTCACTAGTAATAACTAGCTTTCTAATACTTTGGCAAGAAAAATGTATTTCAGGGTATGAATAAGAATATTCCCTGCCAGAATATGGGTCCAAATATTATGTTTTTATACACATGCATATATATGCATATGTACAAACACATGCATATGCATGCAGTCCTAGATGTGTATGTCAACATCCTCTCAATGAAATAATTCTAGAGGGGAATGTCATTAACTAATTAATGGGCAGCATCTTTTGTCCTTTAATTTTGGCCTTGGCTGTCCACTTCCTATGAACACAAACCCACCATTTCTTTCAGAAAAGTTTAGAAGTTTAGAGAGCATAGGAATGCATGGTTAGCTCCAGAAGATACAAATAGAGATAAATGCTTCAGTTCAACTCTGTATGACCCTAAAAATAATATTTTAAATGTCCCCATTTCATTAAAATACTGTAGCATTGAGGAGGGTTAATGTTCTGCAGAGGTTGCTGGAGGTATTTTGTGTAAAGATAAATCCAAACATGGAATTGACATTGGAGGACATATATGTGTCTTCTGAAACTCAGCTTTAATTTATGGTGCTAAAATGAAAAGTTCCATCAGAGGATTAAAAATATGCAATGGCCACATAGTTTGTGACAGGTCACAGTGAGGAAACCTCTACAAGGTCATAGTCAGGCTAGCAGGAGTTCTCAGTTTAACTAACCATTAAGAATAATTCATTAGCCATCAGTTTGTGTCTGTACTAATTGTGGAGACAGTTTAAACTGCTGCTTTGTGCTCCCCTGAGTCACACAGTTCAGCAGACATATAATCCAAATGTAGATTTATATTTGTGAACATATCTGTTGATTACTTTAAAAAAAACCCCAAAAATTTAAAAATATTAAATGTTTACTACCTCTGAAATGTATAAAGATGACCTCACATTCTGTGCATGGAAATATCCCTGATAGAAATGTTAAGGAACAAAACAGAGACAACAAATTCTATCAACAGGAAATTATAACAAAACATTATCTTACTCTCAGTGGAAAAACAAAACTAAATTAATAAATTACAAGCCTTTTTAAATTAAAAGATAGGTATCTGCTTTCTTCTCTAACTCCAAAAAGTTTTTATTCCATTTTGTTTAAATCTTCCCTAACCAAACAAAATCAGCTCGCAGAAATATGTATTATTTTTGTTTCAGCTTGTCTTTTTGCAAAAGTAAAATCAACCTTAATAGTTGCTGCACAGTTATTCACAAGAGAAAATGTATATTGTTATCACTTGTTATAATACAACTTGAAATGGTTCCTTTTGCAGCCTGAATAATTCCGAAGGTTGCTATAAATTAAACACAGAACAAAGAAAAACAGAAAAATCTTTTCCACATGAAACCCAGCATTGTTGTTAAAGTTGTTGTCTGTATGATGTGCAGCTCTACCTGGTATAGCCTTGTCATTAGTATTGCCACTGTTTTCTTATCAAAAGCAGACAATCCAATAAGATTTTGAAGTAAAAAGTACCATTCACTTTATTTCCAAACTTACATCTAAAAGTAAAATTAGCTGTAGTGTGTCTGAAAGATTTCAGTACATATTCAAAGTTCTTTGAGATTAAGACAAATTACAATAATTTTATTTTAAACAATACTGTCTTTCATGATTGAGGACCAGTTAGTCAAAGTACTATTCAATAATCTCAAAAAACCACTGAAAGGAGCTACAATATATGGATGTTCTCTCAGTCCTCAAAATTCTTAGGAGTTTCAAAGAGAAACACTTGAGAAAAGAAGCTTGAAATGTAGAGCTGTTTCTCACTATCCTGCTTAATCCTTTGAGTTTGGCAATAACCTAATAAAAAACATAATAGAACTTCGAAAATTGGTTTGTTAAGTAAATATCCACAAAAAGCTTGGCAAAATGAGAAAATGCATCTGCTGTAACAACTTTTCTGAAGTTTCAGTAAATCTGTAGTAACTAGCACCTAGTTTTCCTTTACAATACAACAATGAAATAATTTCCTATGCCATGCTTTGTAATGCATCAGACAGGAGCTGGTAGGTCTTCTGTCGATTCTACTTTCACACCATGCTTGAAATCTGTTAGCAGAGCTGGCTGGGAATTGAAAGCTGAACTGTTTATGTAGTGCTCTCCAACTTAATCCACAGTGATTGCAGTGGGATTCCAGAACTCCAGGGCAGCCCATTAGTCTCTTTCCTATAGGATGAACCCTTTGGCTTCCAGGAGTCAATGACAATAGAGCTAGGGCAGACGTTTTTTTCCTGAAACTCAATATCCTGCTGCGAAGCTTAACACTGTACTGATTTCCCTTTCCTCAGGAGGCTGTTCTAGAGAACAGCAATTCTCCACCATGTAAAGAACTGCAAGGAAACCTACTCCCTAGGTTCCCCAATCCCATGTGACACTGAGGAGGTGAACTTTTGTGAATTGCTTCATAGACTGGGAAGAATATATGAAACAGTGATTAAACAGTACGGCACAGTAGCCAAACATCCATTTTTCCCCAGGGTAGTTCACACAACTGAGAGTTGGGAACAAAAGTTCTTAGAAATGTAAACCAAAACTGAAAAGTTTATGAAACTAATAAGTTGGTACATCTGAAGTCCTTAAAAAAATTCTCTATGTATGCAAGAGTTTTTCCTCAATTTAGCTACCCCAGATAACTGGAGGTGACCCAACTAGTTATTTTACTTTGCCTGAACGTGTTTCCTGTGATATTTTTTGAGGATAAGCCTGATAATGCAACAACTTATTTTTGCTATCTTAGCCATTTTAAGTGCTATCAACACATTTATCAGCCAAGATGAAGAAATAAAAAGCTGTATGCAGGTATAGACAAGCATTGGTATGAGTAATGCAGAGACATTCATATATTGACATTGTTTAAGCAGGCAGCTGCTTGTCAAAACTGGCCCTGAGACTAGTGAAGATTCTGCATTTTGCAGCTTTTTAGCCCTCTTAACCTCATTCCTCTAAATCAGCAATAATAGCCATTTAAGTTAATTTTTGTCAGTTTTGCAATCTGAGTCACAACTGCTATGGCACCACTTTAAGTTGTGATGTCTAATTTAATAATTAATCCCTTAAAGAAAGGGAGATGCCTCCAGTAAAAGCATCTTAGATTCCAGAAGGTGCAGAGTGCCCCATTTCTTCTGTTTTAACACACAGCCTGAAATAATGGGTTTACAGTAGTATCAGGTCACTGGTGCAGGCACTATTTTGCAATGTTAATCATATTGTTGTATTTTTAATGGAAGACTGGAAATTATGGCCCATCTGTTACCATAGTTAGCATATCAACAGTTGTCAAGCCATGCCTTGTGTGTAGATTGTGTAAATTGTTCCAGCGTTATAACACTGTTCTGTAAATGACAGCTAATGAGCACAGGCATGAATATATTAATGCAGTCAAGATTTTAAAAACTATTGGATGTGTAAGGACACCAGTACATTTATACCTGCCTTCTTGAAAATGCTCAGGAACAGATACTAGAACAGACACAATTTATCTGTCATGAATTCAGAAACCAACATGTTTTGCTTTGTTTTCCAATTCCCCACTGAGTGCTCATCTGCAATCTGACACAAAGCCTCTGCTGGGTATTTGTCCCATAACAAGATACAAACTGTCTTTGTGACAAAATCCTGGTGGATTTGGAGGTTGGTAGACACCCTGTCAGGGAGGAGGTTGTGCTGGCTACCATCCTCCAGTACCCAGCACTCCCTAGCAGTGGGTAAAGCCAGCCCTCATAAGGAACCTCTAACACAGTGCAAAGAATGTTCAGTCTCTTTTGCAGACCACCACTACCTATATTATAATAGAATAATAGAACCATAGAATAGTTAAGGTTGGAAGGGACTTTAAAGATTACCAGGATCCAACCTCCCTGCTATGCGCAGGGACACCTCCCACTAGACCAGGCTGCACAAAACCTCATCCAGCCTGGCCTTGAACACCGCCAGAGAGGTGGCTTCCACAATCACCCTGGGCAACCTATTCCAGTGCCTTACTACCCTCATAGTGAAGAATTTCATCCTGATGTCACTATCACGACCCTCTCTGGAAAAAAGCCACTCCCCAGCTTTCCTGTAGGCCCCCTTCAGATACTGTAAGGCTGCTATAAGGGCCTTCCCAGAGCCTTCTCTTCTCCAGGTTGAATAGTGCCAACTTCACCAGCCTGTCTTCATAGTAGAGGTGCTGTAGCTCTTTGATCATCTTCATGGCCCTTCTCCGGACCCTCTCCAACAGCTCTATGTACTTCTTGTGCTGAGGGCTCCAGAGCTGTATACAGTACTCCAGGTGTGGCCTCACCAGAGCAGAGTAGAGGGGGAGAATCACCTCCCTGCCCCTGCTGGCTGCACTTCTTTTGATGCAGCCCAGGACACAACTGGCTCTCTGGGCTGCGACGGCACACTGGCGGCTCATGTTGAGCTTCTCAGCTACTACCACCGCCAAATGCTTTTCCTCAGGACTGCTCTCTAGCCATTCTCCCGCAGCCTGTATTTGTGCCTGGGGCTGTGCTGAACAACGTGCAGGACTTTGCACTTGGTCTTGTTCAATTTGATGAGGTTGGCACTGGCCCACCTCTCAAGCATTTCATGGTCCCTCTGGGTGGTATCCCTTCCCTTCAGGGTGTCAGTCACATCACACAGTTTGGTATCGTCAGCAAACTTGCTGAGGATACACTCAGTCCCATTGTCCATGTCTCCAACAAAGATATTGAACAGCACCAGTCTCAATACTGACCCCTGATGAACACTACTCATCACCTGCCTCCAGTCGAACACTGAACCATTGACCACACTTCTCTGGGTGCCGCCATTCAGCCAATTACTTATCCATCAAGTGGTCCATCTGTCAAATCCATGTCTTGTCAGTTTGGAAACCAGGAAGTTGTGTGAGATGGTGTCAAATGCCTTGCATAAATCCAAGTAGATGATGTCAGTTGCTCTGCCATTATCCACCAGCTCTGTAGCCTTGTCATAGAAGGACACCAAATTGGTCAGGCATGATTTGCCCTTAGTGAAGACATGTTGGCTGTCACCAATCAACTCCTTATTTTTCATGTGCCTTAGCAGACTTTGCAAGGGGATCTGTTGTTATCTTGTTGGGCACAGAGGTGAGCTTGACCAGCCTGTATTTGCCTAGGTCTTCCTTTTCCCTCTTTTTAAAAATAGGGGCTTTTTTACCTTTTATCCAGTTGGCAGGAACCTCACCAGACTGTGAAAGCCTCTCAAATGGCACATGCCAGTTCTAGTACAGGGAGTACAGGAAAAAAATATAGAGATTTGGAGATTGCTTAAAAGAGAAATGGCACTTTTTTCCAGCTTATTTTTTTTTTCAGACTATATAGAAAAGGGGAAATCTTCCTCTTCTTTCACTAAAAAATAGTTTATAATATATTCCAGGGAAAAACAAGTATTAAAAAGTAACTTTAATGAACCTTTCTGAGCCTGAAGGTCATCTGATATGTATTATTTATAAATATTTAATGCTTATGATATTGAGAATATATTTTAAAAATCCAGTTTTTTACAATTAGAAAAAGGCTTTGAATATTTTAATAACAAAAAATAATATAGTATCTTAGGAGGGCAATTTGACTGATGTTCCTGCACAGTTCCTTTGTATATTATTTTATTTTATTAGTAGTAAACAGAGTGGGCTGGTTTAGAATGAGATGGAATCATAGAATCATAGAACAGTTAGAGTTGGAAGGGACCTTAAAGACCATCTAGATCCAACCTCCCTGCATAAGCAGGGACACCTCTCACTAGATCAGATTGGTCAGAGCCTCATCCAACCTGATCTTGAACACTTCCAGGAATGGGGCTTCCACAACTTCCCTGGGCAACCTCTTTCAGTGCCTCATCATTCTCACATTAAATAATTTCTTCCTAGTGCCTAACCTAAATCTCCCCTCTTTCAGTTTTAATCCATTACCCCTTGTCCTCTTGCTACAAGCCCCTGTAAAAAGCCCCTCCCCAGCTTTCCTGTAGGCTCTCCCTGGAGCCTCATCATCTCCAGGCTGAACAGCCCCAACTTTCTCAGCCTGTCTTCATAGCAGAGGTGCTCCAGCCCTCTGATCATCTTCGTGGCCCTCCTTAGGACTCTGTCCAGGAGCTCCATGTCTTTCTTATGTTGGAGGCTCCAGAATTGGATACAGTACTCCAGATGGTGTCTCACAAGAGCCAAGTAGAGAAGGAAAAACACCTCCCTAATAGATGCATAACAGGAGTTCTCTTATTATAGTATAAGTAGCATTTCTGAAATCTGAATTAACGGTTTCTAGTATGTATTTGCTGTTCCTTGGTTTTAAGAAATGACAGCACTAGGCATTGCACTACTATATTGCTAAAAGTGCAGATGTATATGCATATAGGTATATAACCCACACAACCTACATCCTCATGTACATATGGACTGTATGGTTCACTTTGTTTAATGCTTTGTAAGCATGACTAATCACAGCTGAGAAAGACTGCAGAAAAATCACAATTAGAACTGTTTTTCAAATTATTTGTAACAGTATTCTGTAGTTCTTTTAAAGATAAATATTTTCCATGCAGAATGTCTACTGTTAAATAAAATAATGTAATGGCATAGTTTTCATGTTAGATTTTGTTACAAGGTTTTCTTTTCATTCAGAAACCTTCACTGTCCAAACAGAGCTAATAGTCCTATTAAAAGGCTAATTGCTTCAGTAATGTTTACCATTGAGATTAGCAATGTAAGGTGGAAAAAGACTTAAGGAAAACATGTAAAACATACCATACCAGGCCTATGCCTGCACCTGTAAAGTAGTTGCATCTGTGAGTAGCTGAAAATCAAGATATTTCCTTTAATCATCATCGTTTGCAGGATGCAATCAATTGGCAATATACTGCTGATGTATTAGTAATAGAAACATTAATGGAAAGAAAAAAAAAAAATACTATCAGGAACTGCTAAGACTCCTAACACTTTCAAATGAGGGATGAAAGAGTCCTATTAGGTGAAATATATAAAACCATAAAAAGTTACTCTTTAGTTTGACTTTGGAAATATTACCTCTGGTCATTGTTGTGGGCTAGCAATTGCTTAGCAGCTTGCAGAAATACATTAGAAATATGACTTGTAAAAACTTAAAGAAAGAAAAACAGATTCAGACCTGCTAGGTAGGGCGTGTGAGTTTTTTTGTTTGGTTTGGTTTGGTTTGGGTTTTTTTTGCAGCTTATTTGTAAAATTGCTGCATGCCTCACAGGAAGTAAATATCCACTTTCATCAAATTAAGATTCCTTCCATGCTACAATACTGGTTACCTTGAACAATTCTTGGTCCAAAATTCAAATATTCAGGCTGCAGAGTTTTTATTATATACTTTTAAAAAATATTTCTGATTTTATTACATTTTACAAACCTTAAATATATATTTTAAAATACATTTTATAGCTATTTTATCTCAGAATCAAGCATTTATTAAATTAATTCCAGAGTAGCTAGCTTGATTGAATTTCTGTATATGCAGAAATGATACTGAGTTTTGCTTAAAAGTGAGGTAAATTATTCGCTGCTAAATGCTGTGAAACTAAGTCATTAACTACTTCAGATAACTTTAATATAAGACCTCAAAATCTTTTAGATTTTAATAATAAATGTGAGAAATCAAATGTATCCATTTCGTATTTCTGAAAGAGATACCAGAAATGGAAAAAAATACCAAAACAACCAGAAATCAGCTAACTCTATAAACTTATATTGCAAAGCTGGAAATACTATCCTTTCTTTCAACAAGTGAACATACTGTATAATTGAGTGTGAAAATTATTTAGAAACAGTCATGACAGAAGTTGCCAAATTTTGCTTCACGTAATTGTTGTGAAATAATTTTAAAAGTTCCAGTTCTTTCTGTTCTTAAAGAGTTGCCCATAAAACATAGTAGCTAATACGAAAAACAAATACAGTAATTAACTCTCCAGAAACAGCCCCATGATTTTGCCTTAAAGAAAACAAATTATTAATATCTCAAAAAATATCCTAGTGAGTAATTTAACACTTTAGTGTTTGGCATGGCAATTCACTGGTAGTGTCAGAAACTGATTTTATCCAGCTCAGCCCACATCAAACAAGTGCTAGCTCAGTGAAAGAGCTACTTTAAGAACACATACATTTTTACTGTGCCAAAGAAAAAGCAAAGCAGATAGAAAAATACTAATTTTTGAAGAACAGGAGAGCTAAACTCTGTCTTCATTAGAGTTTTTTATTCAAATTTACTTCTAATTCCCTGTCATAATATTATGTTTGTTTGAATTGTCTGTAGTTGTGTAACACTGAACACACTGTCCAGAACTTCTCAGATGCAGATGAGAGCATTCACATCCATGTTGACAGACTATTACATAATCTGAATTAAACTCACTATTTTCTTTGAGTTTGGTGGCAATTAAAGACCAGAACACATCAGAAAAAAACTGCTGATACAACTGGCATCCCTGTGCATCAGCAAGTCATTGTCTTAAGTGGGCAAATACCCTTCAGATGAGACGAGCTACCACATAAATTACTTGTGGTCAGAAACTTAAATGTATTTCAGTAATTTAAAAAGGGAGTTATCTATTAAAATACACTTGGAAATCTAAACTTTTGAGCAGATCTCCTCTTTGAAGGATTTTGTAGAGATTCAGAACATAGATTTTATTCCTTCAGTTTTCCTGAACAAGCAAGTGACTCGGCCGACATAAATGCCCCAAAATACGTGAGCTGACAATGTCATGTATTGTAGATGAAGTGTGCAAGATGTGTGTATAGGGATGTATTTTTAATTTATGAGATATTTTTCAAAATTTGCCTCTATGCACCCAACTTAATAAAATTGTTATTTTCCTGTTTCAAAGAAGTAGCACTTGATGTTTATAATTTTCTGAACTTTCATGCTCTTCCAGAGAAAATCCCCAACACAGCAACTTAAAAAGGTACTGACTACAGATTTCCTTTTCTTTTATAGATCCTAAAGGAAGCTAACAGTAACAGTTGAAAACTGACTTGAAGATATTTTTAAAGGAACGTAACCAGTGTCCTACTTCTTCCTGCATCCTCAGACTATTATATTCAGTTAAAATGAATGAATATTCCTTTTTTCTGCAAGCCACAGTCATCTTCAAAAGGTTCCTTTTGTCACCAGCAACGTTTATCTTCATCACATTAATGATGAATGGCATTTGTTACTGGACACTATGAATTACAAGTTCATTCATTCTTGATATAATGTGGGCATTTCAGGTCTTTTCTTTTGGCTTTGGGGACTAAAATAGGATCAGAAAGATAATAGAGAGGGCAGAGGTAATTCACATTTTCAAACATGCAATGTTAGAATTTTTAATTTGCAGTATCATCCAAGTGGGAATTATTAGATAGAGTATTACTATCAGCATTAATTTCTCCCAGAGAAAAAAACAAAACAAAACCAAACAAACCAAAACCAAAACACAACAAAAGAAACAAGAAAAAAAAAAAAAAAAGAGGAAGAAAAAATAAGAAGAAAAAAGCCAAAACCCCAAACTGAAAGTCATTCTGTCTAGTAAACCACTTCCTTCACAATAGTCAGTCAGATGTTCTCTTCATGAAACTACTTGCATTCCTGGAAATAAAAAATATGTATCATTACTCTGTTCTGCCTTTCTGATACAAACATCAGAGAGTATTTTTTTGGTAATGTTTATCACTGATGTCTAAAATTAGAGGTGAGTCCAAAACACTGCCAGCAATAACCCAGATCTGATCTGTCTTCTGCTGTTGTTCTGCCCCATCTGGTGCCATCTGTCCCAGCCCTTTCTTCAGCTCTAGTCTCACCATCCCCCTCCAAGACTGCTGAACACTCTTCACAGTCACTGCATAAAGCTTCTCCCCTGAGCCCACAAACAGGCTGCCATCTTCAGCTGAGCGCTCCTATCCAGACAGCATCTAATTCTTGCCCAATTTTTTTTGTCTTGAATAATCTACATTACAGCTCTTCACATCCACCCACACAGGTAAGACCATCAGCAGGGTTCTCATCTTGTTCATTGCAACATTCCTCTTGGGACCCTGCAAACTCAACCTATTAAAAACCTGCAGCAAGGTCCATTTTTTCCAGTTCTCCCCTCCATCACCTCTCCCTGGCAGTGCTCCTCTCTAGCATGAGCATCAGTGGAGCAGAGCTGAACTTTCAAGACTTTCACAAACCCTCCACGCCCTCCCCCAGATAAGCAGTACTGGAAAATCATCTTCTGCCAATCTGTATTAAATATTGTATCTATAAATCAATCAAAATTAATACGAATAACAAGAAACAAATGTGAAACCTGCAAAGTTGTACTCCAAGATGCCACAGAAGGTGACAAGTGGGCTGAGGAGGCTCCAGAAGCTTGCAAGTAGCTCCTCCTTGTGCTGTGGGGTGACAGCCCCATTTCTGTCCCCAGAGGACCTGGCATGGCTGTGGGGCAGAGCTCTGCAGCCACGGTGTCCAGCCATCACTTACCACCTCACACAGACATGAGATGTGTGTGTGTCCTGGTACCTTTGGATGATTAACCAGGTCAAAACTGAAACGACGTTGAGATTTGGCTCCACTGAACTTCCCTGAGGTCCATGGAGCTGCCCTGTCCATAAGGAACCCCCTTTGGGTCAACAAACCCAGAGCTGGATGGTGAGTTGTGAGGTGGGGACAGGTTGCTCAGAGTCAAGTCAGTTCAGTTTGGGTTCCCCCATGGCATTTTACAAAGCAGTGCTGCAGACAGGGACACCCGGGCTTTGTTCCCTTCATCAGATGCCCTGGAGCATCTCCCAGCTCCCGATTCAAATCAAATGACAGCTTGGATGCCTTTTCAAAACTTTTCTCTAGTTTTTGATCTTTAGACACTTAGCAGAGGACATCACAAATTATTAAAAAGTGAATTACATTTCCTCATGTCCTTTTATTAGACTGCTCACCAGAGCCAAACTTTCAGAGTCCAAAAAAATGTAGTGACTGAAAGAGGATGGGTTATTATGCAGCAACAGGGATCTTGTCATTGATGACAGTTTAAAGGCAGTGAGTGTGTATACAGGTAATCTCTAGACATAGACAAGTAACCCAGACAACAGCAACAGCATCTTTAATTAGGGGATGAGATAGATGATGAATTAAACTTAAAGCAGAAAGTAGTTGTCCTGGTTTGAGCCAGGATGAAGCCAATTTTTCTTTTTACTGATTTTTTTTTTTTCCTTCAGTAAGCTTTCTTGTAACTAGCAACAGTGTGTTCTGCTAGGCTGATAAGACAGTGGAATGTTTTTCTAACTACTGAGGCTTCAAGGCTGCACCTGCACTCTGCCAGCTCAGACACTATGGGGAGATCTGTGACCCCCCCGTAGGAGGCTGAGTTAGACAGACAGCAAAATTGGCCAAAGATATTCCATTCCATATATCTACGTAAGCTCAGAGGAAGGTCAGAGATCACAGAAGACAACTTCCTTCCTTCTCCTTCTCCCCTTCTCTTCCGTCCATGGCCGGCGTCCAGGGAGGACTCTGTTCATCCATCACCGTCGATCCTCAGGCTTGATCTCTCGTGACCCCCATAACTCTCTGCTTTCTCCAGCAGCAGCTTCGGGATTCCTTGGGACTCTTCCCAGTTCAGGGAAGTGCTGTGGGAATTGCTGGGGTGGGGGGAGGCGAGAGGTTTTTTGCCCATTCCTGAATATATTTGTATATAATTGTATATATTATCTTGTATGATTCATTAGTGTTTTAATTAAAGCTGTGTAGTTTAGTTTTCAATCCAGCCAAGTCTCTCTCTTTTTCTCTCTCTCCTTCCCTACCTGGGTTGGGGGGAGGGGGGATCGAGAGCATTGTTGTCGGACCTGAGTCAAACGGTGACATGCAGCTAATCTGATCATAATTCAAAACAGGGACTGGGACCAATGTATTATTTATGCAAGGTATGTAATGATTCCCTAGCTCAATATTTTTTATTTTTTTTTTCCAAAACCATGTGTTTCTTTAGATAAGCTCTGGAAACATCCAGCAGGTAGCCAAGAGCAGTCTTGATTGAAGAAATGCAACTGTGTCGGGGTATTAAATAGGTCAACATCATCAAGCTATTACTGTTCACATACTTATCAATAAAACTTAAAGTACTGTAAAGAAGTTGACCATTTCTAGAGCACTGAGATCTTTAAAGCAGAATGTAAGTACGCATATCCCTTTGTAGATCTTGCCTTTTGCCGTTAATTCTGGCTTCCAATGGCTGAAGTCACAACAAAGTAATTATAGATTAATTCATGGAATAATTGAAAACCTCTGTTTTTACAAGTTTAAAAAGAAAATAAACAGTAGTAGATTTGGGATTTTTTGTTTGTTTGTTCATTTTGGTTTTGTTGTTGTGTAATCATAAATGACATATTATTTTAGAATAAAACCTTACAGAAACGTTACAAAGAAAGAATTTTCAAAACAGGTGTGAATGCAGTAGCTATCCCCAGCTAGGTAAACTTTTATACACTTAGATTTTATACCATACAATGCAATTTGTGTTCAAATATACATAAAACTTGGCCACATCACAACAGTTATATCTTATAAATTATACCCTCAGTTACTTCCCTCCAGAAACCCCTGGTTTTCTACAGGTTTCAAGCCAGAGAATCATCTTGGTTCTGGAGAAGGGTGTCGATCTGTTTTTCTGTAAGTCAGTAACAGCCTCTCAGAAAGACCTTAATCTACACCTGGGATCTGGATACTGGGATGATCTACCTTTCACATATTAGCTGCATCTCCTCTTGCTACCAATGCAATAGCCATCCTTCAAGATGGGGGACATTAAAACCACAGTATGGTTTTACTGTGCAGTTAAAGCTACAGACCTCTTGCAATTCCTATGCCATCTTCCTAATCAAAACCCGATTCTAGCTATTTATCAGGTACAGAGACAGAAAGACACGTTCGTACATTACTTTGTGAAAGTTAGGGCATTTTTATGATCTTTTTTAATTGGGTAGAAAAAAATGCTACTCACCATTTTGCGTAACATGGCAGTTTTCCATGTTCAAAACTGAAGATACGATGCCATGTTTCTATGGACAGATATTTTGTTTTCATAAACTTCAGCAAACACTAACTACATAAATCCCTCATAAGCAAATATAAAGTAAGCTTATCTTCCAGCTTATAGGAGAGGAGCTTAATATCCACTTCTTTCAGATAATTCATTTTGGAACTGCATTTGGTAAACATTTCAAAAGTAATTAAAAAAATAATCCTTGATTTTCAATAAAGAAAAATGTGAACATCCGGTGACTTGTGAGCACATTAAAATATTATTACACATTAAAAAATAATTTATAAGTTAAGAGTTTGTTGTTTTTTCGGGTTTTGTTGTGTATAACTACATGCAGCCTATCTGAAAACTAAGTAGAAGATTATTGAACAGTGAGGGTGGGCATTCACTTTATACTTGCTTTAAAGACACTGTTTGCTTAGTGGTGAAACTGACCATTTTGCAACACAAGTAGCATAGCTTTCTTTTACAAACAAAAACTAGTCCTGAAAAAGGCCAACACATATATGGGAACTGAGAACTCAACATGAAATGAACATCTGGATTCATATTACAATCCAATGGTAACTGGCCTAATGTCTAAGGAAAACATTATTATAGCAAATAAAACAATTATTAGTTTTATTACACTTAGACTCAAGATTTAGTGAACAAACATAATGAAAGAAGGTTAACCAATGTTGTAGCTTTAGCCAAGGATGTGTATGAAGTTTGTGACATAGTCATTAATTGTATCAAAAAATGACAATTTGATTCAGTTGTGATTTAAGAATAAAAGTAAGCTGAAGTGAATCATAGCATACAACCATGCTGCTTGTCCCACCTTAGATTCTCAGTTTTTCAAGTTTTAAATTGAAATTGCTTGATTGAATGATCAAAACCACTGTAGTATACAGAAAGAGAAAGTGGAAATCTAGCTCATTTTTCTCTTTGTTGGCAAAAGTAATTACAGCATCGTGGACAAGAAGAACTATTAAGATTACAGTTAGGAAGAAGCAGCAGTAGATCATCAATATTAAAAATAGGAATGGAGAAGAAAGAAATTAATATTCACAGCTGTATTTAAGTTATTATATTTCATACATTTGCACTTAGCATTCATGTGTTTGCACATGCCTAAAGGAAAAATTCTAACTTCAATGTTTTTTCAATGATGTATGATACAATATAAATTTAGACATCATATGATTACAGCAGTAAGTTCTTGGAGTTCTAGGCAATAACCGAAAAGAGGAAAATACAGAGCTTAAACAAGGAACAGAAATTCTGTCATAACTGTCCTTTTGCTCTCCCCAGATGAATCAGTCACCTAAAAAATCCTAAAATATATTGTGGGGTTTTTTTATTATTTCAATGGAAAAAACCTGTAGCACTATTAGTTCATGCAAAGATCTTGATAGATATTAATGATCTAACTCATATTTCTAAATACGGGGGAAAAAGAAACACAGAACAATTTGTTTGGTATAAGTATTTTGCCTCCTTTCCAGTCTCCACAAAGGAAAAGACAATGTGAAGGCAATACCTTTTTTCTTTTTTTTTTCTTTTTTTCCAAGTAAGTTAAAAAATCAGGAGTTAATTTACACATATTGGGGATGATGATGATCCTCTATAGAGGCAAAAAAAGACCTCTTGAGCAGCTTATAAAGACACTTTGGTTTCAGCATAAGAAAGGAAGTAGAAAGATATTAGGACACAGAATGACAGGTGAAATCAACATCAATGACAGTACATGGTTATTCTGCAGGATTAGTGCAAGGCAGCATGCAGGAAGAACATTACATTCTGTCTTCCATTAGAAATAAAGGCATTAGCCATTTCCTCTAAGGTTTTAAGACAGAAAAGGATTCTAAGGAGAGAACTGAGCAAAGAAGGAGTAGTCTTCAATGTGTTTTACATTAAAAAAAAAAAAAGACAAAAAAAAAAGAAGACAAAGAAAAGTATTTTTTCTTACAGCAACCAATACCAGTGTGCTGGTTTTTTTTCTGATAAACTAAAAACTTTTCTGCATATCAACAAATTGTGAAAGTGTCTGTTTTTCTAGGTAAAAGGCACATAATTATAGTTTCCACTCAAATAGTTAGTTTCCACCTACTGATTTTTTTGTTTGAGAAGTTTCTCATAAGCCATAAGAAACCTAGCTTTCAATATTGCCTTGGAGAAGAATCCAAGGCTGTGAGATGATTAACTATTTTCATTACAAGAACAACAACAACAAAGTATTATTGGCTACATGGTCAGTACAGTGCATTCTCTCTCATGCCTGCCCAGCTGAGCTTCCTTCCTCCCTTTCAAAAGAAATGACGAGTTAAGCAAAGCACACAGATAAGCATGAATTAAGGTAAAGGAAATGGATTATTTATTTTGTATAATAGAAAACCTTATTAATTCCTTCCCCCCAACACTATGGTACATCCATGACAAAGGTAAGAAAACACCTTAGGAGTGAACAGTGAGAGAAGTTAACACAACCCTGATGAATGTCTTAGGTTCCCACATGCGGGAAGTTACTGGAGAAAATGTTTCACACTCTTCTGCTGAAAACCTTTAAATATATAGTCCATGACTACTTTATCTGAAATCATCAGAAGAGCCTGTAATAATAATCTTCTAATTTGATTCAACTTTATAGATTCCATCCAAAGAGGAAAGAAAAATGATGAGGGGGAAAGAACAATCTTAGAATTCTGTTTGTCTAGAACTGCATGATAGAAGTGATGCCTAGATGAATACAAACCAGTGACATTCCTTGATTAGGCTGTGAGGAGTGAAATTTGCTTTGATTGCCAAGATCTTTGGAACTGAATGGAATACTCACAATCTCTATCAGGGAGGATGCCAAGAGGCATCTATAGGAATAAAGAAGCAGAAAACAATGCAGGATAAGCCACCTGTTGGTGGTGTCATCACAAAATGCTTTTATTTTGTTTCATCTGCTGCCAGAAGAGGCCTTGTCCTAAGAGCTGGATTAGTATGCAGTGTAAACTTTTCACAATGTAGTTTACTCTGGATAAAGACTGTTGTCTTAACAGTCATGCTTTTTTCTAAGAGACCATCTTCAATTTTGTTGAAATGTTCTTCCTCACCATAACTACTCTTGCATTTGAATGGACTTCAAACATTCGTTTCTGTCTGCTTACTGATTTTGTTGCCAGACATGACTGTATATTTTTGGCAAAATTTCCAGAGACCAACACAGCATTTCATTTTTCCTGATGGCTACTCAAGATTCAAGGCATTATCAGCAAAACGAAAATATAGCATTGAGGAAAATAGAAACAGTGAAGTATGTTTTCTTGAAGAGTAGAATTGTGCTTCAAGTGATAAAGCAGTGATACACGTCTAATTGATAAATCTGGTGTGACACATAAAGATAAAATAAACAACAGATGTTTTATAGTCCAGTATACAATCACACCCATCACAAACAGTAATCCAAACATTACCATTCCAGGTATGAGTTTTGTTAGAAATGTCTGTAGCTGACAAACAGGTAAACTTTCTTAGCACTGTGTGCACTAAACAAGACAAAAATTGTGGCTTCACCATAAATGTTAAATATATTTCAAAATAATGAATGCAATTGAAGTTGCCTAAATAATTTGTTATTAAAAGTTTGCTTGCTTCTAAACTTATTAAAATCTTGATAGAATTGGAGGAATGAGGCTGATTTAAAAAAAAAATAAATTAAAAAATTACAAAACTAAAATGGCATCAAGAATGTCACTGAGCTCTGAGTGAACAGACCTAGAATATGGCATACCACATAATTTTTGGAAATATGTGTTGCAAAAGTCCCTTGGTGTTATTTCAGATCTGTCTTTAATGCACAGGATCAAAATGAGGAAAAACTTTAGCTTTGTTAAACACTCAATAACTACTTTTGTCCTGAGATTGCAGAGAGAAAATTTCTTCCAACACTTAAGAAGGGAATATAATTAAAAATTAACAAAGTATTGCTGGGCTCTTAAAACTAACTCACATTTGCAGCACCATAGCATTCTTAGAATATATTCTTTCCTGATTGCTTAGCTATTTCAAACAATATTTAGAAAAGACAGTAATAATATTCTTGTTATAGTTTCTTAATACTTTTTCAATGTTGACCTGCCAAAATAGTATTTTTCAAGGTAGAGAGAAGAGATCCTCCCGGCATATTACAGAAAGACATATTACAAATATGCATATGTGGACCAGAAAGCGAGAGAAGAGAATGGGGGGAAAAAAAAATTGGATTATTTATCCCAGTATTTTATATTAAAAAAAAATAAAAATAGAGAGATTATTGTTTTACCCCAAACTGGAGAATAGATATAAAAGTTTGAGAAACCCTGACTTAAACCATCTACCAAAAATCCATGAAATATAAGTCTTTTGGGTTCTTCCTTTGGCCTCAGGAGTGAACTTGGGCCCACAAATATAACTAGGAAATAAAGTTTTATTTCTGCTGTCGGTCACTTTGATTTCCTGAATTGGAAAATAATTTGTTTTCAGGTAAGCTATTAAATATCATTATCTTATGTTAATGAAGTTCTGATTTCAACGTGTTGTTTTGTTTTGTTTTGTTTTTTTTAAATCAATTTTCACAAATGTTGCAAAGCTTTAATGTTTGAGTTCATCAAGTTCTAACTAGAGCCATCTTTTAGTACCTGTGCTGAGAGCAGGAACTCTAATCATAGCTATTGAGAAGAGGAAGACTGTTTGAGAGACTAATTTTAGGTAGGCAATCTCTTTTCCATTAGACTATACTAGATTCCTGGTTTACACACTCAGTTAACTGTCTAAGGTTAGATGGAATAAGCCTGGGCCTTGAAACATACTTTGCTTTGTGTGAATAAAGAATTCAGCTAGAAAAAAAAAAAAAAGAAGTAGATGGTTTTACTGATTGCACTAAATAATCCCAGCTTTCAGCAGCCAGGGAGTTGGAAATCAGACCTTGGCACTCCTCTAACCGATAAACAATGAGGAATTCAACTTCAGATAAAGTACCAAGTAATGTTAGTTTTATTACTGCAATGCAGAGCCATGCCCTATGCAGTCAAAGTTCACAAATCTCAGCAGAGACCTTTCATTTTTAATTTATCCTTGAACCTACATGCAGTAGAAAGCAACACTAGAGAGGGTTTGAAGACAGCATCATTTTTTTAGTAGTTATGTACTGTACTTGCAGCCCTTGTAGATGAAAGGAGACAAGTAATTGCTCATTCACTCACTCATGTTCTTGTTTACTCATTCACTGTACAGGTTTATTATGGTCTCCAGCATCAACACTAGCAAAAGGAAAAGTAAGAAAGAGCACACTTCACATGTACTGGATGGAGAATAGTTTGCACATTGCTGATTACAGAATGCCACCCACACAGATCAGTCCTGCCAAGACAAGCCATTGTTTTGAAAGTAGAATCCGCAATCAAGAACTTTGTTAGTGACAGATAAATGGGGATAAAAGAGAAAATACCTATTTTCTTTCTTCTTAGAAGTAGCAGTTTAGAATGGGGTTGGCAGAGAATCCTGCCTGGATAGTAAAAGCTGTGCTGTGTTGAGCTCCCAAGAGAGACAAAAAAAGTCTTAGCTTTGTCAGTCCAGTAGCTTTTAATGATGTTATACAGCTGCTCTGTTTTCAGTATAGCTTATATTACTCTGGAAAAATCAACTTGAGTTGTATAATACTTTAGCCAATAGGTTATGTTATTATGGAAGGATCAGCACAGGATATATAATAACTCAAAGGTGGTTGCACGGTAACATACCTATTGCACCTTTTCCACTCACAATGCACACACCAACAGAGGAGTTTCAGTAACAGGAATGGAGAAAATTCTGCATATACTCCATGTGGCTTATGCAAAGTGTGGTTGTTCAAGCTGAAATATAAGCAGAGGTGCAGAACACTATACTCTTGAAATATAGAATTTTAATTTTTTTTCTGTGATGAAGACT
>NW_009953295.1:7410056-7427772 GCF_000747805.2 Chaetura pelagica | reverse complement strand
AGGAATTAGTAGGTTTGAAGCAGTTTGAGATATGGATTACAGGGCTAGATGTCTTGGGCTGCTCAGGAAGGTTGCACAGGTTCCATCCTTGCAGGTTTTCAAGACTCAACAAAGACCTGTGCAGCCTGATCTGATACTTGTGGAATGTGAGTTCTAAAACTTCATTCACATGAGTGACTGGAAAACCAGTTCTACTCCTGTATACAAAGAATATTTAATCCTGTTCTTACTAATGTGGCTGAGCTACTAACACCCTTCCAATAGGTGAAAAAACAGTATCATATGGCTTGTCTCCTGAGGACTACTTGTTCCCATTACCTAACTCAAAACTCTCTGGGTACTGAAAGATAAATTAAAGAAAATACCATATCCAGGGAAATCTGATTCTGCTTGCAGATATTCCAGGAGCAGAAACATTCCAGGAGTGGCCAAATTTATTTTATGAATTATTCATGTGAGTTATTATGGACATTAATGATTATTTTTATTATTACTATTTCCATTGTTCCTATGCCACAATTTTCACTGCTGGATGTCAGGTCCATATATTTTGTGGTGCACTGATTAAAGAGATAATTAGGTTCATTTTCTTGAAAAAGTCTTCCCATTCCCTGAAAATAATTGCTTTCATCAAGTCATGTTAGAAGCACTGTGACTGCAGATAATATACTGCCAAAGAAGACAGAAAGTAAAAAAAAAATAAAATAAAAAAATTTGCCTGAAGATCCTTCCTCACTGAGTAGTGTAAGATATTAAATAAGTTTCTGCATGTTGGATTCAGAAAAGGGTTACAGCCAGAGTATACTAACAGTTTATCAGTTTTTAAGAGTCATGAGAAGAATAAAAAAATCCCATAACAGCAACACCCCCTTAAACCCTCAGGATTCTTAGAAGTTTGACAGTAATATTTGACCTTCTCTTTACATTAATTACTTGAGCTTGAAAACATAGTGTCTAATTAATAGCTTTATGTCAGTAGAAAAAAATAATGTTAGATTAGTTGGAGGCATTTCAGTAACCTTGCTTCCTAAAGGAAGGTAACAGAATCATTCATGCTCCATTAATAAAATACTTTTCCCTCATCTCATGGCTGTGTCACAGTGGCTGAATCTTGCCTGCTTCACTCCTCTACCGCAAAGAGGTTTGTGAGATCACATCAAGGCATGGAGCATGTGATAAAGGCAGAATTCTTGTTAATCCCCATGGTGGCTATTTTGTGACATGAGAAATAGAATTTTATTTTCTTAGTTGAAAAGCTATTATTGCTTAATAGTTCTATTAGTGCTAGTAGTTCTAATAGTGCTATACTAAAGCACTGACCCGCCCTGCTTTAGCATTGGCAACTGTCATTGGCATTGCTTTTGGAGAGAGGCAGATTTAGCTCCTGCCTTAAGAGCCTTAGGTCAATGGACAGGCTGGCAGCTAAGGAAGGCTATTACTGGTCCCAAAATTACTTAACCTCATTTCAAACAATCCAATTTTGCCTTTAAGCACACAGAAGAAAAAGGTTTATCTCTAGGTATGATGAAATTCAAATCCTGTCTAGATTTTTAAGTAATGCAAATACTTATGTGCATAAATTTATATTTAACAGTTTTGTTGCTTTATTTGTTATAATATAAAATAATGTGAAAAAGGAGCACTTGACTATGTTTCATTATATACTGATCCATTTTCACTTCAGAATTATAAGGGTTATTTTTGATGACATAGCTCATGATTTTCAAATATAATAATGATGTGTTTCCTGCTAAAGTCAGTCAACATATTTTATGAAAAAACATCTGCCATATGTTTTTCAAATTTACACACTAGTGTGCTACCATTTGCTGTAAAAATGACACTTAAAATGAACTACTATATATTCATTTCATCATTGCTAGTTAGAGACATTAACATTGACAAAAAAATAGAGGAGAAAAAAAGGCTTTTGTGGTGAACAGTGTGAGCCAACAGCATGATGCACTGCTGAGATGCCTGTGCAGATTCCAGAAGTATTCTGAATCAAAGATCACAAGATGGGGGAAGTGATATAGGCTTATGCAGGTGAATGAGCAAAGCTTGCAGCATGTGAAAACATCTTCTTCAGATACCTAAGAAATCCCATTAACAATCTCTCAGCTGCAGGGCTGTGAAAAGATGAGGTATAATAATCACTGATGGGGAACCTCAGGAAAAAGAAATAAAAAGAAAAATTGGCCTAGAGCGAGAGTCAGGTGACCCATTTAGTTGACAGTGTTTTTAGTCTGCTCTCAAATAAATGGAACAGAAGCAATAATTCATCATTGTTCTACCTCCTTGCCTGTCTTGTGAACCCTGAATGTATTCGAGCTCTGACTCTCTCCTGCATGATTACAGACATGATTATTCATGTATGAAATGATGAATTTTTGTTTTAACACATGGAACATTTGCTGTATCAATACTGTAATTAAAAAAGCTCTTCACTGCATAAAAGTCTTCAACTTGATCATGCTATAATTAACATCTAATTGTATAAAGGTAAAGGTATATCAAACAGAGCTATGTGGCAATGATGCTGTCTAAACTGTATTGGAATTTTCTACTTTTGTTCTTTTTTGGAAAATGTCTGTTCATACCAATCAAATACTTCTATGAAAACTCATCAGTTTTAAGAAAAAAATAATTGGAGTTTTTCTTACCTCCATAGTAAACATTTCTTACACACTATGACATCCTTTTACACACTAAACTAGTAACAAGAAAAACAGAAGACCTGGGTATAAGTCTTTCCACTCAGTGTCCCTAAAGAGAGACCTGAAGAGGATATTCTGTATCCCAGTATAAGTCTTACGCATTTTTTATTTCATACCTTGAAAGTTTCCTTTATTGCTATGATGCAGAACAAGAAAATGTTTTGAAATATGGAAGTTCCATGAGTGGAAAAAGGGTTCTCCATTCTCTTCCAAATCACCTGAGATTTGCTACAAATGAAAGGTAGCCTGCTAGAGAAGGATTTCAGTCTTGAAACCATATCCATCAATACCATGGCAATCATTTTTCCTTGTCATGGAAATACATTTCAGAAATGACATGGGAAAAAAACCCCACAAACAGATGAAAAACAAATATATTCATCTATGATCCACATTCAGGATTTAAACTGAGAAGAATAGAAATGGATTTTCTGCCACAGAAAACTGTGACATCCTTTGATACAACATCTGAACAACAATAAATATAAAATGGAATACATTCCAATCTTGGTTGCCCAGTGTACATTTAAAAACATATTGATATATATACATAAGTGGAATTATTTCACACATAACAGAAGAGGACCATGAAGATGCTCAGAGGTCTGGAGCACCTCTCCTATGAGGACAGGCTGAGAGAATTGGTGTTGTTCAGCCTGGGGAAGAAAGGGCTTCAAGGAGGCACTATAGACGCCTTCCAGTACTTGAAGAGGGCCTACAGGAAAGCTGTAGAGGGACTTTTTACAGGGTGTATAGTGATAGGACAAGGAGGAATGGTTTTAAGCTGAAAGAGGGGAGATTTAGATCAACTATTAGGAAGCAATTATTTAGTGTGAAGGTGGTGAGACACTGGCACAGGTTGCCCAGAGAAGTTGCAGATGCCCCCTCCCCAGAAGTGTTCAAGGCCAGGCTGGATTGGTTTTTGAGCAACTTGGTCTAGTGGGAGATGTCCCTGTCCATGTTAGGGGAGTGGAACTAAATGATCTTTAAGGTTTCTTCCAATCCAAACCTTTCCATGATTCTAGGATGATTCTATGATATAGCAGAGACTTGTCTTTTATTCAAACCAACAAATTACATGTAAAATAGAATTTGCAGGCTAACATTCAATTAAAACACAACATGGAATCTGTGAGCAGAAAAGACTGCTTTTATTTTAAATCTTTTATTGGCAAAAAAATCTAACACCATACATTTGTTTCACAGCGTGACATGAACAGACTAAAGATGATAGAGACAATGCCATGACCTCAGTGAAGGAATGTGACAACAAATATTTGTTTTGAATAATATTTGAGGAACATGGCTGCTATTGGCAAATTCTTACAGTTCATTCCATACATTAAGATATATTTTAGCTGACACTATAGCAATATTTTAGCATACCCTCAGCGTATTTCAGTATATCCAGACCCTCTTAAATAGAACAGTTAGAATTTGCATATGAAGAGTTTCGACCATCCAGTACTGAGAAAGGAAAAATACTTTTTTATATTTATGTCCTTTTTTTTGACTAAAATGAAATCCCTAGAACAAGTTTAACTGTTTGATGTTTAAAAGCATACTAGATGAGGCAGCTAAGAGAATTTTTGGGAGGCTAAGAGAACTTTTTTATTAATTCTGATTGAGTTTATGAAATGGTCCCACTGTGGAACAACTGAACATTATATATACATCCTTCTATTAATTGTCAGGGTTATGCAATATTTCTACAAGATCCACAGCAAGAGAGTGATGTATGCCCTTCAAGAAAGGAGAGCCAAAATGCAAGGAATTACTACTACAGAAAAGAGAAGCTTTGAAAAAATAGTATTTCATTAAAATCAGAATATATGGCAGAAAAAAGGAACAATAAAATAGACTTCCATCTTGTTGGACTATAGAACTAGCCAAGGTAAAGGGAGGAGTCTGGATAATAATATACTTTCTAAGTGTAAAGGATGCTAAAAAGAAAGAGGCAACACATTCTTTAACATGTCTTATGTTTGTTTCCCAGCTGGCTATCTACTATAAAACTATTTTCATTCTTGAACCTGTCCATACTTTTTTACTTCCATTATCAGACATCCCTGAAAACAAGACAAACACAGAAGGCCTACAAAATTGTATCACTGGAAAAGTTTGTAATTAAGCTACAATGAATCCAAAGGATGACTTAATGAAAAAGTAGGAGGATTAAAACTAATCCCTAGATTTAAGGCAGTTGTGAAAAGTTCCTGAAAAACCACAAAGGACAGTCTACTGAGATAGACGGCCTAGTGCAGTATGAATCAAATAGTACAGGACAGTATCTCTCAATATGCATTTGGCTTGTTAAAGCCTTTTACTAATTCTGTTTGGGACAGTGCTCATGTCCTCAGATTTTTTGTCTGTTCATTTAATGGGGTTTGTCAGGTACTTAAAGGGCCTATACCAGGATAGGCTATGGATGGCTTATTGTTTGAATGAGGAGAGTATTAATCCTTTGTGTAATGTTAATACAGATAAAATTATGAGTGACATTAGGATAGATAAGCAATGTGATGGTCAGTAAATGCTTTAAGGATTTTTAGGTACAAAAGATAATAAATTATGTATTGTTTAAATACAGATTATGTGCTTATGAGGGGACAGTACACACCCAAACTACATTTATGTGCACTTCTGATTTCAGGGAACACTGAATTAATAAAAAAAATTAGTGCTAAAGAATGAAGCTTTTCTCATGACCTGCATTAGTTGATTTCCTTTCAGTTTATCTGTATTTTTAAAATAACCCATAGCACTGAATAAAAAATTGCAGGCTACTTGAGAACGTAACTGCATAATGCTACTGGCTTGCTTCAGTCCCATTGTTAAACAGAAAAACTAGCTGAGCCTTTGGTGGCATGTTCTAAATCAGGAATTATAGCACCACCAAACTGGTGGAAACAAGTGAGTGTTTCATTTCAGGTCTCTATGCATGTCATCTTTCTATAATCCAATCTCCCACTGGAAGAAACAGATTATGCTAAATCTGAGGAGATAAACAACCTGTGAGCTTTATCAAAAAATACTATAAATATCTTCAGTTTCTACTCATGTTGGTGGAAGCTGCCAGAGCCCAACGATTTTTGGGATCAAGTTTTAAATAGAATTGTCACCAAAATAGCAATCTGTCAACTTGGGTGGTAGAAAAGAGAAACAATGTGTTTCTGTCCAGTTCTAGCTATACTGGAGATCCCAATAATCTACAAAAATGACAAATTTTGAATTACTGCAATTTCTGCATACATAATCCAAATTCAGGTAGCCCATAGTCTGTCTGGGTACTTGATAAGGAAATGAACAAATCTTTATCTGTCTTTGATCCTTACAGATACGTAGCTACAAGATCTGAATGAAAATCTGTCACTATCACTAGCTGTAGCAGACTGAATGCAATCACAGGAGAAAAAGAAAAATGAAGTCTAGACGGATGAGAGTAGGCTGACTATGCTGAACATTTCTACAGTAGTGGCAAAGTGAGGAACACAGAGGATGTGAAAAACTCATTAAGAAGCTAATTTATGTGGGGAAAATGCTTAAAGTGATGTACCATCTACAAAACAAAGCTGCAGTCGTAACTGCCTTTAACAATATAACTCCTATGAAGGGCATGTGTTTATAATACCTTAAAAAGTCATTTCGCTATTTGTTGTGAATATTTTATATTAAATAATTATATACATACATCCTTAAGCTAACACTATTTACATCACGTGCTCATGATAGTTTTCATATGACAATGGAATTAATATTGATGGACAGTTTAGTCAATTGGCTATAAATCTATGTAACAAGCAATTAAAAGGACATAACTTTTATGGAAACACTCCTGAAAGACTGAATGGGGGAAAAAAAAAAAAAAAAAAAAAAAAAAAGTAGGGTAGATTATCTCTCTTTTACGATAGACATCTGCTTTTTAAAATTCAGATTTTGTTCCTCCTAATTTGCATAGCTAATACTAAGCTAATTGAAATCCGAGATCAGGAGATTCTGATATTTCTTGGGCTTTTCTAAACCTGTGTACAATCATATTCAATACTTCAAGTAGGCACACTGACAGGAATATTTCTAATCATGGAGGAATAGAGTACTGTCCCTAAAATCATTATCAAGGCAAATAATTTGTTCTCAACTTATGAATATCAGCTATCATTTCCAAGGTAGTAATGCTGAATCTCTGTTTGTCAGACAGTGGAAAAATTTAATTGAATGAGGAGTAAAGCAAGATCACAGATCTTTTATTTTTTTTAGTATGCAAGACATTTTCTTCATAATGATTGGATCAACAAAAATGTCCAAATATTTATTGTTTAAATACTTGCAGTTTAGAAGTAAATACACTGAGCTGTTTCAAAGGGATTTCTCCCTCTCTTAAACTACATACAATCCTTTGTTAAGTATGTTGATTTCCATTTTTATTTGCATCAAAGAAAAACAATTATTTGACATAATTACTGGCATACTGTTGACAATTTGTCATTTAATTCATCCATGGTTAATATTTTCAAGGGCAACTGTTGTGATATTTTTAATATACTTTACAATAATAAATGGTGACTTTTTCCCCTTTTTTCCTTTTTTATGTTTTAGAGTTCTGTGCAAGTCGTTTGTCTGTGCATTCATTTACCGTTGTCTTAATTCACCTTAGTAGTACTGCAGATATGTTACATTCTCAAAAACAAAAAAAAAAAGGAAAAAAGAAGCAACTAACTGTAAAACAAGCTATACTCAAATTCAATTTAGCATTGGCAGTTGTAATTGGTCTGAACAGTTGAAACATTTCCAAGCTTTTACACATAAAAGCTCAGATGAAAAGGGAAGATCTGCAATTCAAGGTACTGAATCGTCTGCTGTGATATAGTTTACACTGCAAAAGAGAAACATCTGCTCTTGTTCCCTGAATTCACTTTAAAAACGGGAATTAAAACGTTTCTACAGCCTAAATGGTAAATAGTATGTTTTTAATGTGCTTGTATGTCCTTTGTCACAAACTCTAAACTTAGGAAACACTGACATTGATTTAATGATTTAGAGGTTTTGTCTGAATTGGTAACTAAGCTCTTCAGGAGCTAGTACAGTCATTACTAAGAAAAGAAACACCTCAGAGTTTAGGTATCTGTGGATTTCTGCCACAATCCTATTTTTGGTGTGGGCAATGACATTTTCTCAAGGATAGTTATGCTGTATGTGATATTTTATCCTTAACAACAACTTTTTAGGCATTATAAATTTCTATGAATATATAAATTCTGATCCTGAAAAGTGCCAGACACCCTCAAGTGCTATTACATTAAATGGGAGTCAAGAGCTTGAAGTGCCTCACAGAAGATGCTTGGAACATCCATTCAGGTTCACCATGAGTTAAAGTTAGAACTACTTTGAAACTTAATGACTTTTTCTCTTTCCTTTTGAGCCAAGGAAGGGCTTTAATAAATGGTACCATGATGATTTTCAATCACTAGATATTTCTGTTAAGCACAACAAAAAGCCAAACATTTGAAATTCTGAGAGAACCTATGAAAGCAATTTAGTCATGTCTTGATTTTTCCTTCTTAGTGAATAACTTCTTATTCTGCATTTTTAAATTCTTCAACATCAAGTATTAAATATGGTTATTGCCATATTAAAAATTATACACACATAATTAAAAGACATGATGCAAGAAAAGTGAAAAAAACATAAAACCGAATTGAAGAGAACTCCTCTGATTTTTCTGATTAACATGAATTAAAAGAACTATTTGTCAAATGACATTAAAAGATCAATTAATTTTCTCATTCTTTTCAAGTGTAAATTTGAACTACCTCCATATGAAGTTTGACCAAGTAAAATTATTGAACTGCAAGTCTGTCTATGTAAGAAATAAGCTTAATTTAAACCAGCCTTGAATGTTAGACTGAATTTGTGTCACTTGTATTAGTATTCCCTGCACAAAGTAGAAAACATCACTTAAGGAGAAATGAAGTGGTTTAGGAACTGCTGTTCAGTAAAGAAATACATTCCAGCTTTTTCTCATTAACAGTATCACCTGTACATGTCCTTTTCCTAAGACTCACACTACCCATTACATGTTATTTCTAGTGTACTTGGGCATGACACAGAAGACTAGGGAAGCATACTTTGCACTTCTGGTATCTATTCCTCCAAAAGCAGTCATTCTCTATGTACAACATCCTACGTATGAGTCTGAGAAATCAAAATGGATTCTGAAACTCTGGCTTTAAGTTTTTAGCTAAATCATGGTGTTTTGCCTTCTTCTGATGAACCTCAACTTTTCACTCAGGAAATTGCCAAATCATCATCTCCATCATATAAAGTAGTATTTCTGAAAATACTTACACTTCTAATAAACCAGATGGCACCAAATGATACAGTTCTCAGAAAAGCACATCTCTTAACCAGCCTATTCTCTTGCCTTGACTTGAAAATGCAAAAGAAAAAAAAGTGGCTGACAAAAGGTCTAGTACTAGTTGTTAGAGTATTCAGATGGCGTATAAGAAATCTGTTTCTGTCTTTTTTTTACATATAAGGATGAACAAGAAAAAGAATCTGAGTCTGCCGTTTCCTGAATGTTTGACTTGCTTACTGTCCCAGCTGTTTTAAAGATAGGAACAAGCAGGGGAGAATTTTTCTTTGTTGTGACCAAACATTTCATTCAGGACAATGGAAAGAGTTATATTTCTTTAAAAGTTCTGCTCTCAGCAACAGGCTGAGTGACACATTGAAATATTGGACAACAATACTATGTTAATTCAATATACTTATTATAATATTATAGCATATACTAAATAAAGGAGATATCAGCCTGAAAAATATTTGTTGTTTCAGCTCTTACCCTCTAAGTCTGGATTCAGAACTATTTATTTATCTCTGAAAAAAAGCAAAATAACAGCAAAAAACCACACACAAACAAAAAAACAACAAAACAAAAAAAAACCCAGAGCTTCTGAGGTGTTTTTCACACTATTCTTCTCTGCAAATTTAATATACAGAACTTCTATAATTTGAGGAATGCTTGGAGGTGAGAGAACTGATGACAGCTTATACTGCATGTCTCCCACTGTAGAGTAAGTAAGCTCTGTGGGAATTTCTTCACACCAAAAACCAGTGAAGGTTCTTTTCCTCTACAAAACCCCATTCTTTCTCAGCATGATGTCTTCTGTGAATAGTCTTCTGATGTTCACTAATTCCTGTATACCACAGTAATGGGAATTTATCCAGTTTCAATATCTTGGGGCTTTGGATCTTTCTCCATCCCTATCTTCTACACCCTTGTCATCTACTCCTGCAGTGAACTCATTGATATGTGGGACAGTAGCTGCTGCATGAAGGTCACAGACAGAAGGCACACTTGAATAGACAGCACTTTATTGAATTCTGGATGCAACTTCGCTCTAATCCACTTATTATGATAATGAATGTCATACCTTAAATAACAGAAAGAAATCACAGTTTACAAAGGACAAGGTTTTTAGGACAGAGAAAAGTAGGTAGATACTGAGACCCGTAAAGGAAGAACTCGTCATTCCTGTCATTCCTCTGGCAGAAAGAATCAGATATTCAGGGACAAGCTCAGCAGAAAGAATTTAATCTCAGAGTATCATATGGAGTGCTTGAATACATAACTGACTGATAGAAATGCATTTCTTTAGTTAGACCACTTCATACAGTGTGCAAACCTGGAAATACCTTGTAGTTTGTCGTTGCTGTTGTTTGTATTCTTGTAACCATTTATTGCTGTGTTCTACGAGTGGCTTTGTGTTTGCTTGTTTCTTTCTTGTTATATATCTTCTATTTCAGAGCCATTTCTGAATCTGAAGAATTTTATAATGCTACTAGCCACTCTTTAGGTTATAACACAAAGGAAAAAAATTCTTCAATCTGTGCAGCTGAAAAGAACAATCTAAAATGAAAGAACTAAAACCTCCTTTATACAGAGTGTTTTTTCAAGCCTCCAAGTGCACAGGAAATATATAATGACAATAGATGAGCACTAAGTATGACAGCCTAATATGACAGTGGCGTCCATTCACCCAGGTGGAAGCAGTGAACAAGCCTGACACCCATCTACTGCGAGTCACGACCGTTTTAATGTTAGCTACATTTTGTGGTGCCAACATCCTAACCCAGTTCAAGCAATTTGATTGTGGGATAACCTCCATTTCCAGCAATTGGTTATTTAAACAAAAATGTATGTGTTAGTTTTACAGACAAGCAGACACATCTATCTCCATCTGAAGTCTTTCAAAGGCCTTTATGCATTTACATGAACCATAATTCTTTCCTACGAGTCGTTTTCTTGTTTCTCTGGATTTAGTTTTCCAACCAATATTTGTATTCCAACCAGCTCTAGCAGGAGCTTCACTTCTTTCAGATCTGTCCCAATAAGGAGGTGAAACTTGCTTGAGGCAAGCTATTCCTTTGACTAATCCTTTAGCTCAACAGACAACAGCAAAATTGGCAGAGAGGAGCAGGAGCATGATAATCCTGGATTGATCAAGTCACCTAAGAGGTTGTTAGTAGACACTGTGATTATTTGGAGCTGAGGAATAGAAAGAAACTCTGTAGCACCAAAGAGAATGAACTTGAGTACTTATTTACATCTTTCAAATAGAACATGCATCAGTATCTTTCCACTAGGATAAGATACTTGGTAATAATCAATAAGGACTCAAACTTCTATTCCTTATAACGTCTCACCCTGCTAACAGGCAAAAATCAGTATTCTGAATGCGTCATCAGTTATTTATACATTTTTATGTACATCTACCATACAACAAACCAGCAAACCGTTGGTCATATTGAATGTTACTTCTTATGGATAAAAATTCTCGATCTTCTGAATAATCAAGTAATGTCATCAGTGGCTGAAACTACTGGGAGCTAAGAGAAACTTACAGCAGTATAAAGTAATATTTATTTTGTGTATTTATTTCATACAAACTAGTTGAAATTTAAAAATAATGTTTATAAGCAGTTTTCTGGAAGTAGATTTCTTCCCCTTCCTTTTCTCTCTTTGTTTTCCATCTTTCCCATCCTCTTACTAGACAATGCTGATGTGTTCTAAGTAGACTATTTTCTCTGTAGTACTACTACAGACGTGTTTAAAGATGATCTACAGTTAATACATATTCTTGTTTTTTAAAAATATAGTATTTTTCAAATTCTGCCTTACTAAGCATCCATAGCTACATATTTGATGATAAATTGTTTTCTTCATGTTTTTAAAAACTGTATGTTGAATTTGTGATGGATAGAACATTTGCAGTATTTTCTGGTATTACCAAAAACTGGTATTAATTAGCAAAATTTTGCTTTCTGTGCATAAATTAGAATCTTGCACCAGAGAACCTGCCCTAATGTAGAAACAGACAGCACACTGGCAATGAGAAATCTTTAAAAATTAGTTCTATCTGCAGTGCTGACAGAGTTTATTGGTAAATTCATGTCACCAGGTGAGACACCTGGCAAGGAACTCTGAATGATAGTGTGAAGTAATTTAAAAATATGTGAAAGTGTTGTAAAACGCCATCTGCACATGTCATTGCTATATTAGCTGTAGTCGACCCAGCAACAAAAATTAGCATACCTACTTATCTTGCAGCAAAGCTCTCTTAATATTCTATTGTGGCCAGAAGCATGTCAGTCACATTAACAACATTGTTCAAGGCTTTAGATACATTAGTATGAAGCAATATTACTAAAATTGACTTGAATTTTCCACTGTGAATGCTCATGAATTTGAGTGGGGATCAATGATTCTGCAGAATTTTCTGAAACTAGATTCTGTGTACATACATAATGTTTGGAGGCCTGTTTGAATAATTAAGGTTTGAACATACTGTACTGAATAGCTTGGTTTCACTCTACCAGTCACTGAGTTCAGTTTCTAAGAGTACCTCAGAAGTTAAAACTGGATTGAACAACACATTCTGTAAGGAAAAATACATCTTACAGACTGTTGCACATAATAGTAATAAAACCTTCACAAGGACATCACTCTAAGTTTTGTGGCTTTGAAGAAATTCTGTTTATAAAATTGCCATATATTATAGTTAATAAATGTTAAATATTAATGTTAGCACCACAAATCTGGATGTGTATTTGTCATTCTTGTCTGTCCTGGGTTACTGTATTTGAATCAGCCCTTGTCACGAAAAAAAACCAAAAAAGACAAAGAAAAACAGTTCTGTAAATATATTGAAAAATTATAGTCTTCAGTGCTAATTCTTCTTCTACATGCACCTTAAAATAAGCTGCTTCTTCATCTTGTGCCAGGTTTGATTTATGGAACTCAAAGTAAATACAATAATAAAAGACATGAATACTTGTTATGTCCTAGGAAATTACAGGCTTTCACAAGCTTGTATTTTATAGGCTGATGTTAAGGAATATAAATATAAAACACACTATAAACACTTTGTCAGTGATTACCCAAAGGACTAAAAAGACAGTTCCCAACAACTGTTGTATCTTTAACTAAAGGTCAAGTAAAATAATACTGGAAGCCATGGGGAGACCTTCAAGTTGTTATTTAACAGGCAATTATTTTTTTTGTGATTTATCTGTTTACACTAACAAATGTTATGAATGTCAATATAAACACACACACACATATATATATTACAATTTAACATGAAATCTAGAGGGATCTGGGAAATACCAGAGAGTAGGATAAGATATCTCAGGGAAATTCTTTAATACCCTAAATGTAAATATATTTGTTTGTTTCTTTGTTAGTCTTTCTCAGTGAGTGTCAGGAAGCTGTGAAAAGTATTTTCAGGGAGATAAGAACTGAACGTTTGGATAGCTTTTGCCAGGCCCGTAGGTCTATTCCTAATGAAAAGCAGGAAGAGGAGCCAGCAGATTAAAAGGCAAAGACAAGTGGTCAAATGGGAAAAGAAGAGGCAGCCATTAGAGGTGATAATGACCTCACTCTACAGCACTTCAGAGGAAAGCTGGTTGCAATTGCTCTAATATGTTTTTTTCCAGAAAATCTAGGTTTGTTAAAAGTACTTATGTGAGGATTTTGACAAGTATCGTATGTCCAGCAAGAAACATATAGAAGAAAAACCACTCCTGGACGGCAAATAAATCAGACACTTGGAAATTGTGGCTTTATAAAAGAAAATTTCAAATTTATAATGGTAATTATAAGGGGAGTCTGTAATTATAAGGGAGTCTGTGCACATGCAATGATTTTTAACTTAATGCTCTGTGAACTGTCTTTCTGAAGTCAGCATCTACTTTAAGTGTAGGAAGCTGAACATGTACATAAACCTGCACAATATCAGATACTTAAAAAGTAAGTAATGCCTTGTTTTCCAGGCTTTAAAATACAGTAGTACATAAGCTGAGTTTTACCTATACAGGTAAATTATGACAACTAGATAGGTGGCATTACTTCTGCTTCTTTTACTGACACTATCGCTTTTGTCACCACCTCTGTCTCACTTACTGTTGCTTGGATTGCTCACATTTATGTTGGTGATAGGAGCAGTGACAGCAGGCACAGCAGCAGCCAGCTTCAATCTGTGAGATACATCTTCATTTTAGAACAGAAAAGAACAATTTGTGTCGGAAGGAACCTTAAAGAACATCTAGTTCCAACCCCCCTGCATGGGCAGGGACACCTCCCACTAGACAAGGTTTCTCAAAGCGTGATAATGACCTCACTCTACAGCACTTCAGAGGAAAGCTGGTTGCAATTGCTCTAATATGTTTTTTTCCAGAAAATCTAGGTTTGTTAAAAGTACTTATGTGAGGATTTTGACAAGTATCGTATGTCCAGCAAGAAACATATAGAAGAAAAACCACTCCTGGACGGCAAATAAATCAGACACTTGGAAATTGTGGCTTTATAAAAGAAAATTTCAAATTTATAATGGTAATTATAAGGGGAGTCTGTAATTATAAGGGAGTCTGTGCACATGCAATGATTTTTAACTTAATGCTCTGTGAACTGTCTTTCTGAAGTCAGCATCTACTTTAAGTGTAGGAAGCTGAACATGTACATAAACCTGCACAATATCAGATACTTAAAAAGTAAGTAATGCCTTGTTTTCCAGGCTTTAAAATACAGTAGTACATAAGCTGAGTTTTACCTATACAGGTAAATTATGACAACTAGATAGGTGGCATTACTTCTGCTTCTTTTACTGACACTATCGCTTTTGTCACCACCTCTGTCTCACTTACTGTTGCTTGGATTGCTCACATTTATGTTGGTGATAGGAGCAGTGACAGCAGGCACAGCAGCAGCCAGCTTCAATCTGTGAGATACATCTTCATTTTAGAACAGAAAAGAACAATTTGTGTCGGAAGGAACCTTAAAGAACATCTAGTTCCAACCCCCCTGCATGGGCAGGGACACCTCCCACTAGACAAGGTTTCTCAAAGCCCCATCCAACATGGCCTTGAACACTCCCAGGCAGGGTCATCCACAACCTCCCTAGGCAACTTGTTCTACTGTTTCACCGCCCTTACACTAAAGAATTTCTTCCTAATATCTAACCCAAATTTATCCTCTTCCACCTTAAAATAATTACCCCTTGTCCTACCACTACACACTCTGCTAAAAGGTCCCTCCCCAGCTTTCCTGTAGGCCCCCTTCAGGTAATGGAAGGCTGCTATAAGGTCTCTTTGGAGCCTTTTCTTCTCCAGGATGAACAACCTCAAATCTCTCCACCTGTCCTCATAGGAGAGGTGCTCCAGCCCTCTGATTATATTTGTGGCCCTCCTCTGGACTTACTTCAAGAGCTTCTATATTCTTCCTGTGTTGAGGGCTCCAGAACTGGACACAGCACTCCAGGTGGGGCCTCAGGAGTGCAGAATAGAGAGGCAGGATCACTTCCCTCAGATAGCTGGTCACACTTCTTTGGATGCAGCCCAGGATGTGGTTGGCTTTCTGGGCCGCAACTGCACGTTGTCAATTTCTGTTGAGCTTTTCAGCATCCAACACCCCCAAGTCCCTCTCCTCAAGCCTGTTCTCAACTCATTCTCCACCCAATCTGTATTCATGTTTCAAACTGCCCCAGCACAGGTGCAGGACCTTGCACTTAGCCTTATTAAACTTCATGATAGGCATGGACCCACCTCTCAAGCCTGTTAAGGTACCTTTGGAAAGAATTTGTCTTCTATGTAATAGAAAATTACGAGTAAAAGAAGATGTGCAATATGGATGAAGAACAATCCACGTACACTGTTCATAAATTCTTTAAAAGCAAAAGACTAAAGTGTAGTAAGAAACATAGATTATGTCTGGCATTCATATTCTATGCATTTTTAATAAGTTCACTTGTACTCTACAGAAACAGTCAAAACAGCCTTTGACATCCTCACATTTTTATATTTTTTTTGTTCATGTGTTGGAACAGATCATTCTCAAGAAAGAAAATGCCAAAAGGAAGGATTTTGTTATTTTGACTAAAACTACTTATGACATCTCCAAACGAAAGATAAAGGAAGAACCAACTGGAGTTGCAAATGTGGCAAAAAAAAATATAAAAATTTCCTTCTACATTCCTGTCCATAGTCTGCAAAGAAAAAATAATTAATTAATTAAGTGAAAAAAACCAAACAAACTACAAAGTCATACTCAATCTTCTTTACCTTTGGAGAGTATTCTATTTTTTCTAATATTTTTCTTTCTCACAGAAATATGACGAGGCAATAATACTTGCTGAAATATCCTATTTTGAATAAGGTAAGAGCTCCTAGGTTGGACCATCATACAGCAGCAGTACTGTGGTCACATCTGAGCCAAACAGGTGATATTTTCTGACTTAGTTAATTGGTTTTCTTTGTCATCGTTATATGTTCATGGGTGGCTGGCATTTATAGCCCCTTCTTTCCTCATACCCACTGTAACAAACTATTGGTCACCTATAATTTGCTCGGAAGCAGCCAACCAAAACTGCATAGAGCAGCGCAAAAGAAAATGAGCAAGAGGTTGAGGAGGTTTACAGAAAATGATAAAGTTTTAAGGTTAAAGGGGTCTTTTAAAACCAGCAATTAAAGCAGTGATTTTCAAAAAGTAATTCTAGTATTGCATTGTTTCCTTTTGCAAATTCCTATGGAAAGCAGTATTTCTCAGCATTCTGCCCAATTGTTAGAGAGGGTCAGGAACTGCTTTCACAAACCAGGGAATGCTTGGCTCCCTTTATCCTTGGCATCAGCTCAGCTCATTTAGTCTGGTGAATAAGAGGTTGTACTTGCAACTAGCAGTTATAGAAAGTTTTTCCTCTTCCACTTTAAGGCAATCACACCACTGTGAGTAATCAAAAGTAGTTAGTTACTACCTGGTTTGCATAAGTACTTGTCTGGTAAATGCAGTATTTTCTTTCTCCTTTTCTACCAGGAATTTACAGCTCCCCTGAAGCCTGAGAAGAGGAGGGAATCATTTACACAAAGGGGAGCAGGGAGTGAGTCACAGGACAGGTGAATACAAAATACACTTGTGATTTGTAAGAGTTTGAGACAACACCGGTGAAACAAAGCTAGACATTTTTCTAAATGCTGAAGACAGAAAAGCTAGTGTTTTAACAGAATCTTCTACCTGCTGTAGCCTCAGTCTTTCATAATTCTGAAGAATAATTTTCTAAAGTTCAGTAGGTGTAAATAAAAGAATATTCACTACTGGGTGTCCCTTTTATATATATATGTATATGAAAAAAGGAAACAGCCTTGGTAAAAATAATGAACAAGACTGCCCTTGACTTTATACTGTAATATGTATAGCATCACCATTACATGTGCCAGACCACATGTACAGTGCAAGGAAACAAGGCTTGTAATAAAGGAAAAATCTTTTATTAGACTAAAGTAGTAGAGCTGTGGAAAAATAGAGACAAGCTTTTGGGCACATATGCCTTTCTTCAGGTCTGAAATAGAGAAGGTGGATACAATTCTAGAGCAGAATTTGTCAGAGTTTAGCAAACAATATACTAGCAAAGTGTCCTCTGCAAGAAAAGGTAATTGGTACCAGTAGAATG
>NW_009953295.1:7363156-7410026 GCF_000747805.2 Chaetura pelagica | reverse complement strand
TTTATAAGAAAAAGAGAGACATATAGAGATGTTAAAAACTATTATCTCTATTAATTCAGTGATTTTTCTTTACTTTCTTCTTATCTGCTTAAACCATGATAGCTACAGAAGCACCATTACTGAAACAGAGTACCCAATACAGCTGTTGAGGTAAATAATGTGGTATTACATTTAGTTATAATATAATAATTATTATTATTTCAATTGCAGCTGTTGGGCATGGTCAACACTCCTGAAACTCATGCAGCATGTCAGCCTCTTGAGACCTTCATTAATCAGATTTTCCTAAGATAGTTTGAGAATTGCCCTTGCACTATACTGATAAATGGTCCTAAAGACCCAGTAAGTCTATTCCCATGTGCATTCCTTTGTCATCTTTAAAACACTTTCTTCTCTGATACCTAGGGGAAGCCACTGATTTACACCACAGATGTCCTTCATAATGCCAACAGTTTCTTGGCTTACTGAAAGGAAACACTTCAAACCATAGAACACTACTTTTTGAAGACCTTTTTGTGTACATTTTGTGGTCAGGAAAGCTGGGGATTATATTAGTTTACACTGTTTGCTTCACATTTTTGCTCATAATATGAATTGTGTTTTGTGCACAGATTAACATGATTCTTTGCGTTATCTGATTAACTTTTATAATTCTGCTATAATGAGCTTATATTGTTACTTTTCACAGTAATTGATATACTGTAGATCTGTCTTTGACCAAGCTAATTTTGTATTTTTAATAAAATTAAATCAATAACAAGAAATTACCATCTAAAACTCTGCTCCCTGTTATTGTTTGGCGTGTTGTCCAAAGCATGGTGAGAAAAAGAATGCTTAAATGAAGAGAAGGGTATCTTTTTTCCTCCTGACCTGACTACTGCCTATACATTTGAGATCATAATAAAGATAGGAATGGGATCTTACTTCAGTGCCATCTGAAACACCCTAATTTTCCTCGATGTCATGATTACTTAAGATAAATTAGTGTTTTCAGCCCATAATATACTTTGCCAAGTGCAGATGTTTAGAGTAATAGGAAATAAAGCCAATCTCAGACATGACAGTTCTTGGGAACTAAAAAGGAAATAAGAGTGGTCAATGAAAATGTACATCTCTATGCTGAAGGTGTTTCCATATTGTAAGCCAAGACAATTCTGATTGCAGGATATTGGGAGAACCTTAGGAAAAAGAAAATTATACAACTGAAGTATTATTTGCAAACTCTACCCGGCGCTTCAAATTTTTCCTGCTGTTATGGTTTTAGAAGTCCACAGCACCATATATGATCCACAGGTTTAAGTGGATGTACATAATGACTTTTTTGAAACTTCACAAAACACATTGTTTCCATTAACTTTTGACATGCACTGATTTTCACTTGAAATAAGAAAATTTTACTTCTTCTCAGAAATATTGTATTTGTTACAAAACAAAACATAAAAACTTTGAAAATAAAGTCCTTAATTTGCAATCAGACTTCCACTGTATTCCAAATATATTTCCTTAACTATTGCTTTCTATAAATTAATAAGTAAAAAGATCTTAGATTTCGGGGATTCATTAATTAGCCCAGAACATTTTCAGCTTTTCTCAGAAAACATTTTAGCCTACCAATCTAGACACAAAAGTGTTTCTTTATTATTATATCTCTTATATATTTATTATCATATCTCTTATTCAGGTAAAAATATTGTGAAGTGTGTTTTTTTTCTTTATTTTTCTGTGTCATTGATATTTACAATAAGTACAACAATAAAATGTATTTCTTATCTGAAAAGCAAGTAAAGAAGAATTCACATAAACTGTTTGCAATTGGGAAAAATAAGTGTTTTCTATGAAATCACGCAGTTAAATGCAATACCTGGGAATCTTGTGGTCAAATAAATGTGTTCAAGTGATTAAGTATTCAACTAAAGTAAAAGAAAAAATATTTTCAGATACAGACTACAAAGTGAAAGGAAGAAGAGCAAACCTAGCAATGGTTTAGATAATTACAGAAAACTAATATCTCCCAATACTCCTCTCAACAATGTAAACAAGTGGCATCCTGAATGATTCAGTAATTGTTCTTAGAAGCAGAATTTTTAGGGAAAAAATCCTAGGAAATGGCTGTTATTAGGGAACTCAAGAAATCATTATATTAAGATTACTTAGATTCCTGAATTCAAAGCACCTGGAAAGGAACGCATACTAACTATGAACCTGCCAGCTGCCCATATCAGTCCCTCCAGTGATAAAAGGTTTTAAACACTAAGATGCTGCTGTAGTAGATCATAAACTTTAAATTGGAACTGCCTGAGGGAATTCTATCTTAGCTTTCTACCAGAAAGACCATGAAATAATGGAAGTTAAATATCCAGCTGCACATGTCTGTCAAGTGTTGCATCAAACTTTGTGTTATGCAAACAGGGTGGCATATGGGCTGAGGTCTCAGAGGATGGCTCCTCCATCTCAACATTGGCCACACTGCCTGCTGCCAGGCCAGGTCATCCGTGGGCTACCCTGCCTTCTGACAGATTGTGTCTGCTCTCCGTCTCCCCAGTTGAAGAAGGAGACATCTCAGACAGCTTTTCTAACTGTGTATTGAGAGGTCATGGAGGTTCTCTCCTTGCTAGGCCACAGGCGAGTGAATATCTAGGAGCAGATTTCATCTCCTGGATGAGTGGTTTCTCAAGAGGTGCTGCAATCCAGCAGGTCATCTCCTTACCTACCAGGTGAACAGATGGAAAAAAGTCTGCAAGAAGACCACCATCATTTTTTATCTTCTTTTGTTGTTGTTTGTCATTGTTGTTGTTGTTGTTTTGTTGTGTTGTTGTTTTTGTTTCTGTTGTTTGGTTGGTTTTTAGTTTTGTTGTGGTTTGTTTTTTTTTCTATTCTATTTTTTCCTGTTAGTACTATCTAGTTGTATGCTTATTATTTTTAAATTTCCCATACTACTTCTATTTCTATATATGGCCAATTGCCTAAGTTTACCTGCAGGAGTATAGATTGCAACTTACCAATAACTATTTGAAATTTATACACAATTACTTTATATTTTAAAAATTAATTATACATAATTATATTCAGTCATGCTAAATTAGTTGATTCAATAAATTAAAAAAATATTTTTATCTCTGCTACATTATTTGACTCTTAACAGGACATTTTGTCTTCAATGACATTAGGAATACATTGATGTTTTTCTTTCCAATTCAAAATTCTAAAACTGATAAATGTCAGAATTTTCACACAGATGAGGTAAAGTGGATTCATGTCTATCAATCATGTGTCCTTCCCCTACAATTGGAATCTCCAGACATTGGCATAAAAAAACCCAAACAATAATACTGCTTATTATTTATTACTAGTTGAAGTCTATTAGTCTGTATTTGCCACTGCCTGGTTATTTCATACAGGCAAACAAAACCACCTAACATTGCAGGTGCAGTCTATTATTCACCTCAGTCCGTGTCTGAAGCAGCTACAGCAGAGAAAGGCATGCAGAACTGTCTTGAAATACAAGACACAGTTTTAAAAACTTGCTTTCTCTAAAACACAGTACTGTGCAGGACAAAAAATATCATTAAAAATTAAATAATAATTTAATAAACAATATACTATACCACATATCACATTATTTTTTGCCTTTTCTGGAAATGTGCTACATTGCTTACGTAATATGCTACTGAAGAACTTTACAATACTGTGGTCATTATCAAAGACTATATAATTTTAAATAAAACTTTAAGCTCTTCTGTCTTGCTTTTTCTTCCAAGACACTATGCTCAGTTCCATAGGCCGTGGCAACCCAGCCACAAGCCTTTTGGGGGAATGAAGTTATCATATTATAGCCAATTTCCAGAAGGACTGAACACCAGCTGCTACATCTGGTTTTTGCCAGAAGCCTAGGATATGAAAGCAACTCACTTGGTATTTTATGCACAGTCAATGAATATTTCTTATCTCCTAATTACAATAGTGACCGGCTCTTTTAAGAGATTCAAGTTGAAATATAAACTCCCCACAATATTCGAACTCAGCTTAATTACTGGAGTGAGTTATTGGTAACAGGTAACAGAATCAGACAAGTCTCACAAACTCTTTCTCTAATATTTGACTGCCTGTTAAAAATAAAAAAAAAATAGTGTAGTTACAAGCTTAATACTAATAATTACAGATGAAAATGATATTGGTCTCAGAGGTTCTACTGTGACTGCAGCAACAAATGGAATTAAGGATCTACACTGAACTTTGTAACAGCCACTCCTTTGAAATGAGTCCTTCAGAATTGCATCTGTGCACAGCTGTAATTACATGCATTTACCAGTAACAGCAGGAGCAAAATAATGCTAAAAATCAATGACACCAGGGTACTGGGGGATAAGGCTGTGCTATGGTATACAGATTTCTCTTTCTTCCACAGAGAATGTGTTTCCTGTGATCAATTTGCAGCTTCCCTTTAGCAACCAGAAATGAAAAATAAAGCAAACATAGGATTAAAATGCAAAATATTTAAATAATGATAACCATAGTGAATTATGAAATATTACTGAATTCAATAGTGTTTCAATGGCATTATAATAACAAAAACTTGTCTTTTACATTTGTAGAGCAAATTCATGTCCAAGAATTAAAGTTAATAGACTAGGTTCTAATAATATACACTATAGTGAAGGAGGGCCAAAGTTAAACCTACTCAAACCACTAGATCTTTGTAATGTTATAAAAAAGTAAAAATATTGATATGCTTTTTCTTACATTCCCATTTTTATATGGGACTGTTTCACATACAATATGGAGGAGGAGAAAGAAAGAGAAATGCTTATAATTTCCATTAAAAAACCCCCAACACAATAGAGCAGGAGATGTTTGTGGGAAAGGAGGATTACTGCTAGTTGTCCTGGTTTAAGAGTATGAGGATGCAAACTTCCTGTAGCCATACTAACCTGAGACCTTCCAGAACCCCACCAGCAGCCCATTGTTGTGACAGTCACAATGAGGGGGAACAGCTGTGCATATGGGGGAGGAGAGGATGTGTCAGGTGACACAAATGGACCAATCATAGTGTTCCGTCCCATGGTACTCAGTATAAAATGGCAGTATAAAATACTCTCTACTGGTGTCTTTTCAGGATTGCTGGCTGAGTTGTGTTCTGCTGCTGTTACCTCTTTTTCCTGCTGGTAGTCCTGCACTCTGTTTCCTTACTGGACAAGAACATAATTCACCAAGACAGGTTGACTCCCATGTCTTCCTAAGCAGAGCTGGTGCTGCTTCTCTAAGGCTTTTGTGGTCAGTCACTGTGACCCTGGATTCTGGCACCCCCATCTGCTGCTGAGTCCATTTTGGGAATTTTCTTGTGGAGAAGTAATTACTGCATGAGGAGGGTGGGTTCCATATTTGTCTAAAGCTGTCATTCACTGTTACTGTTACTATTTCATTAAGCCTATCCTAGATTTTTCCCAACTTCAAAGTCTTTCTCTGTTATTCCCCTTACTATCTTCCCCTGGAAGTGTATTGGGGGAATAACAGATAGCATCTGTCACCTGGTTATTGGCTAAAACAGTGATAATAGTAAAAACAAGACACCAAAGTAGCAACTTTACATTCATCAGTGACCTTGATGATGGGACAGAGTGTCTTCTCAGCAAGTTTGCTGCTGGCATGAAGCTGGAAGGCTTGGCTGATTCACCTGAAGGCTGTGCAGTCATTCAGTGAAATTTGGCCAGGCTGGAGAGCTGGGCAAAGAGGAACCTGATGAGATTCAACATGAGGAAGTATAGAGTCTGGCACCTGGGAAAGAGCAAAATAATGCACCAGTACAGGCTAGGAGGTGATCTACTAGGCAGCAGCTCTGTGGAAAAGGACTTTGGAGTCCTGGTAGACAACAAGTTATCCATGGGACAACAATGTGGCCTTGTGGCCAAGAAGGTCAATGGTATCTTAGGGTGAGTTAAGAGGAGTGTCTCCAGCAGATCGAGGGAGGTTCTCCTTCCCCTTGGCCCTGGTGAGACCTAACTTGGAGTATTGTGTCCAGTTCTGAGCTCTCCAGTTCAAGAGGGACAGGGGTCTACTTGAGGGAGTCCAATGGAGGACTGTGAGGATGATTAAGGGACTGGAACACCTGCCTTGCAAGGAAAGGCTGAGAGCTTGGGGCTTTTAAGACTAGAGAGAAGACTGAGGGGGGATCTAATTCATGGCTATAAATACATGAGGGCTGGGCATCAAGAAGGCAGGGACGACCACTTTTCACTTGTGTCCTGTGATAGAATGAGGGGCAATGGATTCAAACTCAAGTACATGAAGTTCCACCTCAACATGAGGAAGAACTTCTTTACTGTAAGAGTTACAGAGCACTGGAACAGGCTCTCCAGAGAGGTTGTGGAGTCTCCTTCTCTGGAGACTTTCAAGACCTGTCTGGATGCCTTTCTGAGTGATCTGCCTTAGTTGTTTTTGTTGGGGTTTTTTTGGTTCTGCTCTGGCAGGGGGTTTGGACTCCATCATCTTCGGAGGTTTCTTCCACCCCCTAATATTCTGTGATTCTATGATATGAGGAATAAGCTGCACTTGAAGGTTCAACAGATTTTATATTTGAATAGTAAGAGTATTACAGGTTCTATCCTCTTCCAAAACATCACTGGGGACACACACATACATGAAAACCTAACACATTTGTTTCTCCTTTCTCTAGAGGAACTTTTAAAAAAGTGAAGCAAGACTTTCACTCTGCAGGGGGTTATCTATTGGATAAAATCAGAGGGCATGCTGTGAAGTTAGGCCTGGAATAATGATGGTAGTTCAGAAAAATGTTTGAGTAGCTTAATTTGGGAATACTTAAAATTAGAGTTAATTGTGGATTTACATTGAAGAAAGTATTGGAAAATTGTTTCTGAATATGCTTTCAATTATGTGTTACATTTTTCTGAAATTATGAAGCTTCCTTCAGTTTTGGTCCAGACTGCTGTGTTGTCCAACTAATACTCTATCAAAATGTCGAGCTCAATGAATACAACCAATTGCTGGAGTTTATACAGAAAACATAGACAATATGTTGGAATTAATAGGAGATTTTGCCAAACAGATATTTTAGTAAAATTACTGTGCTATTTTGGGTCCCTGTATTTACAAAGAGTTGGATAAATTACTTTTAGTATTCAAAAGAATAGATTATTGAGACTGAAGATTTATTATTGTTTTTATAAACTAATTTGACAGCTGTTGATTTGACCACTCAAAGCAATCTCTGAACGTTTATAGTCTAATACTATCTCAAATTGAACTTCTTCTGGGTAAGTACATTACTAGCTACAGAAGGCATTTTATGATGTGTGAGAACATGCCTGAAATCAGCTTGAAGTGTGTAGACAGAGCCTATTGTTAGGAAACTCTCAGCATTCAACAAAACGAATGGTTCTATGCAAATTAGTATTGTTTTATAGGGTAGTCTGCCTTTAGATGTTCTTAAACTGCATTATTCAATCAGAAACTGGATAACATCTAGGTATAAACCACCCTGTTACGCACAAGCCATTTTGTCAGTATCAATGGCAATTAACAATAATAAATAATGATCAAAAGAATAGTTTTCAATATTCATTGCTGAATTTTGGAAATCAGCTAAAATTGTACTTAAGTCCTGAGTTTCAGAGACTCCTAGAAAAAAACTGAAGACACATTTGAAAGGTACTGATGCTTGTTATGAATCCAAAAGCTTCTTTCTAAAAGAGTCAGAGTACATGTAGTAACCTGGCATAGAAAATGAGCTAAATTTTAAGCATAAATTCCCATGTAGTGTATTCACTGAACATTGAGAATATGAAGAATCATTTTAGATGCAGTAGCTATTTCAGAATTATCCACTATAACTTCTCCTTCTATTTAAAATGAACATCTAGCACTGACTAATGTTGATGGGAGATTATATGGTTCATTGATTCAACTTAATGCAGTTATTAGTAATAAATCATATATATATATATAAATACTAAATAAGGATATAGTCTGAAACAAAAAAATAAACATCTATAAGCATAACTTGTAGATTATGATTATACTTTGTGATTTCTTAGCCTTCTGATAATGTAATGCAGCATTTATCTCTTGTGCTTTTTACATAAAATCTATCATGTACCAGAAAATTCTTATCCTTGAGGAATGGATCTAGCTTTTGCTAGAATATTAGACAATCACAAATGAAAAGATAAACCTTTTGGTAACATGAAGTACCCAAATACTTAAGCAGTGTGCAGTGTGCTTTACTTTGTGTGCCACAGGGTAGAAGCTGCAACAGCCAAACATCAGTGTCTTCATATATTTTATGTCAAAAATCTTGTATCAGATGGAAGTCAATTTGAGACTGCTTCAGTGCAAGTTATAACAGTTAAAATTATAACATAACTAACATTATAGCACCTACTTGCTTAGTGGTTAATGCTTATGATTTACATGTGTTATATTTAAAAATAATCTGCAAGTCTATTGAAGGTTGTTTTATCAGATAAGCAAGTTTATTAAATGGGAATTGCAGCTATTTGTTGCAATCTATTTGAAACTGAAGCAAGTATCAATGGAGTTATAGAGATCTCTGCTCTACCTTGCATGTAGTGCTGGTTATTTATTCAACAATGAATGGTTTGTGTGAGTTATTTTTTTGGCTTGTGCATCTATAAAACCAGATAATTGACAGACCTCACACTTCTTTAGCTCTTTAAGGTAGACTGTATAATACTTTTGCCTTCCTACTGCAGAGGAAAATTTGAAAAAAGTATTCTGTTCAACTATAGTTTGCCCTAGAGAAAAATTTGCAAATATAGTTAATGACTGTTTATCACATTTCTTAATGTGCATGGAAAACAATGTGATTTCTCTTGCAAGGTTCTATTAATTTTTTTTTTTCCTTCTGCAAGTGGGGAAAATGTTCTTAACTGAGAAACAGAAACACTAGTGAAGTTGGGAACACCCAATGAAAGAAGGAGATCTGGCACACAGTAGTGAGGATGAATTCTCCAAAGCACTAAAATTTCACTCCTTTTGAGCCAGCCACTAATAAAGGAACCCATCGCTATTAAGAAGACACAGTTGGATTAGTGCATGAAGTCACTAATTACAAGACAATATATATTAGAAAGCAGTTAATAACCTATATTTTAATTTTCTCATAATCCAGTGATTTACTACATTTGAAATGCACTTTCTTATTAAATGTAATACTGAAAACAACACACTCAGTTCGTGTTAGAATATTTAACAGAAATGGTATTGAAAATTGCATATAATAGTTATATTTCATCTCATTGCCTCTTTCACTGAAAATAACTGGTTTTTACATGCTAAGTTTATCTTCTGCATTTTCTCAACTATATCATGATATTGAAGGAAAAATCTTGCTCTGTGCATCTGAACAGAAGCTAAATAAACACCAGGAATCACCTTAAAAAAAAAATAAAATAAAATAAAGATTTTTGTAAAGTCCATCAGTACAGAATATTCAGAAAATTCTTAACTGCATTAAGCTATGTTCTTTGTTTGCATATCCTGCCAAAAATTGCTGCTAGCAATAGAAATTCATCCTGCTGTAAGAAAAAGGTGGAGGAATAAAGGAATCATACACTGGTCATAGAACATGAAAACACAAGGCAGCTTAGGCTACAGATGACAGGGAAATAGCTGTTGTTTAAAACAACAGCTGAAAAAGGAAAAACACCCAAACAACCCATACATCTGCAGTAGAGAAAAATAAAATCTTATGCCAGCAGTAGCTGAAATAAAATTGGACAAGAAGGATGTGTGGCCAGCTGCCAAAAACACACAATAAAATTGTACAAAACCAGATTAATGATAAAGCCATTGGGAATCCAAAATATTAGATAATTCTACAGTAAACATAACTAATGATTACTAGAGATAGGATGGGAATATTTAATTAGTTTGCAAATGTGTTTACTGTATTTGCCAAGGATAATCCTTGAAGTTCTGCTTACAAAAATTAAATCTAAATATTTGGTTGCCATAACAACATAATACAGTAGTTCTCTAGTTTTATTTTTGATCATTCAACTACAGGATTGTTTGCTAGGATCTTTGTAACTTAACTCTTCAGTGTTTCACTGTATTACTTAAAGGAAGACTTTGCATATTTATATAGTTTTGAGGATACTTCATAACTTCCTTTCCTGAAAGAAGCAAGAGAGGCTCAAAGAATCTGATACTTAAGTAACAACACCAGAAGAAAATATTACACTTTAATTGGGAGGCTCAGGAAATAAAATTAGGTAAAGTTATGTCATCTTTTTATGTTTTTACTCGCAATATTAGAATGCTGCATCAAAATTCTGCTAAAAAGATACTGAATTAGACTATCTACTTAAGAGGCATACTTTTAAATATATCTCTTAAGTATACTATAGCCCATACAATTTTGACAAGAACCACACTTTCAGGGAATGCTGTGTTCTGAAGACTGCATAGCAGTTGCTGGTTTTGCAAGATGAAAAAAAAGTTGTGTTTAAAAAATAGAAAAAAAACCAAAAATCCCTGACAATCCATAACAGACATAGTCATATTATGTTGTTAACATTTCTGCAGCTTTTTTTTGTCTTCATTGTGTCAAATAGATGTGTCCTGAGAGGTATAAAGAAGATGAACATTACATAAAAAAAAAAAAAAAAAAAAAAAAAGTCATACTTTAAATCTGGATAGCAAGTTCTGTCAAGCTAGTTCAGAAAATGGCTAAAGACTTACCAAATCTATACATGATTTTCCCAGAAAAATTTTCCCATTACACACATGACCAAAACTTAACTACATATTTTCCATTTTTTGGATCATCCATAAGTACTTTGAATTCAACTTCACACATTACAGAAAATTACTGTAAGAAGTTGCAAGGTTTATGATTAAATTGCAGTGTTATTTAAGGGGAAAAGAAAAAAAGCACATAGAAAGTGTTTTGGCCAGCAGGGTTTTGTGTCCCACATTTGTTAGCTGTTATGATGTAAAATGATGTAATCATGAACCTATAAAAGACAGTAAAGACTTCACATCAGTTTTATGTGTGAGGAGCTTTGATAATTCTCTTATTATACTGTGTACTACTCTACAAACATAAACCAAAAAACAAATTTCAAGATTGCCTTTAAATAACAAGCAAACAAAAAAAAATGGACTCATCTATTATCAAAGGAAAGGGCTTTGTGGGGAAGATAGGATACAAGGGGAGTCATGAGTTAATTACTAGGGTGGACAAGCAGAAGATGGAGAGGCACAACATACAGTTACATCAATGGAGGGTAAGTGGCTCAGCTCAGAACCTGAGGAAAGAAAAAAATGTGCTTTGCTCCTATCTTTGGTATTGTCATAAATCCCACAAATTTTGGAGATAGGGAATAAAGAATTAGCTATTAACTACTCCTATTTGAATTCAACATTTTTTATTTTTTTTTTAGCCGTCAGAATCATTACAGCTCTGAAATGATTCTGTCTCTAAAAGGGAGGAAGCACAACAAAACAATTTGTGGGAAGAGAAGCTGGTAATACGTGTTCCCATGCTAATGCCTCTTAACCAGTGAATATAAATGTGTGAAATATTATGCCACTGTCTGAAGTGGAGGGCCGCAAAGAAGACCAAAGGGCTGGAAAACCTCTCCTATGAAGACAGGCTGAGAGAGTTGGGATTGTTCAGCCTGGAGAAGAGAAGGCTCCAAGGACACCTTATAATGGCCTTCTAGTAAATGAAGTGAGCTTACAGGAAGCTGGAGAGGGACTTTTTAGCAGGGTGTGTAATGATAGGATGGGGGAGAATGGTTTCAAACTGAAAGAAGGTAAATTTAAATTCAATATTAGGAATCTTTCTTGTGAGGGTGGTGAGACAGTGGCACAGGTTGGCCAGAGAAGCTGTGGCTACCCCTTCCCTGTATGTGTTCAAGGCCAGGTTGGATGGGGCTTAGAGAAACCTAGTCTATTAGGGGTATCCCTGTCCATGGCAGGGGGATTGGAACTGGATGAGGTTTCACGTCCCTTCCAATACAAGCCGTTCAGTGGTTTTATTAATTAAGTAAATCTTTCTATTGCTTTTATCTAGTAGAACTAGAAGTCAAGTGTACACCAGAAAATTTCTGCATGCCAGCAGATACAGTAGAAATGGATTTTCCACTCTTTGATGTTCTCCAGCAGTAGAGAGTAATTATTTGCTGCGTTAGAGAAATGGGAATTCAGTATAGTGTAGAGCAACAAAATTTTGGCATATTTTAACAAATCTCTATCTTCAAGTTCACCATTAAATAAGGAAAAAAAAAAAAAAAGAGGTTAAATTACTTTTGCTTGGATCTTTAACTTCAAAGTTGCCTATTGTGCAAAACACCTAGACAGGATTTTGCAATAATCACTGGATTAAAGGCAAAAACTGGGACTAGAACCAAATACTATTTCATCATTGCTACATGCCCTGTGGATGTGATGTAAACTGTGGACTTGATTTTTTTTTGTTTCACAAGAGTGTGCTAAAAGGAATTGTCACCAGTTTCCCCCAGTGACTGGTCATGGTTACTGCTGGGCTTATCTGCAGATGTCACACCTCCACATGGTCTCTCCAGATGTCTGCATGGGTAACAAAGTCAACCTGAGACCAAGTGGAGAATTCACCTTCACTACTGATGGGCCTCACCAACCCATTTATAGTATATTCCGTCTGGGTGATACAAATTCAGTCACGATCCACGTTCACATGATCATCACCCAAAATCCACCTCAGCCAAGAGGGCTAAAATTACGGGCAAAGCTGGGTAGTTCTGCAGGGGGAGCTACGCATGCAATGACCGCCCTCATCAGTGGGAACCTTGTGATGATTACCATTTAACTATGATGTATTATTATCTGCCGATGTAATCACTGGCTAAGACATGGGTGGACAGACCACCTTCACCTAACCCAGACCAGGAGCACATAGCCAGTTCCAATACCTGCTCAATACCTAGCCTTCTCTGATGACATGTAAGTCTGAACTCTGCTAGTCAAAAAAAAGATCCTCTATTTCTTAGACAAATGTCTTGCTGTTTTTTTATCAGAGGTTGATAGTTCCACCGCTCATCTCTGTTTTATAATCAAAGAGTGAATACTATCCCTGTCTTTTAAATATAATTATGGGCACCAATCCTTGGGAAATTATCCCAGGAGCTCTTCCCTCCTAACAACATTAGCTCAGATGGCTACAAGCATGAAAAGAACAGCAGTTCAGTGGCATTCCTCTTCTTAATGTTTTCAGTTTATTAACCTAATGAATCTCCCTGCTCAATGTAAGAGTTCTTGTGGATTAACCTTCCCAGACTGCACTAGAGTGGTGAGCCTATGTATTAGACATTGCATCATGTACGTCAAAAAATTTCATTAACCTAAGACTTCTGATTTTTTTTTTTTTTTTTTTTTTTTTATCTGGGAGCTCTACTTCAAAATGTTCAGAGAATTTCATTAGTTCTAGAATGGCAGGAAGGATGATTGCCACCACTTTCACCTCAAAGTGCAAACAGAACAAAAACAAAGGTTTTTTTTTATTTCTTATTTATCCAATTTATCTCAATATACTATGCTTGTCCAAGCACAACAGGCTTACTGAACTCTGATAGAATTTGACACTTCAAATTTAAGCTTAAACACCAACTTTACATGTATTTTTTTAATGAGGAGGTCCTAACTAGTGGGTGCAAAATTCAGACAGGACATGCGAGAAGACCAGCTTTTCTTTCTAATAGGATTTAAACTCATATTTCCTCCTTTGTCTTCTTCATTCACTCCTCAGAAGTGTCCTACAGAACCAGGCCATAGGCCATTCAAAGGATGTCAAACATGGGAAACAAGTGACACATCTGTTTTGTGATAAAAAATAAATTATTTGAAATATTTCTTGCATTCACTGAACCAAGACAAAACCGAAAATATGATGACATCTGCAGTTGTAATCCATAGGTCACACTCTTGGAAGCTCTGTGTTCTAACCTGACCAAGTCTTGCAGAAAATACAGAAGATCACGAAATGAAGACCAAAAGCACTCCCCCATCACTTTCTTAATTTGTTTTTGGGTAGAAGGGAAAGTACAGAACTGGGATGCAGTGAACACCTCAGCTGTGTCCAGCTTGTCCAGTTTGGACACCAGGATACCATGTGGGACAGTGTCAAATGCCTTGTACAAGTCCAGGTAGATGATATCAGTTGCTCTGCCATTATCCACCATCTCTACAGCCTTGTCATAGAAGGACACCAAATTGGTCAGGCACAATTTGCCCTTAGTGAAGCCATGGTTGTCACCTTGTTATTTTCCATGTGCCTTAGCAGATTTTGCAGAAGGATCTGTTCCATGATCTTGCCGGGCCTGGAGGTGATCTTGACCAGCCTGTAGTTACCCAGGTCTTCTTTTTTCTCCTTTTAAAAATAGGGTCTATGTTCCCTTTTTTCCAGTCTGTGGGAACCTCACCAGACTACCAAGACATTTCAAATATGATGGACAGAGGCTTAGCAACTGCATCTGCCAGCTCCCTCAGTACCCATTGATGGAGCCTATCAGGTCCCACAGTGTTGGCATTTTGGCAACAGCATTTAACAGCACAGCCTTAACTTCTCCTAACTTCATTTGGCAATTGTAATGAAGGAAGGGGCTCAGATTGGTATAATTCCTCCACTGCTATGGCATTACATGTTTTAATATAGTACTATTACTGATCTGCCATATGTCTGCTTATTTGCACCCATTTTATCTTATATCTGAGCTACTCTGCAACAGTTGTTGCCAATCATTACATATTCGTATTTTTAAAGAGACATTTTTAAACTAGAACTGTAAAGATAGCTCTACACTACTTTTTCATACACTTAAAGCCTTAGTTTTGCAAAACATAAACACAATAAGCTCAACATCTGGGCTGTTTTTCTAATAGTTTTTTTATCAGCAGAAGAGCTTGTTTAACATTAGAAACATGATTTCCACATGCAATAATTGGGTGGATCAGACTCTTACCATAAGTTATTTAACAGCTCATTATTTGATACTGACTCTAAATGACAATCCACTGATTGTAAGTATTTGCTTAATGCTTTTAGTTGAAGATTGTTAGCTAACTTCTCCCCAAAGCATTCACTGGAATACTCAAGGGCCACTGTATTGATATTTCGTAGTTGTGAAAGGCGAAAGCAAGCAATTATCCAATTCCAAAAATGTAATGAGGCTCAGGTGGATTTAAAACCATCTCATTTGCCCATTATGTTCAAGGTCTACATGCTGTACGTTGCATGCTTTAGAAAATTATGTGTTAAGTTTGTGGTTTAAATTACTTGCCTTTTTTTTTTTTTTTTTTTTTTTTTTTAATTAATTATTGCTGGTACCAAGAATCTTAGGCACTTAATCAGTTTACCTCTTTGCAGATTGCTGTGCTACTTTAGATTTGTAATACTTACTGTGCTACTTACTTATCTAGTTCCAGTGCCCTCTGAGAGAGCCAGAATATGTTTAATTATTTAAATAATTAGGAATTTTTCAGCAATGCTTAGGGATGGTTTTATCTTAAAATGAACAAATTGCCTATCACTTGACAGCAGTGTTAAAACCAAAACACTGGAATTTCTCTCAGAAAATGAATAAATAAAGTAAAATAAATGAAAGAATGAATGAAAGAATGAATGAATGAATGTAGGATTCAGAAGTTAACAGCAATTAAGCTGAGCTGCATTTATATTAATGCTTCCTGGTTGCAATGAAAAGGTGATACCAATACTAAGATTTTAATGAAGGATAGCAAGCTACTTAATTTTCTGTTATGGGGAGTACAGAGATGTGGACAATTCAGAGGGCTTTCATTTTGAGGGGTATCCATGATATTCCAAGGCACCCTGAAATTTGAGGAGAGTGGGTTTTTCTTAATAAAAAATCGGGACTTTTTTATAAATAATTGGACTTAGGTATTTTTTTTAAACACATTGCTGAAAAAAAATCTGCGGCTGTGAAAGAGAACATAACAAGTAAAAAAGTGCAAGGATGGATGGCATCTAGGCATACCAGCCTTGATATCTATTGACAAACAGAGAAGCTATAGGTCTCTCAAGCATGCCTTTGAACATTCAGTCACTTGAAGGCAAAGCACTGAGGGTTTTTTGGCTGTCAGTTTTAAATAATGACCAAATGCCTACTTCCTTTCTGTTTAGCATGTGCTTCACAAACAAGGAAGATCACACTCTGCACAAAATGTTAGGCTGTAGTGATAGGCATAATGAACTTTATAGTGTGTCACATCCTGCAGAAACCTATGTGCAGTGATGTACAAGATTATATTTTACTCTCGACCATCCTACTCGCAACTGGAGTATTTTTTTACAATTACTTAGATTGCCTGGGAAATTGGATTCTAGTTTACAAGCAATCTTCTCAGTATTTTTTTTAAGTAGCAGCAAGACATTGGAATTTACACTTCATGTGCTGCACTGAACATTTCTGGAAGTGCAAGGCATTTTGCTGCTTGAATAGCTATTGACATCTGTTATGCAAGGTACATTATTGGGCTTGGAACTATATATACCATCATTACATAGAAGAGAAGGCTTGGGGAGACCTCATAGCAGCCTTCCAATACCTGAAGGAACCCACAGGAAAGCTGGGGAGAGACTTTTTACAAGGGCTTGTAGTAATAGGAAAAGGGGTAAATTTAGACCGGATATTTTAAATAAGATTCTTTACTGTGATGGTGGTGAGACACTGCAACAGGTTGCTCAGGGAAGTTGTTGCTGCCCCCCCCCTGGAAGTATTCAAGGCCAGGTTGGTGGGGCTTTGACCAACCTGGTCAAGTGGGAGGTGTCCCTGCCCATGTAGGGGGGTTGGAACTAGATGATCCTTAAGGTCCCTTCCAACCCAAGACATTCTGTATAAAAGCATATCCTTTTGCCAATGTGTTTTGTCACTAGTTTTTTTGTGCTATAGTATAATCTTTAGGGACTCTACTTTTTCAGGAAGGCTTTAGGCAGAGCAGTGAGTAAAACACAGCAACACCAATCTATCATGAAATATTATTTAAAAATATGCAAATCCCTTTTGGAGTGCTTGATGCAGAAAGATATAGACACCAATCAGGTACTGGAGTGTACGCATACGTTGGGGGTTTAGGGTGGGGAGGGAGAGAGTGTGTTGTTTTTTAATTCTATCCACTATAAAAAAGATAAATCTATTCACACTGAACCACTAACAACCTTATAATCTCTATTTTCCTAAGAATTTGTTTAATGTAGGCCAGAAGTTATGTTTAATATGGTCACATTTATTTCAATGACCTTTTAAATGTAGAAAGATTTCATGTTACTAAAGACAGACTATGCTTAAATTACATGCTCATACATACATTTTTGCATTCCCAGAGCTGCCCATACAGGAAAGCCTTTACCCACATTGAAATACCCATTGGAATAGACAAATCTTGGACACGAATAAACCATCTGCTTAAGTATTTCACAGATCCTGTAAGAACACAAATTAAAGGGAGCATTGGTTTTATGTCCTTGAATAGTATGAGAGAATTGTGTGGCTTGTTATCTCATAAAGTATCTCAACAGATCTTTTGCTATCAGCTCCTCTTCCCATTTAGCACTAGGGCATAGCCTTAAGCAACCTGATCTGTCACTAGCCCTGCTTGGAGCAAGAGGTGGACCAGAAGGCCTTAGAAAACTCCCTCTGTCCCTAAACCTATACTGTCACAGCAGAAAAGCAGATACATGGCAGTTTTCCTAGGACATTTGCTAGGTGCTTTAAAAATTGCAAGCTCCTAATCTATAACATCCCTGGTATAAACAGTGAGCACTTAAGGGTATAATATTTTAGCTGTAATGAAAACATTTCCTTTAATATACTGGTAAAGTCACTGCAGTTCTTGAAAAAGGCTAAGAGAAAGGATTAGAAATTACTGGATAGTGCCTGTCCCCCTAATAGCACTAATTCCCTTGTTCTCTGTGTATTTAACTGCCTTCTGCTTCCCTCTTGGCAGTACACTGCTTCTAGACTGGAAATTCTCCTTCTGCTTCTCTTTTTACCTACCTTTCTCTCCTTACCTACCTGTCTTTCTACTTGCACTTCTATTTCATTTTCCTCACTTCAGGAAATGAACCTTTCTAAGTGTTAAGTAGCTATACTTTATTTTAGACTTGGTTTGTTAAGTACCAGCAGGAAAAAAAATAAATCTTGGGAACTCCTGAAATATTCCAGGAAAAAGTCATTCCCCATCTCTTCCCCAGACCCTGTTACACAGTAGTGTATAATAACATAACAAACAGGTACTGCTGAGATAAATATGTGAGATCCAGCTTTGCTGTAACTCAACATACTCAATTGAACTTGCTCTCCTGCTTCCCACATATTCACTAGGTCAAACATGCTGTGTCTATAGTCTATCAATAACTATCTTAATTTAACAAGAAATTTTAGCTCAGCTGTGAGGAATCTCTCCTATTATGTGTCCCTATGAATAATTTCTTTTTCAAGTATCTGATATTTTTCTTCCTCCCCAGTTTCTATAGGGAGAATCTTTTTCCATGATTTGAGCATTTGATTTTCTTACAAGAAATTGATATTTTCTTAAAGGAAAGAAGAAAAAACACATTTCATAGGGTTTTTATTCTCGGTGAGACATCAAAACTAACTGAAACAATTCTGACAATATTTCTTCTAGTTTCTTCAGAGCTTGCTGGGATGCATGTCATCCAAATATATGCTATATATTTATTCAACTTCTCTTTCTCATTTCTGCTTCAAATGTAAATTTTCTTTTTTTTCTTTAACTATTAGATTACATACCACTAAATTGAGAAATAGCCTTAATCAGGACATTTCCCAGGGAACGGAATTAAACCTAATGATACTTATCAGTAAGAACTGCTGCTTAATTGGGATAGTAATTCGCTTAACTGGGATGCCTGTAGGTTATTTACTGTAATCAGATAAGGACATCTGATCCTTATTTTCCCAATAAGGTTATCAAAAGTGCTAGTTATAGAAAGATGTTGCAATGATAACAATGCAGTATTTCAAGTGTGATACCCTCATTTAAGTTGTTGTTCACCTGTTCACAGCTAGGCTATACCTGTGTGCACCATATAAGGTATTTCACAAGTATTCTTTTTTGAGGAACAGGCGATGAGGAGGTGACATCCTGAGCATTCCCTAACACTTATAGCAGGATAAAGAATGTAAAACCTCATGCATGGGAACTCATTTATGAAAGCCAAGTGATCACAGAATAGTCATAGAGTAGGCACAGCACTGCAGAATAGTCACGGTTGGAAAGGACCTCTGAGACTACTGAGTCCAACCATCACTTGGTCTGCCTTACCGCAAGATCATATAACCAGCATTGGAATAATGGAATAGTTTAATAATGGCTAATAACAACTACAGAGTAATTAATGCCAGCTAACTGTTCTTTTAAGGTACTTGAGGATGCACATATGCAACAAGAACTTGAGCAATGTTTCAGGGAGCTGTAGCCCATTTATAACTGCAAATGTAAACTGCTCTCTCTGAGCTATTTAGGAGACTATGCTCTCTGGAGTGGCTATATTAAAAGAATGTTTAGGAAAGTGTTTCAATATGCAACTTTAATTGACTGTGGTTTAGCTCACTTGGTCAAATATAACAGATGTTGGAATGCTGACAGAAGACCTGGTATCATTTTCAGCTCCTTAATGAGACAATAGTTTTGAGATGGGTAAGGCAACAGAAAACTACTTCAGACTCAAAATAGTATTTGCTAATTATACTCCATCACAGCATTACGCAGATGAGAGTTTTCAGTCTCTCAGTACTTGGCATAATGGAACAAATCATGCAAAACATCACCATCAAGACAGAGGCTAGTACAATTAGGACTAAAACCAACAAGAAACAACCTTCCTTCTTTTCCTTGTAAACATTTTTTTCTGCAAGTTGGGTGCACCAGAGCTTCAAAAGCTATAGCTAATGGACAATCCATTCTTGATTATTGTCATCCTGAAATTCACTGTTACTCTTTTCACTTGGTTGAGTGTCTTGATTTTCTTGGAGGTCAGGAGTTTTCTCCATCTAAGCCTTTATCTATCTAAGACTCAGGGCCCTTGGGAATGGAAGGGATGAAAATTACTTGTTCCATTAGTACAGATCACTTATCCAGGCGTTCAGAAACCAGTAAGAATAACAGTGAACATGAAAATCATGCTTTCTAACATGCAGTGTTAGTGTCTGTCACCCTAATTTCAAAGATCTTAGAAAGCTTTTCATTCTCCAGTGGACGTTTCTGCTTCATTACACAGGACTGTGCTGAGCCAAAGAACAATTTGCAGACCTTGTATGAAATTTTAATGAAAAGAAAAAAAAAAAAAAAAAGCAGATCTGCACCTTTTCTTTTAGTTGTTGTTTGTTTGTTGGGGGTTTTTTTGTTTGTGGTTGTTATTTTTGTTTGGGATTGGGGGGTTTGTTGTTGGGTTTTTTGTAGCTACTGATGTAGGAAGGAAAATTTGAAAATTCATTGATAGTTAACCTGGATTCCCAGCAAGCTGTATGAACACTACAGTTTAATGGACAGGGGAAAGATAATACTAGCTTAGAAGGGTGGTCTCTTAGCCATTTTTCAGCTGCTCAGTCTATGTTTTCCATTCAGTAATCTCATTCTGACAATAACTCATAGAACCCATGAATGTTCATTGCAGAATCTCACAAATAGACATGAAACAGGCAAACGAATGCATAAATATGCAGAGAATGTTGAAAAAGTTTTTATACACTGAATCATATAGATATTCTTTTTTGGTCCTACTGCTACTGACCTCATCTCACATAGCATTCTCCACATCACTCATTTACCCAAATAAAACAAAGTCTTTCTATTTAACAGTTCCATTTCACCAATACATTTTGGCATGTAATTCTAGGACAGTTGAATAAAGAACAACCCCAAGCTATTTTTGTATGCTTCTAGAGTTTGATCAATCAATTTTGAAATTATTCTATATAACAGAGGAAACATCAGACTCCTTCTGGCAGCCTCCAGACATGCTGTGCTATATGCAGTAATACTGTACAGATTCCACAGAATATTTCTGCACATCAATCTGTTGACAGACATTTGTAAAAAAAAAAAAAAAAAAAAAAAAGGCAGAATGCAGCCTGTTCCCTGACCCAGATCCATTAGTGTGCAAGGACTGGTGATGATGACAAGGGCTGTAAATTTCTGGCAGCTTTTTTCCTGAAGTCTGGGGCTGCTTTCACTACTGGTGGTCATTTGAATTTCATGTCCCTGTAGCAGAGCTCTTGCTCACACTCTTTACAAAGCAGCCAATAGTCATGGAACAAAGGCTTCTTGATCTTACTGTCAGATACATGTTTCTAGACAAAACCATCAGAGGTCTCTAAAACCTACAGTAAATTATATAGCTATACCAGTCAGTGGGATAGCCAAATCATATGGATATACCAGTGAATTCTTTTTGAGCATTAATACTACATTACGTATGTCTCACCTGAGAACTTCTGTGGAAGCCATCTGAACCACATACTCATGGTGAGATAGAGGGTGGATAATTCTTGATCTGTATTATAATCAGTCATACTTCTTACTTTTTTGTTTGTAAAATTCCACTCAGAGTGGAATCCTCACCTGCTGAAGAAGGCAGAATATTTTTATTTGGTTTCATTTTGATCAAAAGACCAGTACAAGACAATAAAACCTTGCAAAAAAGTCAGACGCAATTTGGGGAAAAGATATTCTGTGTCATTACCAGAGAAGAAAAATGTTTTGGTCAAGGGACATATTTAAATGCATAACTAGGAAGAGGCAGCTCTGGCATGAATAACAGATGTGCTGCAATCACAGTATGCAATGGACAGCAGTCGGATCAGATGACCACAGTGACATTTCTGTAGAAAAATATTCCTTCCCTTAGGCAGGGCTTGAGATTCAGTTCCATCAACAGTCAAAGACAAAAGAGTGGTGGAAGACATCTTCATTCCAGCCATCTCCTTTGTTCTGGTTTTAGCTGTGGTATAACATTGTGGTGAGACAGATCAGAGAACTGATCTCATCAGGAACACCCAGATTGAAGGGAAAGGAGGAAAACTGCCCTGTTTGATGACAGCTTACAGTCACGTAGAAATTAAATTATTTCAAATAACATATGAAGCATCACAGATAAACAGACTTTTTTCCAAGTTCAATAACTATAGTAAGCACACTATACTGCCTGGACTAATTTGTGTAAATCTATCTGGAACAGGTTCAGTATTAGCATTACATCTCCTTGCAGAATGTAGATGAATGCGGGAAGAATTTTCAAGAAAAAATACAAAAATGTTCCTTTTATATTTTAAACCTAGTGGTTTCTTGTATAATTACAGTATCTACTCTATGCAATTAGTAGAGTAGGACTAATTATTAGTATTAGAGGTTTGTGTCAGTATGGATCTCTGTCAAGTTCAGGAATTCATTGTGCTGGTTTTCTTTTCTATACAAAATAATGTGCTGATTTCTAAATGAAATGAGTCTCCGTGGAGTTGAAACAAACAAACAAACATAGCAGATGGTTACTTCATTGCTAAAATCACAAGTAAAAATAATTCTACATTTTCTGCAATGATTGCTTTTATGACAAAACAGGCATCCAAAATTACAGAATTAGCTGCAGCACATTAGTTACAACTTTATGCTTTTAGGTAGTTATTACAATTAAATCAACATAATTAATAATGTGTTAATAATTCCATTTTATAGTTATTTTCAGGGTTTAAAAAGCATTGTTTTTAACAGTGGAATATTGTCTGCTGAAAGGTAGCATTTAAATATGCATTCAAGCTTCTAAAAACAAGCTTTTCCACACAGGAAGCAGGGTACATATCTTTTGAATTGGACCTAATCTCAGTCCACCTGAACGTTCACACAAACATGTCCATAAGCCATGCTGCTTAAGTCCAAATGGAATATATATATATGGAAGCAGATTGGCTCTGTGCTCTTGCAGGTAGGACACTGGCTGGCTGAGGATATGAAAGGCCTGTGGTTATGTACTTGTACTACTGAAGTGTGCAAAAGCACTGAAGTATTTTTAGTAGATTCCACCTTAAGACAAAGAGAAGAAAAGGGTCAGAATACAAATGGTCAACTGTGTAATGCTGGATGAAGAGACAAATATTATTTCTTGATTAAAGCTCTAATCTGTTTATTGCTTGAAGCATGACATTATGAAGATGAATGAAATTCTTTTTGTTGTCATTTTTCAATGCAATATGCTCCCTGCGTTATCTGACATTCACAATTCAACAGTATTTTACAATTTAGAAAGTATATCAAGACCTCACCACTCTTTTCTTCAAAAATATGAGTTCAAATATCTTTGTGACTTTTCTTTTTTTTTTTTAAAAAAAAGAGAGAATCTTTTCCTACTATTAGCTTAGGCAGCTCATAGCCATTAAATGTAAGGTATTTCTATAGCTTACATACAAAAAATAAAAATCCAGCTATAAAAATTCTATTTACAGATGGTCTAGCACTTAAGTGGTCTGAATTTACAAATAAATAAAATCACTAACCAAGACTAAATTTTTCCATCCATTAAGTCTTTGCACATTTAAAGCACTAGGAGGTATAATCTTCCTGTGACCCTGATGCAGAACAGTATTACTTGCTGTATTAACTAGTGAAACAATAAAGACATCAAATTTCATTCCAATCTAAGAATATATTTAATTGCCAGTACAAAACTTCAGTATGTATCATTACAGCTGAAGAAATATCTTGCCCTGAAAAACAGTGTAAAAATATCATACTTTGGGACATTCAAAATGAATCACGTTTGTGCCAAATTTACAGATAACTTTGGCTGAAAAAAAGTTGATTCCTTCATCCAAACAAATGTTTCATATGAAAATAAAGATAAAACAAATTAAAAAGAAAAACATTTAGAAAATGCCAAGAGCTAAAACCAAATGGCTTCAGCTGAATGTTATTTTAATCCAGCAACCTAACCCTTTGCCTCTTGAACAACAAATGCTTTTGTATTTTTTAAAACTGTTTTACAGCTGTTGGACCATATATTCACCTGGTTTAGTTTGGCTTGGTATATAATGTATCTAATACTAGTAGAGGGAGTACCATTTTATTACAGGAATTATGTCTAAAAGTCCCAATTTTTTCTTATTTAGCTTCATCTCATCAGATATGTTTAATTGCCTGCTTTTTAGCTTTGAACAAGCCAAAATGAAAAGGAAGACAAGAACTGTCTCACAGGGATTTTGTCCATTTTAAAGTATGGGCAACTGGGTTTTTTTATAGTCTCTTTTACCAACTGAGTTAAAAAATTCCAAGAATATGGAGTGCATGCAATTATATTTGTGCAGTCCTACAGGGGAAGCTTAAAGATCCATCTCACAGATAAGAAAAGTTTAGCTGTGGCAATTCCAGTGGCTCCCACTTTCAGCTCACTTTGTTCAGAGATGCTTACTGGAAATCACGTCTTTCATATAAAGATGGCTCAGTGGCTTATGAACCAATTTACAGCCCTACTTTCTAACATAAACAAGCCCTCAATTTCAGTTTTCCATGATTCAGCAGACTGTAATTTTTAGCAGTTCAGGTGTTGTCACACAAGCATCTGAAGTGTGCTAGCATTAATGCAGAGGATAACAGATAGGGGGCTTGGAGGCTGAAAAGCAGTACTGTGAGGGGCAACTCATCCCAGAGAAGCCATTTCTAGAGTGAATCAGAGCCTTCAGATACTAATTCAGTGCATACCAAGAAGGCAAGCCTCATTTAAACATTAGCATTGATTTAAAAAGTAATGCAATTATTAATTTATTAATAATTTATTATTTAATAATAATGTATTAATTATCACTGAAGCAACTGACTCTCACTCAAGATTGTAAAGTTCATGCACTTTTTCTCTTTGAGCTATAATAATAGCTTTTGGACAATGAGTACTCTTTTGTTTAAACCTAAATTGTTCTGAAGAATATATCTTCATTCAGCTCAAATGAAGCTGCTATAAAATGAATTATTAATTAATGAAAATGCTTTCCTTTTCTGTGAGCACTGTACTGTAAACTGATGTTCATTGATTTGCTTGTGAACCTGTGTGTATTATTAAGGTGTGGTGATGTTACGCCCAACTGAGCAGCTTAGAATGGCAGAACCTTTTCCTATGGCAACTGAGATAACATTATAAGAGAAAATCTATAATAATAAATTTTTCTTAGCTAGAATTCCTAACTATGTGGAAGAAGATACTATTATTAATATGTCAGTGTAAAACTCACCTAAACTTTTTACCTAAAAAATCACTCTCCACACATAAATTCACTACCACGGTAATACCTCTCACTTCTGTATCTCTGTGTTCATCTGTTTATAATTTCCAACTGGAATGCCTTCAGTGATTGTACTCCAAAATAGCATCTTGATGCTACTAACAGGTCAAGATCAAATAACACTTTTTTTCTTTATTCCTCTAAAGCAACATTTGTAAAGTTGTCGTATCTTTTATTCAGTTATGTCAAACCTAGTCTAGCATATTCATTACCATTTGACTACCTTCTAAAATCCTGATAAGCATGGTTAATATTTTGATATCTTTGCATTGCACAGCTGCATTTTAATATCTTTGTGATCAAGACAAAGTAAGCAAAACTTGTACTTTCAATATATAAATGATTGAATTTCATTACTTAACTCCTTTTATAAGATTGAAATATTGCAAGTCTAGGATTCCTACTGCAAGAATCTTAACTTGAAGTTGTTTTCCATTGGTAATACACTTTTCAACTGCCTCTTTGAAAAAAATGCAGTGCTGCAAACTCTTTTTGCTGTACTACTCAAATAAAACAAGCGTAGACCAAGAAAAGCAAGATATTACATATCTATCCTTATTGCCAATTAAACAAATCTGTCTGGGTAATGACACAAAATGAAAAATAAAATGCATAGTTATGACCATTCCTACTCTCTCAAAGCCTAGGAAACACCAAATAACTTTAGTTTTCTGGTTTATTTTATAGAACACTTTTATGCTGATCGTATAAGTAAATGAACTTTAATACCTAAAAGAAAAAAATATTCATTATTGAAAATGTGTGCATTAGAATCATAAGAACACAGAAACAGCAAGCACATGAAAGCTTGCTTTGGACACATTTGTGAAAAATTTCCATAAGCAGAGCTGTGGAGACGAACAGGACTGCTGCTGTAGCTCTGGTTATTTTGGGTGGTTTATTTGTGTTTTGTGGGGTTTGTTTTGGTTTGGTTTTTTGGGTTGGTTTGTTTGTTTTTTGCTTCTGGTAGATAAGGAGTGTCTTGGGAAACCAAAACATGTTAAATGCTCAAAAGGTTAGTAAAATTCAGGTAAACATTAATTAATTAAAGTAAAACGATCCTCTTCCACATAAAAGCTTATGTAACCAACAGACTTTATTCTTCTCATAGAGAAAACTTTAAAATGAGATCCTCTTACATTTCAGTAGTTGACACACACAGCAGGTATTTTAAGAAAACACTTTGTGTACTAAGATTTGCTTTGAGATAATCAGTATACATCTGGAAAACTTAACCAAAGTGATACATGCCTGAGAGAGCATAGGCCCAGAAATGTTCAGGCTATATCTGTACCTCTCAACTTAAGAATGTCACTTCATGGATTCTGTTCTAGACACTGCTCCACAGGCTGCAGAAGCAGTAACATAGGATCAAAGAAGCATTAAGGTTGGAAGGGACCTCAAAGATCATCAAGTTCCAACCCCCCTGCAATGAGCAGGGAACCCTACCACTAGATCAGGTTGCACAAAACCTCATCCAACCTGGCCTTAAAAACCTCTAGGGGCATCGACAACCTCCCTGAGCAACACATTCAAGCTCCTCACCACCTTTATAGTGAAGCATTTCTTCCTAATATCTAACCTAAATCTCCCCTCTCTCAGCTTAAAACCATTACCTCTTGTCCTATCACTATCATCTCTGATGAAAAACCCCTCCCCAGCTTTCCCATAGGCCCCCTTCAAGTACTGGAAGGCCACTATATGTCCCTGGAGCCTTCTCTTCTCTGGGCTGAACAGGGTCAATTTTCTTAGCCTGTCTTCATAGCAGAGGTGCTACAGGCTTTTGATCATCTTGGTGGCCCTTTGCTGGACCTTGTCCAACAGGTCTATATCTTCCTTATGCTGAGGGCACCAGAACTGTACACAGTACTCCAGGTGGGGTCTCACCAGAGCAGAGTAGAGGGGCAGAATGGTCTCTGATGGCTCATGGTCTCTGATGTGGGGCTCTGGCCTATGCACCTACAGCCTTCCCAAATAATTCCTTGACACTGGCTAGTAGCTGGTTTGAAGATGCAATCTGAACCCTGTGAGAGATGCAATCCCCCCTGTGGAGAGTGAGTGATTTTAGCCAGATGGACAGGAGTGTTGTGATGTCTCATCACCACCTCCTTCTGGTCACACGTGGTGTACTGCTGTGTAACTTTGAAGTCTTTCACAGTTAGAAGTCAGAATATTTACATGTAACACCAGGACCCTAGGGAGAAGATGGTTGGAAGTGTTAAGATGTTACCATGGGAAGTTACTCCTTTTCCCCTCTCAACAGTTTAATTATAATTACTTAACCATAGACTTGCAAAAGCATAATTACAGGATAGTTCTTGTGATGTAGATACAGCTGGATTGGTCTTAAACTAACCAGGTAAGGAAGCACAGGCTGTGGCATTTAATGTTTTTGTCTATATTCTCAGTATTTTTAGTGGTATAAAACATGCACAGAGACCAAGAGAAGGAGTAGGAAAGCATTATGTAAAGGAAGATTAGTTAGACTGCTATAGTAAGGTAGATTTAGTCACTTCTACAATCCAGGAGTTATGAAGAATGTAAAATCTGTTTAATGCTACATATATATATACATATATATATGTATATATGTAATATACGTATTATACATAATGCTACATATTCTGAATAGTGAGATGAGCAACAAGTCAAATATTTATCACACTTTATTTAACTTTGTAGTCATCTGGTATTATACATATATATTTTATACATATGTACATGTATACATATGTATAAATACAGCAATTGTGATGAAAAAAAAAGTATACTACAAAGGTATTTCCCTCTTCCTTTGATTCCTTCAAATAAACTAATGAAACTAATGATTTTCAGGGCGGCTAGGAAGTGAATGAGGTCAAGCTCTCCTCTTCTCTTCTAGGTTACTAACTTATTCTAGGAGAAGAATCCTTTTGATGCTACTCTACTGTCCAGATGGCAATTATAATTCATAGAATCATAGAATCTTAGGGGTTGGAAGGGACCTTGAAAGATCATCTAGTCCAACCCCCCTGCCAGAGCAGGGTCACCTAGAGTACATCACACAGGAACGCATCCAGGTGGGTTTTGAATGTCTCCAGTGAAGGAGACTCCACAACCTCCCTGGGCAGCCTGTTCCAGTGCTCTGTCACTCTCACAGTAAAAAAATGTTTTCGGATATTCACCTTGAACCTCCTATGCTCCAATTTACACCCATTACCCCTTGTCCTATCACTGGTCATCACTGAGAAAAGCCTAACTCCGTCCCCCTGACACTCACCCCTTACATATTTGTAAACATTGATGAGGTCACCCCTCAGTCTCCTTTTCTCCAAGCTAAAGAGACCCAGCTCCCTCAGCCTTTCCTCATAAGGGAGATGTTCCACTCCCCTAATCATCTTCGTAGCTCTGCGCTGGACTCTTTCGAGCAGTTCCCTGTCCTTTTTGAACTGAGGGGCCCAGAACTGGACACAATACTCCAGATGTGGCCTCACCAATGCAGAATAGAGGGGGAGGAGAACCTCTCTTGACCTACTAACCACACCCTTTCTAATGCACCCCAGGATGCCATTGGCCTTCTTGGCCACAAGGGCACATTGCTGGCTCATGGTCATCCTCCTGTCTACCAGGACCCCCAGGTCTCTTTCACCTACACTACTCTCCAGCAGTTCAGCCCCCAACCTGTACTGGGACATGGTGTTGTTCTTCCCCAAATGTAAAACTCTGCACTTCCCCTTGTTGAATTTCATCATGTTTCTCCCCGCCCAACTCTCCAACCTATCTAAGTCTCTCTGAATGGCAGCACAGCCTTCTGGTGTGTCAGCCACTCCTCCCAGCTTAGTGTCATCAGCAAACTTGCTGAGGGTACATTCTATACCCTCATCCAGGTCGTTGATGAAGATGTTGAACAACACCGGTCCCAGTACCGACCCCTGTGGGACTCCACTAGTCACACACCTCCAACCAGATTCTGCCCCATTGACTACAACTCTCTGACTCCTTCCTTTCAACCAGTTCCTAATCCACCTCACTTCCTGATCACCAAACCCATACCTGATCAACTTTTCTACAAGGATGCTGTGGGAGACGGTGTCAAATGCTTTACTGAAATCAAGATAAACCACATCTACCGCTCTACCATCATCTATCCACCTAGTAATTTCCTCATAGAAGGCTATGAGGTTAGTCAAACATGATTTACCCTTGATAAAACCATGTTGACTGCTCTTGATGACCCCCATGTCCTTGATGTGCCTGGAGATAGTGCCAAGAACAAGTTGTTCCATCACCTTTCCAGGGATGGAGGTGAGGCTGACCGGTCTATAGTTACCCGGGTCCTCCTTCTTGCCCTTCTTGTAGACTGGAGTGACATTTGCTATCCTCCAGTCCTCAGGCACCTCACCTGTTGCCCATGACTTACTGAAGATGATGGAGAGTGGCCTAGCAATGACCTCCGCCAGCTCCCTCAGCACCCTTGGGTGCATTCCATCTGGACCCATTGATTTATGGATGTCCAGATTACTCAACTGATCCCTAACCCAATCCTCATCTACCATGTCAAACTCTTCCTCTATCTTGACTTCTTCTGGGGCTATATGAATCTGGGGCTCATAGGGAGACCCTGCAGGAGTGAAGACAGAGGCAAAGAAGGCATTCAGCACCTCTGCCTTCTTTATATCCTCTGTCACCAGGGCTCCCACCTCATTCCTCAATGGGCCAATATTGCCTCTACTGCTAGTTTTGCTAGCTATGTATTTGAAAAAGCCCTTTCTATTATCCTTAACCTGACTTGCAAGGTTAAGTTCCAAGGAGGCCTTAGCTTTCCTAATTGCCTCCCTACATCCTCTGACAACAGTCCTATATTCCTCCCACGTGACCAGCCCCTCCTTCCATGATCTGTAGATTTTCCTTTTCCACTTAAGTTTGCCCAGTAGTTCCTTCTTTAACCATGCAGGTCTCCTAGCACCCTTACTAGATTTCCTAACCATTGGGACGCTCTGATCCTGTGCTTGCAAGAAGTGGTCCTTGAATGTTGACCAGCTATCTTGAGCTCCTTTATCTTCTAGCACCCTGTCCCATGGGATTTCCCTTAATAGATGATTGAGGAGACCAAAGTTTGCCCTGTGGAAGTCCAGGGTTCTGGTCCTACTGGGTATTCTGTTCCTTCCACACAGGATCCTGAACTCCACCATCTCATGATCACTGCAGCCAAGGCTGCCATTGACCACCACTGCTTCAACAAGGCCCTCCTTGCTGGTTAGTACAAGATCCAGCAGCGCTCCTCTTCTAGTCGGCTTGTCCACCATTTGCATTAAGAAGTTATCATCAATGCACTGGAGGAACCTCCTAGACTGTGAAAGGCTGGCTGTGTGAGTCTTCCAGCAGACATCAGGGTAGTTGAAATCTCTCATGAGGACCAGGGACTGTAGTTGTGAGGCTGCTTTCAGTTGCCTGTAGAAAGCCTCATCAACCTCCTCACCTTGATCAGGAGGTCTGTAGTAGACCCCCACAACTGTGTCACCCACACCTGCTTGCCTCTTAATTCTTACCCACAGACTTTCAACTTGCCCCTCATCAGCCCCTGCACAAAACTCAATACATTCTAGTTGCTCTCTCACATAAAGAGCAACTCCACCACCTCGCTTCCCCGCCCTGTCTTTCCTAAAGAGCACATAACCATCCATGGCCACATTCCAGTCATGTGACCTGTCCCACCATGTCTCTGTTATTGCTACCAGATCATAACCCTTAGCCCGCACACAGACCTCTAACTCTTCCTGCTTGTTCCCCATGCTGCGTGCATTAGCATACAGGCATTTCAGGAAACAAACAGAGCACACTGGTGGGACTAAATCCGCCTTAGACCACCTGCCTTCGGGACATGTTATGTTCCTCTTGGTCTTGTCCCTAACAGACCCAGTTTTCTCCCCTTCCCTCATTCATTAGGTTAGAAAGCAAGGGTGGCACACGGAACAAAAGTCCAAGTTTATCTAGTGATAACAACAAAAACAAGGGGTCCAGTATGCTAACCTCTTCTCCAAAGATGAACTAATGTAATTATTTTTTTGCCTAGGTTTGGGTCTCAGATCTGCCCGGCTCAACTCCTCATGCCAGGCAATGGTGGGTTTATCACTACTCTTGAGCTCTTCCTGGAGTTCACAGTAGAGAATAGCACAGCTTCAAAGGGCGATGAGGAAAGCTTTTCCCACAGTGGCATATTCCCTATGGCCAAGATGTTTTCCAGTGAGGTGATAAGTCAGTTAGGTTTACTTCAGGATAGAGGTGGATGCCTAAAGTCCAATGTCCAGAGTAGTGGGATCCTATCAATTATTGTATAAAAAGAGTGCCATCTTTTCCTCTGTTTTTTTGTTCATGGACATTCACATTCAGATGGAAATTAAAGGTCTTTAAATCCCAGCTATTTTCTGGGGGGCCCCATCCTGAACAGAGTGTGTCATGTAATAACTTTCCAGACCCAACCATCTGGGCGAGAGTAACTGAGCACATGGCCTAATAGGGGTCTAATGCAGAAAACAGGTTTAGTTGCCACTGGTTAAGATGTTTCTTTTCCACAGGCCATTCTGATTTGCCTGATGCATCAGGTATTATTAATTGATCAAGGGAAGGAGGTAAGTTATTGTCGTATCACAGTTGGTCTTTGCAGTTGATGACAATTTGGGTTGCTTAATTCCAAGCATGATAAAGACTTTCAAAGTTAACCTGCTGCTTGTACTGAATAATAACAGGAAAATATTATAATGAATAGTTAATCATAACTTAATTAAATTTTCAGGATACAAGGGCTACTAAGCAATTAAGCAAATATTCTGTACTAAGGGCATAATTAAAGGGCCTTTCTGCTTCCTGCATATAACATAATTTTAAACTTTTACATTTCTCTTGATAATTTCCACCAAGAAATACCTGCAAGGCAGAAGGCAGATTATGCAGCAACATTTAATTGTTTCCTCAAAGCTGTCACAATTAAAAATAATGTCTTAAGCAATTTACATAATAATCAGGCACAAAAGCAATTGATCGTTAAGTTTAGCATATTAAGGGTCAATGCCATATAACTAGATTGCTGCAATAGGATGTGCTTTTATCAGCAGTTTGATACCTGTGACTGATTCATCACACCCTTCCATGTGTAGTTAATGTAAGTCTGGCTGGCACTCTGCTTTTGAACCTGAGAGTGGGTGCTGTCCAAGGACAACAAATATGTATGCAAATATTGTAATATTTTATTAAAAAAGTCAAGACTGATACATCAAAGTTTATGAAATCTAGCAGTATTTATAAGAAGTTCTGGCTTGGAAACACACACACTCTTGGGATTCAGGCCACTACGGTCAATTCTCAGTCTTATTTTTACTAGTAAAATTAACAGAAAAAGACTTTTCAAATTATTTCAGTACAAATATTTCAGTCAGTTCAGACCCATCCTTTCCTTCTTTCTCAATCCTTCCTGCTATTTGAAACATTCTTGTCGCTGGCGTATCATAAATTGCTTGAAATAACTGGAGGCTGTCTCAATAATTCCAGTAAAATAAGCAGCCATCTCTGGTTCTGTAGAATCTGCTATGTAGCTCTGTTTGTGCTTGCCTTATTAAACCTGTTCAATAGGATGCTATGACAGTGGTATTGACCACTCTGGTTTACTTTCTAGACTCCTTTTTGTTTCATTGGTCTCTTTAACAATACTGTTAATTCCATTTCTCATGACACAAATTACTAATAGAAGACCAGCCTAGTTATCTTACCAGCCAGTCTACCTTCTGTACATTTCCCAAACTATGTACAAACTATTTTCTACAGGGCTGTGAACAGTAGGTAAACATAGATAGATGCTATGTTTAAAACACTGGTTAAACTGTATCATGTTATGAAACAATGGCCAACTGAGAAAGTGCAGAAGTAAAGGCACCTTTGAAGATTTTCACAGCTGCTTTGTTCTGTATGTGGCTGACACTTTGACACGTATTTCTTTGGGTTTTCTCCTAGAAGGCAGCTAGGCCTTGATTATTCTAATTATAATGTGTGAAGCGCAAAACAAAGTGGCACACAAAGAAAAAAAAGATTCACTTTTCCTCTTCAGAAAACATTAACTGAGTGTCATCAGGTTTCTTTGCTATTTATCCTACTGGGACACCACCCCCCAGAACCCTCTATAATAGCAACATTTTAAATCTGCCACTGCTTTCCTCTGTCTCTCACATTTTTCTGGTTAAATATTCATGTCATCAGTAACATCCTCCATCTCATCTATTCACAAAGACAGTGGACAAGATCTAAGCTGCTGCGATAGCAACGACTTTGTAAAATAAACAAGTCATAAGAAAAGAAAATCAAGTTACATTTTTTCAGAGACAATCTCCAAATTCAAACTAGTGTAAAGTTCACATGCACAAGTAATCAGTCTCAAGAAGATAATTTAGCAGCAGACAGAACCTATAAATTATGAATAAAAATTGATTTAATGTTGAATTTTTCTTACAACCTTCTATGGTCCACATTAGCATTTAGCAGTCTACCACTCTTTTTATGAACAGAATGCTACTTTGACAGCACACCTACTTTCACTCCTTCGTATCTCTCTACATAAGAATCTTTAAAATGCAGAATAAATTCTATAGTAACACAACATTTGAAAAGCAGTGAGGATTTCTACTTTGGAACTACAACTTATAAAACAAATACCTTGGTTACTGAAAACAAGCTCAAGCATATTGATTATTGGATACAGTTTTCATTAATCAGCTGTAGGTCTGTCTGTTAGGACACAAAACCACTTTCAACAGGACATTTTGTGAGTATTTTTTTGTTTCTTTGAAAAGCGTCCTATTGATGATATCCAAGCGATTTATGGAAAGGAACATGTTGTATACTAAAAACTTATCAATAAATTTGAGAGATCACTAGACTGAAGACACTATAATCTGGGATGTCTTTTCATATAATATTCCTTGAATCTCACCTTGTTAGCATCTCTGTCAGGTTGCTCAATTCCCAGCAGCCCACTTAGTCTCCTAGATATGTTTTTCTTGGGCCTGTAAACTCCAAAACTGTCCATCTTCCAGGGAACTGTGTGCCTTGGGAATCCTGTTTTCCAAAGAAACTAGTTAAACTATGAATGAAGAAGTAAATATTCTGCAACCCTTAAAGTCCACAGTGGAGGGTGCCATATGGTCAAGGCTTGCGGAAAGACATATTTAATCTATTGGACTGCAGAATCAACCAGGACTTTCAGAAAATTGTGTTCAGCCTAGGAGAACTCCATTCCATAACTACTGGAATAAAAGCAGAAAGGAGGAATATTTTTACCACTTATTTGTGGGGAGCTAGTGTAGCATGTAAAACTTCCTCTGTACTTTTTGCAATCAACTGAGGGAAAAAAAGAAGGTGGCAAGAGTGGAGTGCCACAAGCTGTACTTTGGATATTTTATCTCTGTAACTAATTTTTTTTCCTGACAGCAGAGACTCTGGAAAACATAGCAGGGCAACTGCAATGGGTGATGTGAATATTCCTCCAAATAGATTATTTTAGTGGAATTCTACTTTGGCAGAGCACTTAGAAATCTAAGGGTCTCATTTTTGTATTTGAACAAATTCTTAAAATTCTTAAAACTTGCCATTCTTCATAAATCCTTCATTTGTTTACTCAGGATTAGTTATACCCTCAGGCATCAAAATCATCCTGACTTTGGGTGCTATTTGATATCACTAGTGTACAGTATTGAAGGATTTTAAAATCAATTCCACACATGAATCTTAAAATCAATGAAGAGAATGTAAATCAACACTAGAACAAGATTACACAGCGGGCTTTAAATTCTCTATCACCTCAATGAAGTCCATATGCTAAACAAGGAGTGATTTCTAAAGCCCTTTCCAACCACAACTGTTACCAGTATTCATCATATTACCAGAAATTGAATGAAGTGGAAGTTATTAACAGCAAGTGTGAAGTAGTAGACAACTGTGTAGGAATGCTAAAACATTCCTTCCTTCCTCCAGGCTAGCTTAAGTTACTGTTCTTGTTCCATCTAACAGAATAAATGCCTTAGTGTTAAGTATCTAAATAATAACAATGAGGAGACAGAAATAATGAACTTCATTGGTTTTACTTTCTTTTTGCTTGCTTTTGTGTATCAGCTTGGTGTTACATAAACATCCTTTTTATTTAATGATCTTCTTGTTAGGGAAGTCCGAGTTTTAAGAGTTGCAACAGTGCCATAGGATTTCCATTCACAGAATTTCGTTTGTCCTTGTAGTCTGCAGGCTCTGATCTCAGAAATACAATAGAATCCAAAAATATGAACACAAGGAGCAGCAGCAACAGAATACTAACAAACAAACAAACAAACAAACAATTCCACTGTGAAAAAATGTCAGTTAAACAAGGTACTATTACTAGTTCTCATATGACAGTGAGTTCCCTTCTACTTAGGTGTTATGCTATTAGCACAACTGACATATGTTCATTCAGAGTATGTTTGAATTATTCCATTGCTCTAGATAACTTCTTCCCAGGTTATATGATTCTGTTATATAATTTCTCTCTTTTTCTTCCATTGTATGATACTGCATTTCCTTTCAAGATCCCTATTAAATACTGCTAACGCTCTTTGATTAAATTGAGAGTGATATTTATAAAATTATTACCCAGTATTATCTTCTAGCTTTCTGGAGTACATGTTGAAGGAAATAATGTTTACTTAATGCCAGTTTTAATTCTGGAATTTTGGAAATATGTCATTAACCTAACTATAAAATGGAAGAGGTCTCTAGATTAAGTTCACTCAGGCTTTGATAGCTTGTGTGATGTGGAAACATCACTTTTTAGTGGCAAGACGTGACTAGTGTGACACAAACAGTGTAACAGGTAACCCCTTCTAATCCAGGTTAACTAGGTCATTAGTTCATGATTCTGAAAAAGGATGATACAATTTATGCCAGGAAATATAGATAATGGAAAATACAGCTTGCTGATCTTTGATATTTCTTTTTCTTTTCAATGAGATAACAGAAATGACCAATTAGGTTAAGAGAGTTAACACCATATTCATAGGTGTTTTCAAATTAGGGATAAAGTTGCTATGTAACCAGAATATAAATTTATATGGCTTTTATTTCCAGCTCATATTTGTCTAAGTTTGTTTTTCAGATAGCCAACTTAATTACACGTAATGTATAGTCATGAGGATAATTAATGGAACATAGATTATAGTGTGGCACTTTTAGCAAAAAGACTGTCACAGTCTGTGGATACCTGAAATAAGGGAAACATTTATTAGGCATGGATCAGTTATTTTATCAATTTATTTTTAGTGGTACTAAGCTCATTTTGCTAGCAGTTCAAAAACAGTAATGAAAAACAATTGGAGTCAGTTCAGAAACAAGGATCCAGAATGAGGAAGGGACTGTAAACATGCCATTAATGTGCATTCAGCAACTTTCACCCCAAAATCTATATCACATTGAAATTAGTTAATTAATCACACCTGTCTTATAAATTAATGCAACCAGACCCAATGCTTGAAAGTGAAAGTTGGGTAGACTCTTATAGAGGATTGAAAAAGCAGAGTTTTTAGAATCATGATAAAACTTTGGTAAAATTTTTGAAGGTTCTTTAACCTTTTGATAAAAACAGTCAATGAGATTTTTTAATTATTGGGAACTTCTTTCCTTCAGTTTGGTTTCCACTGCAAAATCACTCACTCTGATAGAAATGGATTGAGTAAAGTTCTGTGGGCTCTGCCTGCATGCAGGACCATAGTGGTCCTCTGTCTTCTAGTTTGTGACTCCAGAGAAAGGCTGTGAAATTTGTTTTTTTCCTTAGAGATGCAACTTCGCAACTCTAATGAGGGATGTCTGTAGGAAACTAAAGTTTTAGCTTTGTGCTCCTCTTTGTATGCAAGCACCCTCTACTTAAAAACGTGCCTGTTTTAGATTGCTTGTTTTATCTGTGCCTACCACTTTTTTCCCTTGTCAAAAAGAGGAAATCTGGCCTCACATAATTAGATATGCTTGTTACGCTACCTGTATTGTTAATCTAAATATCCTCAGGCACAATCTTGTTATTCTCTTGCACTCTTTTGCTTATAACCGATAAAAATATGTATTAAATAATTTAAAAGTTGGTTGAGTGCCATTGCACTGAATGACAACTGCAATTTTATATGAGAGACAAAGCCTGGAGGAGGGAAAACTCTCCACTGGTCAATGAGGCTTGGGTTAGAGATCAGCTAGGTAAACTGAATATACATAAATCCATGGTCCCAATGGGATGCACCATGAGTGCTGAGAGAGCTGGCTGATGATGTTCTACCACTCTCCATCATTTTTTAAAGATAATGGAAAACAGGAGAGGTGCCAGAGGACTAGAGGAAAGCAAATGTCACTCCAGTCTTCAAAAAGGCAAGAAGGATGATCCAGGAAACTACAGACCAGACAGCCTTACCTCCCTGGAAAAATGGAGCAGCTCATTCTGGAGGTCATCTCTAAGCACATGGAAGAGAAGAAGGTTATTAGTAGTCAGCATAGATTTACCAAGGGGAAATAATGTTTGACTAATCTGATAGCCTAATCTGATGCAAGGAGATCAGTGAATGTAGTCTACCTTGACCTTAGCAAGACTTTTGACGCTGTTTTCCATAACATCCTGATAATCAAGCTCAGGAAGTGTGGGATAGAAGAGTAGACAGTGAGATGGACTGAGAACTGGATGAACAACAGAGGCCAGAGAGTAGTGATCAATGGTGCAGAGTCCAGCTGGAGTGAGCTAGTGATTTCCCCAGAGATCAGTGCTTGGTCCAGTCCTGTTCAACATCTTCATCAACTACCTGGATGAGGGGACAGAGTGTATCCTCAGCAAGTTTGGTGATGGCATAAAACTGGGAGGATTGGCTGATTCACCTGAATTTTTTGCGGCCATTCAGCAAGATTTGGACAGACTGGAGAGCTGGGCAAAGAGGAACCCAGGGACAGGGATTTACTTGAAAAGGTCCATCAGATGGCTACGAGGATGATTAAGGGACTGGAACACATGTTTTATGGGGAAAGGCTGAGAGACCTAGGGCTGTTTAGTCTAAACAAGAGAAGGCTGAGAGGGGGGGATCTTATTAATGTACACAAATATCTGTAGGGTGGGTGTCAAGAAGGAAGGGCGAGTCACTTTTCAGTTATGCCCTGGGATAGCACAAGGGTCAAAGGATGCAACCTAGAACAAAGGAAGTTCCACCTCAACATCAGTAAAAACTTCTTCACTGTAAGGGTGACACAGCACTGGAACAGTCTGCCCAGAGTGGTTGTGGAGTCCCCTTCTCTGGAGACTTTTAAGACCCATCTGAATACATTTCTTTATGACCTGTCCTAGGTGGTCCTGCTCTGGCAGGGGGCAGGACTCATTGATCTCCAGAGGTCTCTTCTAGTCCCTAACATTTCATGATTCTCTGATTCTGTGATACTGACTTGGAGAATATTTGATAATTCTTTCATAGTAGCAATTATAGTATCTTTTTATATGAATCTTGAAGTTATGCATGATTGACTGCTATCGTAAGAAGAGAACATAAAATACTCTTGCAGAGATAGTTAAGTACCTGTCTTATGTGCAGGGCAAAGAGAAACATTCATATTTTAAGTACTTTTAATAATGCTAGAATGCCAGCTCAGATTTAGAGGCCCAGCTCTCAAGAACCTAAGTGTAATGAGAGGATTTTTTAGCAAAGTAAAATGGGTGTCAGTCTCTTTTCACAAGTAACAAGCGATAGGTTAAGAGGAAATGGCCTCAAGTTGTGCCATGAGAGGTTTAGATTAGATATTAAGAAAAGTTTCTTCACTGAAAGGGTTGTTGGGTTCTGGAGCAGTCTGCCCAGAGAGATAGTGGAACCACCATCCCTGGAGGTATTTAAAAGATGTGGTGCTTAGGGACATGGTTTAGCAGTTGAATTGGCAGCGTTAATGGTTGGACTGGATGACCTTAAAGGTCTTTTTCAAGCAAAATTATTCTATGATTCTCTGAATCCAGGGAAAAGTTCATCAAGCATAGAGCTGTAGGCACAGGGAAGATTCAGAACCTTGCATCTGATTAAGACTGAATGAAAACAGTTCTCGGGCAGAGTTTTTGCAGGGATGAAAAGAACTGTCAGATGAAATCAGAAATTGGTGTGCAAATTGAGATCTGTGGAATATTATAATTAACTGAAAGAACTGGCAAGCTTGAGCTTGATGACATTAGTGATCAAAAGTAACCTCAGAGGTTTTGAGACTTTGTTCTTATTCTGAAATCTGAAAGATAAATTCTTTGTAACTTGTGTTTTTCTGTATCTGTCTCAGTTCTTGTTAAGACTGCTGTGTTAAATGGTTTTTACCTTATTTGTAGATTTTTTTGTTGCTACAAATTTATGTCTAATAAAATATTATTTTTGCTTACTGTAGTTTTTCTTTCTTGGTTTTTGATCTCAAAAATCAATATACATATACTCCTAAATTGATCAAAATTAACAAACATATACTCTATTATTTGGGGAAAGCAGTTTATTTCTTCAGATCTCATTTGCCATCTGTGAACAAGGAATTACGTGAACATCCCAATTTTTGTTTTGGAAGGAAGGGATTCTGCTGCTGTGAAAGCATTCATGTGTTCATTGAGTTTGTGGAAAAGACAGATAAAAGGTGCACATTTGAATGGAAGGATTCCTCTCTCCAAGACAATAAAGCTCTGTGGAAATCAAGCACTGTCATCTGCTTCAGAGTTTGCAGAGTAATGGGAGGCTGAACTCAGTCCAAGATACCCCTGGAGACCATCACCTGGAGCTCCCCTGCTGTCCAGCTTCAGAGCTCCAGAGCTCTGAAGAACAGATCAGAGCTGGATTTCCTACTGCACGATTTGCAGTTAACTACTTCAGTCTATTTTCTCTTTCCAGAAACTGCCTCATCCTCTCCACACTTTACGCTGTGGGTAAGTAAGCCATGTTTGCACAAGCACAGAAAATCTTTCTTGTACATGCCAAGCAGAAAATGACATTGTGTAAGCACCCAGGCTCTACTAGTGCTTCCTCTGTTTGAAATATTTCAATATTCAAAAGATGATAACCATTTGATCTAATCAAAGCCTACTTCTTCCAGAGGCAAGCTTTCATTAAAATGTTTGGGTTTTTTTTTTCCTGTTACAATTATTTTTGTGAAAGAACTTAATTGCCACACAACAGCTTCAAGCTTCACTGTCTACTTTTTCCGTTCCTCAACTAGGAGCATAGTAGAGACTGAACCCAGGGTAAATATTTTTGAATGCTGAAAGACAAAAGGCAGCAGGTAGAGTTAAAACTTGCATTTAACAGCAATCTTTCTGGCTTTGTTTATATGAGATGCTTAAACTAAATAAAGAAACATTTCAAATAGCTGATAAGCAACATGATGCAAATAATTCACCAGTCTTGTCTACTGCAGAGATTAGGTGTTTCAGTCCTAACTGGGAAATTAAACTAGTTTGCAGCCTCTGCACAAGAACATTAGAGGGAGCAAGAAGCAGCACATCATGATTGATACAGAAGCATCTGGCAGGCTGCCGGGTAGGAGGTGTAAAGCAATACCACCCACAGGGTACAATGACAAAAACAATTCCTCCCACTTTCTAGACTGTGCCTTAGGCACTGCCAGCACAAGGTGAACCTTAGTTACAAGCAAAATTTCAGCAAAATTAATATAACTTCATGCAGACAATCCTGAGGTGACACATCTATTCTTCAACTTATTTATGCAAATTAACAGCCTATTTAGCATCACTCCACAGTGCATCTTTTTGCCCGCATCAGGTACCAGAGTTATGGGAGCAGCTGTCTGATTTCAGCTTCCAGACATGGAAGACCTAGCAAAGCAGGTAATTTAATCTGATTTTCCTTGGACCTCGTGTATTTCTAAAACTATTGTTTATCACTTACACTATTCAAGAAGAACTCTTTATAAGATATTAGACACATGCATAAATTGCTACCCCAACGAAGGAAAAAATCAAGTGAATTGAGAAAAATTTTCAGAAGTTAACATTCCTTTTAACAGCAATTCCTTTTAACAGTTTTAACAAAACTACCCAAGGTTTTATTCTTCTTTTCCTCTGCATATTCTTTTTTTCCTTATTTTCCTGTCATCCCTGCTGGTATTCAGGAAGCTTTGGCACTTTAGCACTCTAAAATAAGCAGCTGGAATAAATATCACCTCTACAAAATAGCTTAAGACCTCTATGTTAGTTGTTGACACTTAATTTGTAGACACTGAAGAGAAAAAATCACATCATAGCTGATCAGGCAAGGCAGATGACCTGAACTCAAGTAGTGCCTACATCTCTATGGTGACTATGAATGGATTTTATAGAATTAGCTCAGACACAGTCATGTATATTGCAGGCATCTAACTCTACCCAAGAATTCTTGCAATATTCCAGTGAATGTGTCAGACCATTTGTGAGGACAAGCACATAAGGTAGGATATGACAAGTAGGGAACACAGAAAGACAAACATTTCTTAAATATCTAAAATAACTTTTCTGGAGAATGTCTCTGTGATTTGAGTGTAGGAGGCATTCAGCATTGAAATGTAGCTCTAGGTTAATTTTTTAGTTTCCTTTTCATTTTACCTCTGTTTGACAGATTCGGAAGACAGGAGATGGATGTTATTCCAGAAAACAAGCGTGGTTTGCTGTATTTTACTACTGAAGTGGGCTGAAACTTCTCATATAGAAGCTGTCAAATTTGGATTTTCAGAACACAGCTTTGAAGCACATAATGGTACACAAACACAGATAACAGAGAGCTTGCTGGATTTGATGGAGAAGCAATGGGCAAAAGAAGAAGGTATGAGTATGAAAGAAATGCAGCGGTTCTACTTGATTTATCTTTCTAGTCAGGCCAAGCTTACAATATTCATTTTAAACAATTTTTTTCTTCATTCTTTATCTTCCATCCTGCTCATACTCCTCAGTTTTCTTTTACATCAATGGTGTTCGAATCTGGAATGGACCATCAGTAGATACAAAATGGGTACAACATATACTTGCCACCTGTTTCACAGCAGAATAGTTATTCTCTTGTCAATTAGAAATATCTCACCCCAGCTTACACAGGTACTTTATTAAAAAAGAAACCACAAACAATACCCAAAAGCAAAACCAGACAAAAAAACCCACAACAAACAAATAAAATCAACCAAACAAAAAAGTTCGGGTTTTTTTATTGGCATTATTTGAAATGTCAACTATTTATTAATGTATCTATTACTTCATAACAAAGTACCTAACCGCCTTATAAGCATTCTATACGTAATGACTCTCAGAAAAGAAGCACTCTAAGCTTTTTGATGTATTCTGCTCACAGAGGTATTTCCTTCTCTGCTATATTTCTACTTTCAGACAAGACCAGTGAAGCTCAACTTCTTAATTTGATAGTTACATGGCTAGATTATTCTTTTTGATGATAAACTATAATTTAATAAGAAATGTGTTTAAGAAATCCACACAATATGTTGCAAAGAAGTGAATATGCAAAAAATTACACTTCTTAGTCAAGCAAAAGTCTTCCTTCTCAACCAAACCTTTCTGTGATTCTGTGAAATCTAAGACTTCCTTATCCTCAAGGCTGTATCTTTTTTCTCACAGCAAAAGCAAGAACTGCTATTTTAATTTCTGGGTTTTAGTACTCTTGGTAACAGTGCAGAGTTTATAAATAAATGAGACAGGAATTTTCCTTATCACGTGCATTTGTAGAATTGTTAATTCATTTGATTCTTGTCTATATTACCTTTTTGCATCAAAATTTCGCAGTATTACACAGCTCAGTCTAATTATATTAACCAGGAAACACCTGCAAATTAAGAATCATGGATTTCTTCGAACTTAGTTTACAACACCATGATTAAATGTCAGCCTCATTAGTGTAGCACTATTTTCACTGTTCCAGTTATTGCAGCAGCATTGAAGAATAATAAGGAAACAGATTACTTTAGATAACAACATCATTTGGACACAAGCTGCTCCTGGGAAGATTCTGATTGGACACAGAGGTAAATTTTTTACCATGAGGATAGTCAAACATTAGAATAGTCTCCCAAAGGAAGTGGTAGATTCCCCTACATTGGATAGTTTTAAGTCTCAGTTTGACAGCGTGCTGAGCCATCTCATATAAACTATAGTAGTACCTAGAAAGGTTGGACCAGATGATCCTCGAGGTCCCTTCCAACATGTTATTCTATGATTCTATGATCATTTCAGCTGTATGATCCAAATAAAAATTAACTGCTCTGGTATAAAAGAATGAAGCTATAACAATAATTGCTAATAGTTTTATGTATAACAATGAAAGAATCTAGTTAACTTTTTGATTTACAGGCTGAGTTTCAATACATGCCAACTGTATATATTTGTATATATTTGTTTATATTTTTATATTTGTATATATACATACACATGTGTGTTGTTCCTCTTGGGAACACAACATTCCAATTGGAAAGTTACTGAGGTGTGAAGAATCACTGAGGCTGAGGCTTGTAAATATTTCCTATGCAATGATTGAAGCTTATAAAACAAATGAAAATCATCTGACATCTGTTTTTCATGGCATCACTAGACTGAAAGTACTTTCACAGAATCGTCACGGTCTTCTACGGACAAAACAGGCTCTCATAGTTGAACTGAGGCACAACTGAACCACCAGTAAATCCATAATTAAATAATTTCATTAAGGCACTGGTAACCAGATTTAACATATTATTTCAAAAGTGATTAAAGTGACTTAGAGCCCTGAATTCAAAACATATGTTTGTTTCTTTTTCTTTGTTATTTAAAAATACTTGCCAATGTTTTGACCTAGCTAAACACTTTAGAAAAATTACGAGGTTATTTCCATGGTAGTGTTAAAAGTTATTATGTGTAGAGCTTTGGAAGTTTTCTTTTTAAATGCATCTAAATAAGCTAATAATATTTCTTAATCCATTTGATTTGTAGATTCAATATTTTAATTGAATGCTCATCAAATTAATTTTAAATTTGCCTCCTTACGATTCCCTATTTTGAAACTGTGGTTTGCTAGTCTGTCAGTTCCCTCAAGATACTATTGAAGATTTTCAAAATTATTAAGTTTATCAAATATAAATGTTGGAAAATCTGGAACTAAAATCATACTGAAAATAATCAATTTTCTCTCTGTTCTTTAAGAGCTAAATCTGTTTCATAGTTACTAAAGGTCTTATTTTGAGACACTGATCCTTTTTTTCCCCCTTGTCTTATTGGCATAGTGGTATTTCATTATTGCCTTCTAAATCACCAGCTGAATCATATTCAGAAACAAATTGGAAGTGCTTAAATCATGTATCTGAAACTTAAAAAGAAAATATATATCTAATGAGCTATCTTTTTCTATGACATTTTAAAGCTGATTAATTTACTTTGAGCAGGATAAGTGCATTCAGAATTTGGACATGCAGCAAGACTGCAAGACAAAATTACCCTGAAGAGCTTCTGGGGCATATTTGGTAGAACATCTCCAGGTAACTAATCTATGGTTTTCGTGAGCAAGTAAAACCGTTATTCAAAGACTGGATAGGTTTTATGGTTATAGCGAAGTTAGGAAGCTGCCTTAATATTTGCTTATTTTCCATTCCAGTGAAGTAAGAGCTTTTCTTTATTACCACAATGAAATGAGCAAAAAGCTATCATGAGTAGGAGAAACAGTTAGGTAAAAGCAGGAGAACATATTCCTAAAGTGCTTTGTTTTGGCTTTTAGAAAAGGAGTAACACAAGTTAGTCAATGTTCTTTGTGGCACAGAGCATAAAAACCCATACAAAACATCTCATGGCATTTCAAAAAGCTTAAGATATCTTAACTGGCCATTTTTGAATGAAAGGCTCTTTTATTCTTTGTTATCATATGCCTACACCTTAATAGGCATGCATTTTGCTAAGAGTTCATGCCTAGACATTTCTCCATTGGTTTTCAGGAAAAAAGGTACTTGGCATACAGAAACCTGCAATTGAAATTTTAAAGTCCTATTTACTGTTATTTTTCTCAAAGTTAACTAGTTTCCCTGTCCAGAGAGGAAACAAAACATTTGCAAATGAAACAAGAATGTCCTTATTCAAGGCTCCATCATAAGTCTTAGGTTGCAGGGAGTCAGATATGTGTTAGTGTTTCCCAACCACATTCCACCTCTATAGGAGGGTTAAAAGGATCATCTGACTGAAAACCAACCAAACAAAATCAAGCCTAATCTCACCTTCCCAACAAAAAAATCCACAAACAAACAAACAAAAAGCAACAAACACACAAACCCGAAACATAACAAAACATAACAAAACATACAAAAAGAATCCAACAACGACAACAACAAAAACTAACAACCATTAAAACATAGTGATCTGGAGAGACAGGTCAAGGTTGATATCTTTAATTTCTCTGATGTTGTGCTGGAAAATAAGCCTAGGGATAAAAACATCATGAAACATTATGCTGTTTAACACCTAAAAGGAGAAAGTTGGCATGTACAGTTTGTTAGTGATAGTGAAATTAAATGGCAAACGATTCTGACAGTGAAATTAAACAGCAGGCAATGACATTTCCATAAAAGAGAATACCCATCTGAGCAGATGATGCCATACACTTATGTGTTGAAAGCCTATGTATATATACATGAACTAAACAATAAAGAGATCTATAACATAGATTATAAAACTCTAAATTTCTACATTCCTCTTGCATAATGCTTGAAAGTTAACTCCAGTAGAGCTAAACTTCCACAGAAATATTCAATGCAACCCCAAAATTGTGAAACAGACAAAGGAAATACATACACTACTGCTCACAAAATGGCTGTATCCAATAATATTGTTAATGGCTAGGGTGGTCACTCCATCCCAGTACATCAGACTCCAACAGTTGCCTCTGAGTGACATGGTTTAGATTAAACTAGATCTACATAAGGCTTTGAATTTGTATTATTCAATTGAACACTAGCTCCTAGAAGACCATCACTACAATTAGATTGGATTGACTGACCCTGAATCAGTACTAGATGTGCCTATACTGAAAAAAAAATGTTTTATTTTGTTCTCATAATGGTCTTTCCTGCCTTCTGCAACTAAAGCAATAATGCTGGGCTAATGAGGGCACCTGGAGGTGCCACATTTTTTCCACATATCATGTAGCTGATTCTAACTGCCAGGTCTTATGCAGTGTTTGGACCAGCATGGATTCTTTTTTTTTGTTTTTTGGCTGGGCTCACACCTAATAGATAGAGGGACAGGAAATCAGAGTGTACTTTAGTTGAAGTTTGTGTCACAGAGGACACTGAAATATTTTCAGGGTGTAGAGCACTAACTGCTGACAGGCTCTTGGTCAACCAAGTCCACTATAGCAAAGGAGGACAAAGCATGTTTCCTGAATATTAGGTTTTTGAGATCTCCTTCCGATAGTTACAATACAGAAAACTCACAAAACACTTCTTATATTTTAAGATTACTGCCCTCCACTTCTAACGGCTACTATCTGAGGGCCCAAACAGGAAAGAAAGAGGGACAC
>NW_009953295.1:7309790-7363100 GCF_000747805.2 Chaetura pelagica | reverse complement strand
GAGGTAACTTTTTTTAATTGTGGTTTTTTATGACATCAGATATATAAGTAGAATAATATAATATCTACCACTAGCTGAATTTTAGCTAATAATATCATTTAATAAATGTAATTATATTCCTGAGACATTTAATCTTCTGACATTAGCTTTTATCAGCCTGTCCATTCTGTGGACAACAAAAGCATTCATCAAACATAATTTAAGCAAATTGGGGTCTTTTTCTAAGTGTGATACATCACTGGAACTCATAGCAATTTATTACACTGGATATGTGATTTTTTTGTTTTGTTTTCTATACACAGGAACTAATGAAGCTTGTTTTCTTTTGGATTTGTATCCAATATCCTGTGATATGACCATAATATCTCCATGCTCTTCTACCATCTAACTAGATTTTTGCACCACAAGTCAGTAATTTCTTCATATATCCCCTCTCCAGTTCACTCCATGTCCACCAGAAAGATATCACTATGTATACACCTCCCTCTTTTAACCCCTGACTAGAGCTAGACCAGCAGCAACATCTGCAATGGCTTCGGGACCACCCTCTCACCTACTTGTGGTCAGGGATCTGCTAAGCTCATTTTCCATCTTCCCATCCATGGAGGTATTCAGTAGGAATGCTCTCCTATCCACTGACTTGCATAACACTTGTGTAATATACTGCCTTTGAGGCACTTAATCTTTTATCAGATTTGACTAAAATTGGCAGTGGGTACCAATATCAATGGGGGAAGAAAGTCAAGGAAAGGGAAAAGGATTTTGCACAGGACTCATTTTCTCAAGAACCACAGCAAGAGTTGATTAATCTAAGCATATGAATCTTCATCACATACTTCAAGAAAGATAGGTATGTTAGAAATTTAGTACAGGATTATGAAAATGTTTAAGCTTATAATATTAAAGTTCTTTAAAATGAAAATACATGAAAAGATTATTGCAGCCTTGTAGCGCATACTGAATACCTATTTTTCCACTGGCTATGATTTAAGATGTGCATTTAGAAGTATGTCCCCAAGCCCTGTATTTGCATGAAATCAAAGATCTCTTAGCAAGGCAATTCTTAGTACAATTCTCTCTGTCCGGCCTGGAGCTGCTTTTGATATGACTTATGATTTGATTCTAGACAGAATGTAATATGAATAGCTGTAAAAAGTCAGAAACTAGGGTTCCTCATAGTCAGAAATATTAACTTTTCCATATGAGATTTTTTCACATTAATTTTACAATTATATTCCCAGATATTTTACATGGGACTATATCCAGCAGTTTCTTGATTGTCCAAGTCCAAGGTGAAGTTTCTGGTTAAAACCAGACAGGAAACCATTCCAAACAATACCTGAATACCTTCAACTCAGTACTTAGATCATATGTTGAAGGGAGAGAAGAAATAAACTAACCCTCCTGCCTTCCTAATTCAGGTTCTTCAGTTTCACAGGTAGAAAACCTAACTTGTCATCAATAAGAAGCAAGTAGCACATCCTAGAGGTTAGGATTTTATTTCCCTTTTGACTCACTTTAACTTGGCAGAAATGCCTGTGCAAGGTGAGTCCTCAGACTTTCAGCCTTGATGGACAGACCAGCTTTCTATTAGTGCAAAGGCAGTCTATAAAGACATCTAATGAGATTGCTTGAAAAAGGTATTTCCTGCATTGCTATGTAATGCCCCTCAGTTTGTCAGGTGGCTGCCACATTCCTTTGTGGGCTGAGAAAGTTTGTTCACTCATCATGTTTATAATGTACTTCAAAAGGAGAGAAACAGCAGCAACAAGCAGTGCAAACACAAAGAGCATCTTCGGATCCAAAACCTGCCTGGGTGTCAGGCAGGTAGCACGATTCCTGCTGAGCTGTCCTATTTGTTACAGTGTGAAAACACATTCAAGCGGTGTTGATACCTTGGACTTGTTCTGCTAGTTCATTAGCTCACATTCAGTAATAGAAAACCTCTTGCCCACGGCAAAGAAAAGTAAATCTTACATTTTCGAGGATCTATAGCTGTGTAACTGGCTTGATTTTATGAAGTCTATAAGACTACCCTGAACAAGTGACACCAACTCAGCATGCTGCACTGCGTTACTCGAAGTAAGATCCTCCTTTATTTGCTGCCCAGGAACATAGAGACTTTCTTTGAGTCCCTTCTTTCCAGTCAGTTTGTAGCTTCAGTAATCTACTGCTAATATGCATTTTATACAATAAACTAAGGATGTACTGGAAAAAGACAGAGCAGATAAAAACTTTATAGTGTTGCTTTCAAGTAGTGGAAAGATAGTCATTCTTCCTGTTGAATCCTTATGTCTAGCCCTTCTTACCATAAGTAAGCTTGCACCTGTGTCTGAACCTACCTGTCTCATTATGTGTTGAACTAATAACATTTTATCTCCTGTCTCCTCTGCAAAATTTAACTTCATGTACTTAATATACCTTTTCTGCTACAGTAACACCAACAAAATTTACTAAAGGGCAAAAGCTTTTTGGCTAAGCATTTTAGCAAAGTCTTTATTTTCTCCTGATACAACAAAGGCATACTTTCACACGCAGACAAAATTTGTCTTCAATTTTGAAAGGGTAACAGTTGAAAGAAGGAGTTACAGATATATAAGATATTATTCATTTTCAAATCAGCTGGAGAAGTATAAGCAGCATAGTGTAGAGTGGAAGAATATGAATCTAAATATTTTTTTTTTCAATCTCGATTGTTTTCTTTTGTTACTTTTCCTTTTTGTTTGAAAACCAGTATAATCCTTCTGTATTCCTATAAGCAAATAATTTCTCCTGTCTTTTCTAACCAGTCTTTAGTGATATACAGAGAACACATCCATTGACAAACAGAAAAAGTTTTCATATTGAGGTAATTGATAAAATTTTAAACCAGAAGAAGGAAATGCAACCGACTAACACGAAGCCCCAGTAAACACCATGTGATCTGTATTCTGAACTGCTTAGAACACTTTGCTTTTTCTAGTGACATTCCCTGTGTTTTTATGATGTGGAAAAATTAATTAAAAGTCTATATTTAATGTAGTTGTAGCTCTGCTGTAAGTATGGTATTCAAAAAGCAATGTTCACTTCCAAGAGAAATGCCATGGAGATGCCCATGGGACACAGCTACAAGTTGTTCTTAAAAACTTTGGTTGCTTAAAATTGGAAGTGACTACCAGAATTGTTGACATTTTCCACAAACCCTCCCACTTTACATAGCTGCATTTTTAACTAACTATACAAACATTTTCCCACAAGTTCTGAGACATCTCTCTTTTATGTCAGCTTTTTTTATACACCAAATAACATGTGAAAGCAATGCTCTTCAGGAGCTTTAATAACACCGCAAAATGATAGAAACAACACAAATGCTACTGTGGAGACTATTAGGAACAGTTAGGTGTACTTCATCTTCACGATATATTGTTACACTATTTGGGTTATAACATTTTATAAAGCCAACCCCAGGGTACTCCAGATCTCTTAGAAATGAGGAGGATTTTTTCTGAAGTCAGTGGGCAGTCTGCTTTCTGAAGGCAGTCTTTTCCCCAGTCATTCATTAATCATTAAAATGGTCCATAGAGAATTAAATTTCAGATCCATACCAAACTTGCAATTTTAAAAACACAGATTAAGAAACCCTACTTAAAGAGGCTGGGAAAGCATTTTTGTCTTGGAATTTGTACATAAGACTTGTATGAGTCCGGAGATTTATCTGTAATTTGTTTATAAGAAATATACAGACTTTCTTGAAAGAGAGAACTGCCATTGCATGTATTACCTTTTGTGCAATATTAATTGTGAAAATATTTAAATTTTACCATCACTCTCTCACTAACCCAGCCTACTCATCAGCCTGAAGCAGCACTGCTATCAGATACAGACCCTGGGGAAAACTGATCAATTCACACACTGTGAATCAAATCAAGATCAAAGCTATTTGTTGGTTTACTAATGATGTGTAATTAACCTGCAAACACTATGCTCAAGATCAGTATCAGAAACACATCAAAACACAGTAAGAGGCACTTGAAAAAGCTTAATAAATTACTTCAGATTTCTAAATACCATTTGTATCTAATCCCAAGAAGTTCTACATTATACCACCCCAGTGAAGGTCTCATCAGCTTCAGGGTTCAGAAGCTCACCCCAGAAGTGTATTTCCCTTGTGAAATCCCTTCTGCCAGTCAAGTTTGCCCTGATCTTCTGTTGTCCCTGTGTTAACATGAAAAGACTTCACTAAAAGGTGAATGAGAAGGCAGCAGAAGGAATAGTCATTGTCAACATAGAAGCAGCAGATCTCTAGAAGGGTTGAAATTACTGAAGGTCACAAAATAAGGGAGGAGACTATTCCATGTTGAAGAGTATACTTGACCAAGACTTGACCAAGGGTAGGTCAAGATGAAGACAGAGCAGCTCTTTCATAATACATATGCATTAAATAAGTAATGTTTTCCAAGACAGATGTAGAATTAATGAAAGGTTTCTTAGATCCTTCATGGCATCCCTTTGTCTCTTCCTCATTCCCTTCTTCACTCCCTTCCTCCATTCCTACCTTTTCACCAGTATACTTGCACTATTACCTTAAAATCTAAAAAATTTAGCTTTGGACCATTAGACAACGTTCCAAATATCATTGGACAATAACTGTATCATAATGCACACAAAGATTACCTCAAGACAAACCTAGGCTAAAACATCCTATAGCTGAAAAATGAGGCTAAAACTGTTAGGCCAAATGTATTTTTCCATTCCTTGCATGTGAACCAAAGATTCTTGTTGGCGTTAAGCAAGAAAGAGATAAAAGCAAGACTGTGAAGGTATTTCAAACATGGTGTGACTGATGTGAACTGTACTCACCTAAAGCTTTGCACTAATTTATATAGTATCTATAAGTTCATCTAAATTGAGTTAAAGGATCTAGTTGCTTTAATGTTGTTAATAATTTAAACAATTTATATTAGAAAATCAGATCCTCACCTTTTATACTAACCTTGCCATATAAATCTTCACTGGAATTTCAGTTTTCCAAATTATCCCCAAATCTCTATGTCAGAATGGTAAAGTTTGCTTCCTTCAAATGTTTGTCATCATTTGGAAGCATTCAATATGTTACTTTAAAAAAATAAAATATATGTATTTATATATAATTTTGACAATAGATTCAGTATATATAGAACCAGCAGTATATAATAAAGGGCAGATGGAAAAGCCTGTCCATGTAATTCTATGCAAGTAAATGCCTAAATACATACATAAAATAGGCATATTCATTGCTCCTCATATAATAAATAAATAATGACAATTTAGTATTCAATTGGAAAAAAAAAAAAAAATAAATTATGTGATCTGATAGTTCAGAAAAAAAAACAACAACCTCCTGACCACTACAAAAAATTCTGGAAAATAGAAGTCATCCATAGGTACTGACGTCAGTAGGTAGCTGGAACACTTATTTATCTGGATCAACTTTTTGACCATTTTGAATGAAAGCTCAAATTCCAGCTTCAGATAGATAAGTGTAGTAATTTTGCCGTTAGCACTGCAGATGTTGAGGAAGATAGATGAAGATTTATTTTTTTTTTCTCAATATCATGAGAAAACATAAAGTGGAAGTGGAAAACTCAGTAACAGAGAATACTAACATTTGCAATGCAAGTCGAGCTGCTTCTGGAACAGACACTAGATAGCAGAGTCTGCAGAAGACAACTAATGTAAGCCAACATAAGAGGTGCCAGACAAATAGCAAGACATGTATATTTTACTTTTTTCTGCAGTAAAAAGCTACACAGAAGTCCTAAATGCTAATTTCATCCGTCACAAGACGTAAGTAGAGAAATTTAGCTGCTATTTTTCTCCATATTCTTACATATTCTTAGCATACTCACATGTGTCAAGTTTCAAACATTTATGAACTGAAATACTTTCACTGTTGATTGTTAACTTCTCACACCATTTAAAAACAGAAAAAGAAAAAGAATAGATGTTTTGAGGGTAGAATATTCATGTTAAGTCATGAACAGAACATCTTTAAAATCATACTCGAACAAAATTGGTTCAGTCCTTTTCCGATTATATAAACAGCAAGAAAACATACTTCTACTAAAAAAAACAGGTTGTGACATATTTTTGGACACAGAACTGGTTCAACCTATAAACTTGGTATAAACACAGACTTTCATGAAGAAATCATCTTGTCATTTGGATTTTCTTGCTTCATAAATGAAATAAAAAATGATTCAGTACACAAACTGTGCAAAAACTCCAGTAAAAACTGTCCACTGTGCAGAGCTGCAATATATACTATAGCTTTAGTGAGAGACATAGAAAGAATTACTGTCTAGAAACGTGTGGGCAAAAACCCTGTTGTTCTTCCCTTATCACTTTCTCTTAACTCCCAAGTAGAGATGGATAAATTAATTTTCTTAACCAGGTCATAATCACTGTCACTGAGAACCAGTGGGAAAAGGGCAAGGTGATGGACAGCCTCCTCCACTTACAGAGTCAAAGGTATCACCACCTCGCAAAAGAAAGAGGACATCTCCAATGAGGGAGTGATAAGATGTGCACCCTCTGTATTAGGAAACATTTTTGCATTCCTATGCTGCAAAATGCCTTGCTGGATTCCTGCTAGGGTGATGGTCATGGTCCTTATGCCAGAATTAGATAAAAAATCACCATCTGTCCTGGAGCTTATGTGCAATACTAGTTAGCTGGGATATTAGACTACCATTCAGTTATTTGTTTCCAACTACAGGTTTCCTGTCTAAATATATTTATTTTTACAATTTTTGCTAGGAACTCAAAATATCAAGCATGTAATGTTAATTAATTGTGTATGTACCTACAATAAAGCCTTCATCTCGATGTGTTATAACAACTGTTTCTTTAATACTTGTTTTATTTCAGAAGTATCACTGAATTTCTTATTGTTCCAATAATATTTTTGGGAAACATCTGAGTTCTCTACTTTCAGTATTGTCCTCATTGAATAAATGGAGGAACTTGTGATGTTTTAAAAGTGGCTATCACAAACCATCATTTTGTTTTTAATGATAACGAGAAGATTAACAAAATGTATTTATTTTCAGATTTAGCAGAATATAGATCAGCCAAGTAATTTATACTTGAGACATAGAACTACTGTGAAAACATTAACTATTGTAGTCAGAGAAAATGTCTGACAAGGAAACAGATAAAAATCTATAGCATTCATTTTTACCAAACATTTCCTGTATTTGCCCAGTTAAATTAACATTATAGACTTGTAGGAAATTTCTTAATAGGACATTGATATTAACAAAAAAATTAAAATTATTACACACAGAATAGGCATTCCCTTTCAAGAAACAAAAGGAAAAGTAGGATTTATGCCCTATCACTCAAAAGATTTTTCAAATGCACTGCCTGTAATAATGTACCTGTGAAAGATTAAATAGTGAAGGATCTGTGTGCCTATGTAGGAAGTTTCCCATCTGTGACTTCAAAGGGAAATGCCTGGCTTGTGTTGCTTCTATTATTCTCTGTTCTGCAGAGGCTACTGCAGTTCTAGTGCTGCATAATCCTATTTCTCTCCTAACAGTGCTCTTTCACTTCTTATCAGCTGCCTGGCAAGACTGTCTCCTCACTGTTCTGTCTCTCCCTGTGCTTTCTCTTTTCTTGAGGAGTTCCTTCATAGCTCCAAAATTATTACTTTCATTAAGGATGCTTTCAGGGAGGAAAGGCACAGCTCTGATCAAATCAAAGGCCCTGAAGCAATCAGGTAGCCTGGGAATCCCTCGTGATTGTAGAAATGAAGTAAAGCACTTCCCCTATGGTTGCAGAGGCAAAGCCACGTACCCCTTGCAATGGACTATATGGTTAGGCACTATACCAGCTGTTCTTAAGTTTTATTATCCTTAGATTCTTGGAAAAAAACCCAAAACATTTACATATACAGAATGCAGTGGAATACACAATCAAGTCTGGCTAACAAAGCAGTGCTTGACATGCTAAAACTATAGTAGATAAAACCAAAGTGGCTGGGCACTGGGTTCTAGGCAGGTTGTGAAAATGGACAAATGCAACAGAAATAAATAAAAAACACAGCAGAATATAAAGCAGGCAAATATTTTGCTGTGCATGTAAGAAAAACAGAAAGAAAAAGATTCTGCCCTATAGAAGTGACAATCTAGAATCTTGATCATGAAAATGAAGGGTTGAACTTGATTCAGACAAAGTGGTTTTTAAATTTCTCCCATGTAAATTTGTACTCAGAAACACAGAACCTCAGAACAACAGGGTCAGAATTATTTCCACCATTCTTAAGACATTGTTCTCAAACTGCCCATCATTGTGATGGTGCCACAACCTTCCTGGGCTCTGGCAAGGCTTTGGTGACATTTCAGAAGAGATGCAATGCTAAACCATCAGTCCTTTTTTGTTCTAACTGGATAAAAATAACAGTTCTCTCCTGAAAATAATCGCCTTTTAACTTGGCATGCTTATATTGAAGTAGATAGGGTAGATAGGTTAAAACAACATAACTAACAGGAGTGGAGGAAGGATTATAATTGTATCATTTCCATATTCCACCTATGCTAAAGAAATAATTTTGCACATTATAGACCACAAAGTCAGTGTACACACAATTGTTTTCACCAATCAGCATTTCTCTGTACCTCTCCTAGGCATCTCTCTTTGCTGAGATTCCTGTTGCTGTTGTGGGAAGATGCTATATATTCTGATAGTGACTGCTATTGTTCCACTAATTATTTGCAAACATGTAGTCATGATCATCATGACACCAAGGATTATAATAGAGAATATGTTTTGAAAAACGATAATCAGAGAAGAGGCCACCCAACTAATTTTAGAGCATTATGGAATACATAATTAAGGAGCTTTTCCGTATTATACAAGTTCATCATTCTGGCATTCAGCACTTGCTAAAATGTTACTTAAACAGAATTTTAGAACAGAATTTCATAGTAATAAGTACTTCCTTCTTCCTGAGTCCTCTTTTTTTTTAATTGAAAGAGGAATATTCAAAGCACAGATAACAGAACATAACAAAAGTGATTCCCTAGTTTTAGAGGCCAATTTGATTTCCAATCTATTGGAAATTATTTCTAGAAAGAATAAGATGTAACAGTATAGCATTCAATTAGGCCATTTGTCCAAGCAAGAACATTCTACTGATTATCAGATGCCTAACTACTTGTACAGATTTCTCAGGCAGATGTTAAAAGCCAATAATAAAAAACATAAGAGAAAGAATAAAATTGAAACAACACCACAAAATTTTCTTCTGGCTTTAGATTCTAGCATTAACTGTTTTCATACAACAAAAGAAAGACACTTAAACCCACTATTTCATTAATAAAATCTGGGTACTCAGCACCTAACTCTTTGTAAACTTTTATAGGAATGGTCATACGCTCTATCCTGCTTTCATGGTCCTGTTCTGTGAAGCAACCATATTTTGGCAAAGAGCTCAGCATTGCAAACTGGTTCTGTAGAGCACTCGAACATGTACTTGGAGCTAATTTGATCGGAGTATATTGATTAAGGCTGCTTCTAGATCAAGAAAGCCTTTAAGATCTTAAGATCTTAAAGTCAGGTTCCAGGGAAAATTTATAGGCCATCCATAGCAATTATTAACAGGGCTGCACACAAGGTTTACTTCTTGGTGGGCAAGATGGATACCCACATGGCAAAAGCCCCAGTAAAAGAGCAGTGTACATGTACTGCTTGGACTGGTTATGGTACCCACCTGGTTTTAGGTGACTTACCTAGAAGTGTCCCATCTGTAATCATGGGTGATGCCCCTTGAACAAAGCGTGGTAGGAAGATAAGATAATGACAACCTTTCATGGCAGAGCTAGGAGGCTGCCTGCTAAAAGGCAGAACTATTTTTTTTTTTTGTAAGAAATGCTATTTCAGTATTCTGCAAGAGCTAAATGGATCTGTCCTGACAGAAAATAATGAGAGTCCTCTCAGAAATCCACTGTTCATCCTGCCTTTATAAATCCAACCCAACATCAATACCAAACCTAAACCTGGAGAGATCAGTACATTACTCGCTATATCTGAAGGAATTCAGGAGAGGAATTTGATTTCCTGGCCAGCTACCCACTCACAATTGGGATCACTGACAATAGCTTTTTGAGTCTTAAGCACAGCTCTAATTTATGTCTCTGAATCTTTAACAGCATGCTTTAAATATGCTCTTTATTTATGCTTAATCAAATTAAATCCTCAAGCCCTCATGAAACTTTGCATAAAGGGATATTTCACTTGCTACAACCACAACTCCACAGATTTTCATACCTTAACAAACTGGATCTTGAATATGTCACCCTGTTTTCAACCTTTTGATGTGCATGAAACCCACTTTCAAAAGACTTGAGTTTTTCTCACACATTTCTCGTGAAACCTAATCTTTGCATGACAGGTGAAATGACTCAAAGCCAGATTCTGTATCAGTTTTGCATTATCTTTGCTGTATCTGTGATGCAAATATTTTGAAACAAGAAATCTGAATATTAGTGTCTAACAGTATTTCCATTTTCTGAGATAAACTATTCATCACTCTGCACATAATGTTTAAAGAAAAGTATAGGGATATAGTGTCTGAATTTGTCAGAGGGGAAAAAAAAAAATCTTGCAAGAAAAATAGCTGTTTTAAGTTCTGCTATAACAGCAGAACAACTGTATTCCTATGCTGAGAAAGATGGTTCTAATATCCCCTTTTCTCAGTCGTTTTACAATCATAGTTATCTCAAAATCTGAGTTCCAAGCAGACAGAAAAGGGATAATTAATTAGCTAAAGCATGTAGATCAGCAGCCAGTGAGAACAGTGAGATGGTTTTCCCCTGTGCATGGTGCATAAGTCAAATTATGTATGACCCACATTAATAACATTAATTTAACTGAAGATGATCATAGGAAGCAGTGACACAGTGATTCACATATGATGCAAGTAATTGTTTTTAAAAGGAAATAAACTTCATAGTGCAACTCAATCATCTGCCCAGTGTCCTTGTAATGATCATGCCACAGTGTTGCCAGCTGTTTTGTCCGGTAGCCATCCAATACCAGTGCCTTTAAAATAGTTTTAAGAAATACAACAGAACTAGTACAATAATAGTATCACAACACATCTGCTTGGACAATGTGGGTGTTGTTCCTTACAGTCAGATTTGCATGGGGATTTATAATTGTAGTGAGTTACTTGTTCTACCAAGCTCGCTTTCTAATCTTGGCAAGTACAAGCACACTTTATTTCTGTAAAGTATCTTTTCTTTGCCTATGTACTCCACACTCATCAAACCTTCTAATTTTAAAAGCAACATGAAACCTTTATGAAAATTCACGTTAACAGGTAAAACAGTCTTCACTAACGACTTAGGATACAGATTTAGAACTTCAGCATATTCTGTTGACCAAATTTCACTACCTCTCAATGTTCAAGTCAAGAGGAACATATGGATATTACAAGAATATTTTCTATTGCTTTCAAGGGGTATGCATTTAGCAGAGATTTAAAGTACATGCTTAAATGTTTTGCTGAAAAGCGATCATCTGAAGAATCAGAGCAGAAGACAGAAGGAAGCATTAAGATAGCTTTAATAGCTATCTGAAATTGCTTTTAATCATAATCAAATTCTGTAAGCATCCTCATATTCTAGTTTAAAGGCTCATACATTCTTTTAATAGACAAGTCGATAAGGTCAGGAGTACTTCAGATTCAAAATTAAGCTGTGTAAGAGTCATATGTAACTAATAGTGCATCTCACTGTTAGTAAAGGCCTCAATTACTGTTGTTATTTTGTCCATTTTGGGGCAATTATTTCTTAAGTCTAGCTGCCACCTGGCTTTGCCATGGCTCTCTCTGAGTGATGAAACTTCTCCCAAGGACAGAAGAATTGCAAGGGAATTAATTATCTTACAGTTGTATTGAAATAAAATCATACAAGCTATACTCAGTTTAAATAATTTGAGTACCCAAGTATTCTTCTTGTATTAGCTAATTCACTGTGTTAAACTGTGTACATTTACTTGTCAAAACATGAATTAAGATACTAATCAGTTTGACTTTCCAGTTGCCATTATCTAGGTCTAATTATGAATTCCTTGAACCACTCTGAGAGAATTCATTGATATTGGATCTTTAAACAATGTGAAATAATTGGAAAATCTGAAATTAATTCACATTATGTGAGTCAGGAGTTTGAAATATTAAAGTATTTTTATGTTTTAAAATATCTCCTGCTTCTTGTTTTGAAGCGTCATCTTTCAAAATTTTCTTGGTCCACTCAAGGATTTCCATATTTATGATATTTGCTCATTTATTTCTGACAAATTATTCTTTCCAGATTAAATTTTCTATTCCGTATCCTCACCTCAAAAATTATTTTTGTTTGTTAAATCTGAGAAAACTCTTCAAATGTAACATATTGGCAACTAAGTTGAAAAATGACTTTTTTTTTTTTCCCCCTCCGGTAAAAATAATCTGTGAAACTAGATTATTTTTTGAGGCTACTTCTTCAGTGACTTATATAAAATTAATTGCTCTGAAAATCTGCTAGGCAGTACGAAATTTTGGAATTTAAGTGAAATAGTAATAGGCAGTGAAATAAATAATTTTGTAGCAATAAAATACATCATGCTCACTAAGTTTTAGAGTAATGGCTGTCTTTAATTAAGCCTCTGTTCCCTTCCCCACCTTTCCTAAGGGATGAAGAAGCTGAATCAGGGGAGGTTTAAGTGAGATAGCAGGAAAAGATTTTTCACCCAGAGGGCAGCTGAGCACTGAAACAAGCTCCTGAGGGAAGTAGTCACAGCACCAAACCTGCCTGAGTTCAAGAAGCATTTGGATGATGCTCTCAAGCATATACTGTGATTCTTGGGGTGCCCTACACAGGGACAGGAGTTGGACTCAATGATCCTGATGGGTCCCTTCCAACTCAGCATACTCTGATTCTAAGAACACTGTCAGAAGACGATGGACAAACATCAGGCAGAAGCCCAGAGAAAATAAGTCGTTCCTGTGCTAACAGCAGCTTTCTTTCCCCAGGCATGGCTCAAATCCACACAGTTAACAGGCTGAGTCCGTTTGCTTTCCAAGAGCTACTTTCTTTATTGGCAAACATGTTATTTTTTTTAGTGTTAGATTTAATTAGCTTAAATTATTTTATTCCCAATTACAGGAGCTTAATGTTCAGGACATTGCTCAACTGTTTGCATTTTCATCAGTGTCTTCCTATTTTTGTAATCTAAATGAGAGTTGTCCAAGTACAGAGGAAAATATATAACCTACACTTCTCAACTGATACATGATGCCAAAGTTTCATGCACTTCAATGAATAAAAGCTGATCTGGCACTGAATATATCAGCACAAGAAGTTCCTTAGCTTTGGAGCACTAGCACTGTCATTTGGCATTTGACAGATGTTTTAATTTCAATAAACTGAACAAAAATTTCTGTGGACATATACTTTATTTCAACACAAAATTCAGTATGTCTGTAAATATGTATCTATCAGATTAAATCAAAATCTGGTTTCCCAAACTTGGTGACATAAAAGGACCTTTTACAGTGAACAATGATTTTTTATTTTTTTTTTCCATAGAGATAGAATATGCTTTGAAAATGATCCTATAAAGAACAATATTTGCCATTAGAGATCTTCTGTATAACTCCTGTTTGCTCTCTTCTACTTCCAGCTGCTGCTGTGGAGAGCACTCCCAGATGCCCAGGGCGTCAAAATGTATTTGACCGCAGGACCCCTTGCTTCCCAAGGCTGTTGTCAAATTAATGACACTTGGCAAAGGAATTTACAGGGGTATTAACTGAAACACAGGCCTGCCTTTCACAAGATAAAATACAGTGGAAGACACATTTTAATTAAACTTCTTCTGCAGGAAGATGTCCTCAGGCAGCAAAAGCTGGGCTCCCCCTTGCCTCTCTGGTCCTGATGATAAACTGCTGAATGTTGTGTGTACGAAAGGCTACTGACTCCCATGTGTGCAACCTGTAAAGAAATAATGCTTATGATGGTTTTTCAGTCACTGCCACTCTGCCACAACTTATAGTTTCATTCAAGTTTTATCTCAGTTGTAAAGTCTTGCCCCTAAAATTTGCCCATCAGACATAAAGCCAATAAAGATTAGAGCTTCTGCTTGAATTTGCTGCTGAAGTGGGATGGGCAGGGGTGAAGCCAGCTTTTGCCACAGTCTAAAGAGCAAATTTTTTCCTCAGTGACAAAACTGACCTGAGAAAAAACACGTATCTCCCCTGAACCCTCCCCTCTTCAAAGTCTTGGGATATATTGCTTGGTAGTGCACATTGACTTGTACTTTTTAACTCAGCCAGTGTATAATATCAGACATAATTTTGTAGATGTGAAGATTTTGTCTTCGAATAATCAAATTATATTGGTTGCATTGCAACCCATAATATAACAGAAAGGAAGAGTGAAAATGTACTTCAATATTAATAGTGCAGCAATTGCTGTCATACAGCAACTGCAGAAAAATCTGCTAACACAGAGTATTTTACTTTTTTTTTTTTCATGTATCTGATTTCTCATAAACTTTAACAGCTAAACCCAGGAAATTCTAGTCCAATTGATAGTCAGCTGTATGTATGGGGGTTGAAGATATGAACTATCTTTTAAATTATCTATTATATATGAACTATTAGCCAGCTACTGTGTCAGGCTTTCCTTCTGAAGCCTATAGTAAGTGCAATACTAGAAATCCTTATACAATTATTGGTCATATGGATAAAACATCAAAAGTCATTTCAGTGAGAATTCCCCTGCTTAAAATCAAATGAGGTTAGACACTTCAGGATCAAAAACTTGTTCTTTAAGTAGTCTTTCTGTTTTCATTGAGATTATTTGAGAAGTAAAATGTTACTCAGGCTTGGAATGCAGAATCTATCCCACTATTCATGCTTATGTAAACAGCTTAAGGCTCAGGAGATACTTGGAACATGTAAGCTGAAGCTTAATATCCACAAAATAAATAAACATACCTTACTTGCCATTAAAATTAGAAAAAAAAAAGTCTTAAATAATATATTGGAATTCTAGGCACAGTAACCCCTTTACCACATCAAAATTAAATCTGTGTTTGGGACACTACTGAAAATGAGCAAGAAGTATTTGCAAAAATGGATTGCACTGAGGTGTGAAAAATCAATTAAAACTTTCAATCACCCCTGAATATGAATGTTTTTCATAAAATAAAATGGTGGTAAAAAACTCATGTTATGATTATGCACCTAAAAAATGAACATATTTTATTCAAAAAAACCCCTCAAAACCCAAAACCAAACCAAACCAAAACAACAAAAAGCTGGGAGATAAATTTAAATTTAATAGACACAGAAGATTTTAATTACAGTTTTAAGTGGGATAAATTTGGTCTTTAAATATCAATCCCAGAATTATTATTTTACCACACATTTCCTGATTTGTATTTATACATATCCTTCTCCTTCTTTACACAGCTGATGTTCTTAGACCTGATCAGGTCTAATATTCCACGAATACTACATGAATACTCGAGTTGATTTGTGGAACCAAAAGCCTGCAATTGCTGCTGTGTAACTGAAGCCTCTCTTAAGCTGAACCTCACCAGAGCTGCTGTACTGCTCTGCGGCTTGGTACACAAAGCCTCAATGTGCCTTCAACACTCTTACCCTTCAGCCCTCCCTGTGTTTTGTGCTCTTATGACATCCTCCTTACAGCAGTATATCGACTTTGCTGCTTCACCACTTAATCTCATCCTGCTGCATTTGGAGCCTCCTATACAGAGTGAATCTCTCAGTAATTCCTCAGATTTAGCGAAGCATCTTCTGGCAAAGGGCAGTGGTCTCAGGCATGTAGTAACTGAGGACAAGGGGCTGTCCTGCTGTTCCAGTAGTTGAACTGGGAGGGCTTCACTGAGGAGATCAGTCAAGATGAAGTGATGTTGGTTGTGATTCCTACATTCAACAGCTAGGTAATTGCCAATTTGTAATTCCTAAAACTCTGGGAGACTTTTATTTTCACAGGGGAAAATGTAAACAAAGAAACAAATAAATTTAACTTTCCTTTACTATAGTAATGTCTGTATTTCCCAGAGTAGTATTTTTGTACCAACAGACATGCTAGGAGATCTAGCACTCAGTAACGTCTCACTGGATGAGACCAGCAGCTTCAGAGAGTTTAGTGTCCGGTCACTGGCCGTATGTATAGACCGCAGTTGCGAGAACATTTACTGCACTTACGGAAGTACTAAAAGAAAATTTAATCTGTTTAACTTAAGAAACAAATGCTGTGAGAATGTTTGAAGATGGGTTTATACAAACCTGTCAGAGACTCAGAATACCAGTCTGCAGTGAACAGCAAGCTGGGCTTTTTTTATTGTTGTTGTTTATTTGTGTTTGGGTTTTTGTGGGGGTGGTTTGTTGTTTTTTTTTTGTTGGTTGGTTCTTTTTTTAAGCTAGATGTACTTAAAAGAGTGCTGGTATGCTTATTGATGATGTCATTATGTTCCCAGTTATGGTAGAAACCATGGGCAACTGTGGTCTGCAAAAAATATTTGAAAGGGTAATACAAGAAATTAATCAGCACAGCAGTACTTGAATCATATTAATGGTAAAACAAACAAACAAACAAAAAAAAAACAACAACCAAAACTTAAACAGTTAAAATACCTTAAGACAGTTGAACATACTTTCAAGTGTTGTTTTTGCCATCTTTATTTTAATAATTATGGAAAATACAATATAGTTACTTGACTAAATTAAGACCAGAAAATTGGACATAATGTCCATTGGGAAATTTGTACAGACTTTTTTTTTTAAACATCAATAAAGTGAAGAAAATCAGCAGTGCATTTGGTAATATGCAGGCATATGGATTAGTAGAAATGTCAGATGTTCAGTTCTGTAAATTATTGATCTGCTCTAATCAGTTTGTTCTTTGTAGCTCAAACTCAGAATGATTTAACTTGACATCCCTGTAGAAGTATTTATTTTCTACAAGCAGAGAAGAATATGTGATTTCAGGAGAAAGCTAGCCAATGAATAATAGTCTGCAGTTGAGGCTCTCCTGTCACTGCTGGAAAGCTCATTCGAATTCAGCTCTGGCATTTCTATATAGGTGATTCTCACACTTTTAAGGGATTCACCTTTCTTGAAATTCATTTCCCAAAATCAGCTACTACTTACTGCACACCCACCTGTGCTACAATCAACTGTGCCTGCTCATATTTCTGCAGTTTGTGCGTGAGAGAAACATATTCACCAAGGAACAGACACAGGAAAGAATGGAAGAGAAAGTCAAGAGCTGCAGAATTTCTGTTGGGGGTTCATGCTCCATCCCCATTTGGGATATCTTCTTGCATCTTCCTTCCTTAAAATCAACTTGGCCCAGCATGAAAACAGGTTGTCTAATTTCTACAGCAAATTGTACAAAAACCACAAAAGCTGGGAGCCAGGATGAAAAAAAGGCCATGAAGGTAAGTATGCAGAAAATAGGTGAGAAGTGTTGATGCTCTTTGCCAGAAGCATCATAGGTAGGTGCAGTTCTGAGGAGGGATTTTCATGGGTCATTTTCATTTCCAGCACTCACCTTTAAGGAGCAGCAGCAGATGAAGCAGTCAAAGCAGTTAGTATGTGTGGCAGCTTTATATGAGACAAAGCTACCAGTGTCTGACAGGCTCAAACAGTGTCCTAAGAAACACACTTTAGGAACTTCATGTTTTTAAATCTGAGAGAAACAGAAAAAAAAAAATCACAACAGCACTCTTACCAGGTTTACTCAGATGTGGAAATGCTTATTGACTTCATACAATTCATGCTTTCACTTGCTGTAGGATTTCATTGTCTTGCAGTCCCAACAGGTGACGCAATGAGTCTATTTGGTGAGGCTACTGTGCAAGTCTAGGAAATGTAATGGTTTCTGGTGCTAACATTGAGTGTTCCCTATCTCACACAAGCACATGTCAACACTTCTTATTTTCAAATTAATAATCACATCCTACACATTACAAACCATCAGATCTCAGCTGCTAGCAAGATGTTCCATGTTGCCAGCTATGCTTGATATTAGATAATCTGATAGTTGCTGGGTGGTTGCTAAGGCAGAATCTTGCAAAGTCTCATTAATGCAGAATAGGATTTTTTCATTGCTTCAGTTTCCAAGCTACTTGTCTTCCAAAATGAGATTCACAATGGATTTGATAACAAATAAAAAACTACACATTTGCTCAGAGTTTTTCAAGAAATTTCCCTTATTTCAGCTTTCACAAATGAGCAAGACTTGATTGTGACAAGTTTCAGACAGAAATCTACCACATAAACCTGAATTTGAAATTTGCATACTGCCTGCTTTTATGTTCTTCAATCTTATTACAAAAACTATGCTCTTACTCCCAAAAACATTACTAATTGGATTATAACAAAACATATATTAATTAGAAGAATTTATATTTCCTCAGTACACAATGTAGTTTCTGATTCAGATGGAGATTTGATTAAGGAAAAATCTAAAATATTTTGCTTACTGTAAAAACAAACATAGAGTTGCAGTCCTTATTTCATTCATGCTCTGCTTAACATAGGAATTAAAGTGATACCAGCAACATGGGAAAGCCACTTTGTGTGTCAAAGCTCATGTACCATTTAATCCCATGATCTCTTTCACACTGTCTGTTCTCTTTTAGCAAAACAGCAACATGTTTGTGATTTTGTAACAACAGAGTCTATTTTTGAAAAGTTAAGATTTCATTTTTTTTTTTCTTCTAACATACTCAATTGCTAATGGATGACAAATGCATGGGTATAACCTTTAACGTATTTATATACTTTTAAAATATTCCTTCACAGATTACATAGGCATGTGCCTGGTACTGGGAGCTGGGCAGATTTTTGGCTGTTAGTTTGTTTATCTGATGTGTGGATGTGCTAAAGTTTGAAGAAAGCTATATTTACAAACACTAAATTAACCGAAGTATGTGTTATCCAAAACATGCCATCAACATCACAAAATTGTGTATGCATTTGACTGAACTCATCATATAGTTTCATCTAGAGAAAAAAACAATGGTAAGAAATTTGGAGGAATGAACACTCCATTTGGCATGTCTGGGATTAGAGACATTCACCATGGCTGTGAATGGTGATTTTAATGTTTTCTCTCTTAAGCGACAGCATTTCAATCCAAATTCAATTAAGTTTAAAATTTCTAAGAAATACTCCTAAGAGAAGATTTTGGAGTCTTTTGTCATTCCAATGAATTCTACTATTAAAATTGGAACTAGTAGAACTACATTTAATGCAGTCTTTTTCAAATGAAGTCACTGGTAGAGTAAAATGCCTGTTTTTTAAATATTATTCTCTCATACAGAAGAGTAGGCAAAAATCTACTTATCTGGTTGCTAATATTTTATTTAACAAAAAAGCTTTTGTGGTGGGGACTGATTACAGAGTAGGAAATCACATACTTTGCCTCAGAAATTATTGTTTTATTAAAGCAATTGCTTGATATGAAATATGCTTCTTCCAACTAGAAGAATCATTAACTCTCTGGATTGCTGAATTCATGTCTCCAAAGAACAGAGGAGAAAAATGAAATGTCCTTTCCTGTGTTTTTTATGAACATTGTAATTATCAGTTACCCAAATCAATGGAAACTACATTTTCTCCAGTTCAATAAAAATTGTTTAAATTAGTGTGCCTTATTTTAAACTATAATATGGGATTTCACCCCAGCCTTTCAAGAATCAGAAACTTTTTCACATAATAAAACCATAACAAATAAGTTAACCTTCAGGCACAGGTATTGAATTCTGATAGGTATTTGTGGTTTTCACCGAAACTAGAAAGCACATTACTATAATACTTCAGTGTTAATTTTGTGCACCTTGAATTTTATAATAAGTTCCTTGTTTCCCTAACATAAAATTTTAATAGCAAGGATGTGAACTTGTGATCGCATAAAAAAATAAAGGGTCAAACTGCTAAGGACAGTGTATTTTAAGTAAATCTGGTGCAATTTATATGTTCGAGGGTCAGTAAAGAAAAGCTCTTATTCTTTACAAGCAGAAATTAAGCAACAAGAGATGCTGCAGGGTATTATTCAGTTGTGTAAAGTCTGTGTTGTGATACAATTCCCTTTAATTTTCTTCATGCCTATCCATTCCAGTGCAAGAAAGTTTTATGTGTACTAGCCAACACAAAAGTACTGTGGGCTGCAGTGTATCTTGTGTGTCCTATTGTCCTGATTTCACTGGAATAGGATCATAGGCCAGCCATGGAGGGCAGGCCATCGGTAGCCCAGAGTCAGCTGGCAGCTTAAGTCATAGAATTATTTTGGTTGGAAAGAACCTTTAAGTCCACTGCTAAATCACGTCCCTAAGCACCACACCTACACAGCTTTTAAATCCTTCCAGGGATGGTGACTCCACCACTTCCCTGGGCAGCTGTCTCAATCTGACTGAAAGGTGTATCCCATACCAATCACCTCACACTCATTATAATATGGGAGATACAAGGAGGCTGGGGAGTTCTAGCTCCTGTGGCTTCTCCCTTTGGGCTTGTTCCTCTCCGTGCTACTCCTGAGGGTCAGGCTGAGTATAAACTTATTCACTTTATGCTCATGTCTGTATTCGTTTTGGTTTTTTAATTAAATCCATTAAAATTTCAACCCACAGGGCTTTTCTTCTCATCCTGATTCCCCTTCTCAGCTGGGGATGGGTCATGAGGTGATCAAGCAAACTGCTTCAGTTTAGCCCTGGATATGGGCTAAATGAAAACCCCTATCTAATCCTTTTTTCTTCTCTTTATTAGAGACTTTTTAATATATGCTTCACTTTGCTGTGCTCAGTTGGGGCTACACGGATAAAAAAAAATCTGCCTCAAAGTCATCAATAAATAAATAAGTGGATAAAGGGATGTGAGGTCAGTTAGGAATAACATTTACAGTATTGCCATGCTCACAACTGCTGTGCAATCTCACTTGTCCATGATTGCACTGACTTGTTCTTGACCCCCCTTTACTAAGCTGCCTTCTCTCAGTCCAACAGAACCAAAAGCCAGTAACTGTAAGGAGTACAATGAGAATGATGCTACCTCCTTATTAATACAGCAGACTGAAAGCACTGAATTTAGATTTTGATGTTTGCCTTTTGTACCAATATGTGTTGGAATCTGAAAGCATTTATCTATCAATTGGCACACTAGGGACTTCGATAAAATTTGTTGTGCAGAGAGGAGACAGAAAAAGCAAGCACTGCATCTGGAGGAAGGCATTTTTTTCCTTTGGGGATTTTGGCTTGTTTATGAGTGAATTGAAGTTAGAGTATGGTACAGCATAACAGAACGGTATGGTTACAGACACAGATAAGAAAATGAGTTATTCTCGAAAAGGAAGTGATGAATGATAAAACAAGCATAGATTTATGTTAGAAGAATGAACGCAAGTAGTGGTATCTTATAAAATCTTAAAAGAGGAACAACAGGTTTTACCTCAGTAAGTAAACGGGATACACCATGGAAGGAATTAATGCACAAACAGGGCTAAGTATATATTTTGTAAAGCATTAGCTTTTTTTTTTTTTTGGTGTCCCACAACAACTTATCTAGTTTTCTGAATTGTTTCCTCCTTCTCTCTACTTCTCCATTTTTTATATACCAAAAGAAGGCTTTTTCAGGTCTCGTGGAAATAGTTTCTCAAAACCACCTGGGTTTTGACTCTATTAGGCTTTTGCATTCTAGCTGTGATCCAAAAGCCTTGCTTCCAGCAGAAGATGCATAAGCCTATGAGCTTACCTCACCCATAACTGAGTATGTGTCTTCACCTCTTAATTTCCTTGAGAGTGAGCTTAGCAGATATCCATACCCACTGGATATGATTATTAAAACAAAGGGAAGAAAAGCTTTGCAGCACTTCAGCATCTTCAGAAAAAATATAGCTACTGGAAAGTGCTTGACAATACTTGCTTTTGTCTTTTCTCTTGCAAGCTCAGCTGTACCTAGTCTTTTGTTTGCAGTTAGACAAAAACCAGGTCAAATTACATGTTTGCCTATGCCTCTTCAAAGAAAGAGAACAAAGGTTTCAGGAGCAGCTACAGAAAATGGTGCTATTTTTCTCACTCTTTACAAATATTTAAATTGTAAGTATTTGACCTGCAAAAATAGCATGTCTGTCTGAAACTGCCATGTCCCAAGAAACCTGAAAAGACATTCTAAAACTGTAAAAATTAAACCTTCCATTTGTCATTTAAATGCATCCAAGAGTAATTAAAAGGAAGAATTGATAGGTTTGATTTTAAGAGGCAAAATTAATTTAAAACATTCCAGGCTTGGTTTTAAGTAAATCTGGTGAAATAACGCAAAAAGTGGAGGAATCCACAAAAATATTTCTTTTATTTGGATTAGCATTTCTTCAATAACAATTCTGAGGTATAATATGAATAACAATGAATTAAATATAAATATTTTATTTTATATTATATAGAATATACAATTAATAACAATTAATGGTCCTAATACCAAGAAACCTGAAAAGACATTCTAAAACTGTAAAAATTAAACCTTCCATTTGTCATTTAAATGCATCCAAGAGTAATTAAAAGGAAGAATTGATAGGTTTGATTTTAAGAGGCAAAATTAATTTAAAACATTCCAGGCTTGGTTTTAAGTAAATCTGGTGAAATAACGCAAAAAGTGGAGGAATCCACAAAAATATTTCTTTTATTTGGATTAGCATTTCTTCAATAACAATTCTGAGGTATAATATGAATAACAATGAATAAAATATAAATATTTTATATTATATTTATATTAAATAGAATATAAAATTAATAACAATTAATGGTCCTAATAAATATACTCCACAAATTTATATAATTCTAAATTAAACACAAGCTGTAATTTTACAGTACAACTGTGTTGCTTCCTGCAACATCTTATGTTGTTTGTAAACTACTAAGCCCAAAAGACACATACAGTACTGTACAATTACCTTACAAAATGGCTACACATAAGTGTAGTAATTAAAAAATGGTTAAATGTATTTTCTACTGCATAATTTTCACTGTTATGAAAAACTCACATTTTGACCGTGGAGCGGGTGATAGCTTATTATATCATGATATGAGTCTTGCTACTTTACATACTTAGGTTTTGAAATGGAGTTGTGATCTAACATGGTCATTGGTAGTTGCCATAGGCAATGTGAAATATGCAACTACACAATACAATTCCTCAATTTTACAAAAAATGTATTTCTGATCTGGGACTAGGACTTGTCTGCAAGACTGCAATAGAAGTGTCTTCTTTGGTGACTGACCAGAATAGCAGAAGAGCAAATGGGTTTTTCACTTTTGTCCTAATGTGCTTACGTGTTCACTATTGAATAAAAGTCATCTTTGCGCATAGCCTGAAATTATCAGGTAATTTTTCAAAACAATAGAGAACTGAAATGGCTTCTTTAAATCTTAGTTTTGTGACATAAGCTGAATTTGTCATAGCAATGGTAGGCAAATTTCATGTAATGCATGAAAGCATTACATGCACGTAAGCATGTGTTATTAGCTGTTCATCAACTACATCTTTAGGTGAAAAATCTAAATTATTACAAGAGATTTACTCAGCCTGAAGAATATTTGGTGTTCTGTGACGCATAAGCTCCAAAAGTTCATGATTGCTTGCTATGCACCCTTCACAATGGTTGACACGAGGTTAAGCTATGATAAAAATCTCTGTTCTGTACTCTTAGGCAGAAAAGATGTGCAGGCTCAGAGGGACTGACGTACCTTGTCCTAGCAGTTGCCTGTTGTTCTGACTTGTTCTGCCCTCTGCTAGAATAAAGGACCAATGCTTTCTATAATTTCCTTGGCCAATTATATCTAAACATGTCAAAAATTTTGAATTCCAAACAATTTCCTCTAGGATGATGCCATTTCATCTACATCCCACTGTTTGTATTTTGAAAAATCTATTTAAGACCTTTGCAAATTGTATGCATATATATAGAATGACAACTCCCATCCCCAGAATTTTTCTTTATGAGTGCTTCAGTTAACATGAGTCCTGGTTGGAATCAAAGCTGTTTTCCACACATCCATATGTGCAACAAGCTAGTTTTTGCCATGATTTTTTTTTTCTTTTTTAATAATAACTTCAGCCAAAAGTAAACTGCAGGGTAGATAAATATTTTATCTCTATGAGACATAGAGTAAGGAGTTAAAGTAAGAGACCACAGAAGGAAAAATCATTAATTATTTGGTCCATCTTGTATGTTATATTCTAAAATGTACTGAATTCTTCTTCAAACTGGAAGTCAAGTGCTTTTACTTGGTGGATAAAAATGTTTGGCTAATAAACTGCAACTCACTGGAGAAAGGAACACTGCTCATTGTGATCAGTGAACAAGGACTTAGGCCCTCATTCTGTACCTGCTTTTCCTCACCATTTGTAGCCATAATAAACCATGCTGTTCTTGGCATGGAAACAACTTGCTAACCTACTCTGCTTCTAAAAGGCATTCATGTGTTGAAAAGCAATCCATTTAGAATGAAGGAGAGGAAAAATACATTAATGGAGTTCTACTAGTGGAGTTTCTGTGGTGCTGAGTATTTTCAAATACTTGAACAGGAGTTCTAGGAACTTGGACCACTCTTTTTCAAAACATAAACTTCCTCTAAATATCCTCTAGCTATTATACACTGGCTTGCTTTTCACAGGCAGCATAACAAAAGAGATTCTTGAACATATGGAGGAGGCAAGAATCAATTTTGGAAATGCTGGTAGCATCACACAAGCTAGAGATCATTCCAGAAATTGTTAATCTCCTTTATTATATAACAATTGGTGTATGATAAAAGAAACTCTGACATAGTCAATAAAATAATTGCTAATAAATTTCATTTAGAATATGTATATTGGAATCTCCTTTTATAAATTCATACACCCTAAGCTTATCAAATGTAGCCTCTGATTGCTAAAAAAAATAATAAGTATTTATCTTGGATTACATTTTCTCAAGTATCTTCCAGAAACTAGCAGAAACCTACCACTTTCTTCTAGATCAAAGCTAGGAAACTCAGGAGCTTCAACAACTGTCTGGATACAGTCCCACCTGATGCTTGAAAGCTATTATTGAATAAATCTTTCTAAGGGCAAGAGTAGACCTGTGCTTCTAAAATTTGTGTTCTCTGTTTTTAATGAAGTCCTGATGCCCAGCTGGCTGGAGCTCTTACGTTACTGTTCCCCATGGGTGTCCCTGTGTCTCAGAGTTAAGTACATAAATGAGAAGGGCAAAACATAGCATGAATATTAATGTCCTGGCTGTGTGTCTTTGAGCTGGCAGGACTCTTTTACCTGGGCACCTGCCAGATGTGATAATTTGGAATATGAAACTACTTTAGGAGAAAGGTATGAAATAAATCAACAAACCACTAGAAAGCACCAAGCTATCATTTGCTTTTTACAAAACCCTGCGTTTATTTGTTACTACGGTCTACTAGGATTTCTGCTAGAACCGTAAAAGTAAAGTAGGTATTGCCCAAAATTTAAAAAAAATGCTACAAGCCAAAATTATAGAACTAAAGATAGGCCAAGATGCACAGAACCCAAGCTAGTTCCTTTGCTTCCCCTCTCCAAGACACTGAATAGACAGAAACAATATATTTAATGGACACTAAATTATTAATATCTTGCTGTTTTTCTCCTTCTTTCCCTCCCTTTCTAGAATGTTTTTTGTGGGCAAAGAGAAAATCAGGCTCTCTGCAGACTGGCAGTGGCTAAACCCAGCTGTTTCCTGTATAACTCCTAAGCTGAGCACCTCACATTTCCAGTTGCTGTGACACATGTAATGTCATTAGACAGGGAACAAACAACTTCAAAACAATCTACAGAGCCCAACATCTAATTAGTCAAACAAGCAGGCTGGGAAATCGGAAACACCAGAGCCAACTCTATCTTGCAATGTGTTGTGAGAAAAACTTACGCCAATTGCATCTATATTCCAGGGCAGTACTGCAACAACTTCAGGTACAAATAATCATGATCAGATGAAACTAAAAAAAATACTGGATTTGTAATTCTTGAGAAAAAAAAGATGGATTTTTACGTGCTATGGCTGTTTAGTAGAAGAAAGGGGAAGAAGAAAGAACAACTTACTCAGTGGTGAGAGGAAGACCTTCAGCTAGATTGATACCAGCCCTTACCTTGAAGATTCATAAAACTTGCCTACATGCATGTACAACCTGTGACTTCCGAAAGCACTGTCATCCACTACAAAAAGTGAGGTAATGGAAATGACAGAACCAGGCTCCTCTCTGAGGTGCAAAAGAAAAAATAAAGTGACAAGAACCTGTAACAAAGCAAGCACAAGCTGGACCAATGGGGCTGAGGCCATGTATGAGTTTCAACAAGAGCAATTGTTGGGTCTTGCACATGGGCCACACCAACCCTAGGCAATGCTACAGGCTTGGGGAAGAGTGAGTGGAAAGCTGCTTGAAGGACAAAGACCTGGGAGTCTTGGTCTACAGCAGGGTGAACATGAGCCTGCAGTGTGTCCAGGTGGTGGCCCAAGAAGGCCAACAGCATCCTGGCTTGTATCAGAAATAATGTGGCCAGCAGGACTAGGGCAGATACTGTCCCCATATACTCAGCACTGGTGAGGCTGCACCTTGAATCCTGTGCTCAGTTTTGGGCATTTCATTACGGGAAACACATTTTGATTCTGGAGCATTTCCAAAGAAGGGCAACCAAGCTAGTGAAGAGTCTGGAAAATAAACCTTATGAGAAACAGCTAAGAGAACTGTGTCTGTTTAGTCTGAAGAGGAGAAGGCTGAGGAGAGACCTTATTGCTCTCTACAGCTGTCTGAAAGGAGGTTTTAGGGAGGAGTGGGTTTGTCTCTTCTCATTAGTAAATAGTGATGTGGTGAGAGAAAATGGCCAGGGGAGGTTCAGGTTGGGTGACAGGAAAACCTTCTTTACAGAAAGGGTTATTAAGCACTGAAATGGGCTGCCCAGGGAATCGACTGAATCACCATCCCGGAATATGTTTAAGAATCATATAGATTCAGTGTTTAGGGACATGGTTAAGCAGTGGGCTGATACAGATAGGTTAGTAGAGTTAGGTTAAAGGTGGGACTGGATGACCTTACAGGTTTTTCCAACCTGAATGATTCTATAATTCTAAATTCTGACAAAGGCAAAAATGAGAAAAAAAAAAAATAATCCATGTGCAAGTGTCTCTGACAACCTGAATTATCTTGCAATTCTGTGATAACCTGCCATGTTTCAGTGATGGGGTCCTTGAACTTTTAGTCAAGACTGGAATTTGTATTTTGGGGGAGGTTGTTCGACACAAGAAATGAGATTGTTTTCTTTAAACGTGAAGCAGTTCTTAATGAGTTTATAGATTTTATTTAATTTCCAGATCTATGATTTGCTGTCTCCTCATGGTAATTAGAAATTTTTGCAGCATTTAAAGCTAGTTTGCCCACCTGAACAAGTTTTCTTGTATTATTTTTTTATTACATGAGTCAGAAGCAATGTATTTTACTGCTTCTCTTCCTTAGGGGACTGTAGGACTGTTTGGGATTATTGTTTACTGCTGCGCTTGCCATTTCTAACTCTTCCTTATATTTCAATAGGCAATTAAAAAAAAAAAGGGGGGGAGGGGGGGAGAATGTGGGGAGGGAAGAGGGGAGACAGTAGCATCAAAGAAATGTTCCTAAATAATAAAATGTATGTGATAGAAATTACTGATGTATAGCTGAATGACAAAGAATTAAAGGTTCTTTTCTGTAATTAACATGGATTATTTTTTTTTTTTCTTACTGGATGAGCTGCAAATGATATCATGATATAAGGGTGGGGGGTTTTGTGCAGGACTCCAAGGCAAAAAGGATGCGACAGAGGAGAATTTATCCTTTGTCTTGATCTCTAACTCAAGTCAACCTTTGAACTCTTGAGCAGTCACTCTTAGCAGTCCACATCTTGCTACTGTAGATAAAATAAGATATAAATTCCTTCCTTTCTGTTTAGTTCTGTTCATTCTAGACTGACAATATAGATAAAGGAAAACAAGTTACTCTCTCTTAGAATACATACAGATTCTGTCTCTGTTTCCTTTTCTGAGATTTCCTGAGTCCTGAGACTTAAAGTCTCAGACTGTAAGTGTGCACATATATTTTTGCTCAGAGGTAAGGTAACATGCTACTCAGGAATTTTGTGAGAAACACTAAGTTAGTGCCACACAAAACACAATGACAGATTTCCGACTTTTCCCTAGAAGCTGACATGTAGAATTGATTGACTTTTAATGTATTTTTAAAGGAAAAACCTGAAAATTTATTTTGGCAAAAAAGCTACTGCACATTTCTCCCAGGCCTAATGTGAGGGTGTCTAGAAATAGAAAATTTGTCTTGTAGTTACAGGTAGAATGGATTCAGGGTAACGGAGCTAAGCTCTTCAAGTTTCCTGAGGTATGTCTACCTGAATAACAACAAGATCTGGGTACATATTAACAGCCACATGTTTGAAGCATAAATACACGAATTAAACCAAAAGACTCTCCAACAAAAGTCAGTCCAAGGACTGAGAAACCACTACCTGGGCAAAGAGTAAGAAATACTCTGTTACATCCGGTAAATACGAAGTCTTAGGATCAAATGAACTCTTTCTCTAAAATGAATCATGAGTTTACAAATGCTTTTTACAGTACTTCCTTTAGCAATTTCATTTATAGAAATTGTTGTATATAAAAATGTGTAGGCAAAACCTTTCCCTCCCCTTTTACATCCCATCAATTTTTGCTAGAACAAGAGTTTTTAAATATTTGCATGAATATCCTCCCCCATGTATCACATTGTCATTGCAGTGTTGCTCATGATGTTAATTTCTTTAGAAAATATAATACTTTTTTCTTGGCTATGATTTATTTCCAATTTTGTTCATAACTTAACTGACCCAAATAAACCAAATTGCCTTCACTTTCCATCAGTTTTAAGTATGTAACTGTGCTGATTGTAACTACGTAGCTATAAAATATGTAAGTCTGACAGAATCACCTAATTTCTGGTTTGCAGACAGAATCTTCAGTCTTTCACACGGACTGACACTATACAAACCAGGTATTTATTTCATTAAGGTCTAAACAATCACATGTCATTCTAGTGATCAAAAATAAAGCAAAACCAAAGAAAAGCTAGGCAATAATACTGACTCACTGTACAAAGACATTTCCAGATAAAAATGAAAGAACATAGACTGTCTTACTACTTCCATATTTATGTGTCCCCTTTACCTGCTGCTTTTTTTTTTTTTTTCTTCTCACTACATAACCCATTGAAGGCAATACTGTCAAATAACTCTTATTGCTACATGAGAAAGAGATAGAAAACATTATCACGCTGATCACTAGTGATAGCAGCTGTTAAGTAATTTTGTTATGAAGCTATTTCCTGCTGCTAGAGGGCTTGAAATAACATTTACTCCTATAATTGTAATTCCATTTATTTTATTCATCCTGGCCTAAATCAAAAGCATAAATTAATCCATATTGAATAGATCATGAAGATAATATCTTTCTAAGAAATGAATTAAATGTTTTTACTAATATTTGACATATTATTACAAAATTAGTAGTGGCAGAAATTGTATCTCAAACAACCAAGGGTACACTAACTTCAAATATCAATGTGTGCTTGCAGGGCTAGACTTTCATCCAATTACTTTTCATCAATTGATAAAATATTTCCTTATTATTTATTTATATTTATTACATATATAAATACCTATGTGGCTCATATTACCTTATTTAGCCATCTGAAAGCTTGACACCTGCATAAAACCAGTTATGCAGGTTATCTCCATGGTGACTGAAGAGACAAGGTCTCTAGAAGCCAAAAAGCAAATCCTATAAGAGATGTCTCAAGACAGGTGTGCACTTGTAATTGTTTCATTCCTCAGAGATGTCTAGTTTAAACTATCTGTGCAGCTTATTTGTGTCTGCTATTAAGTATGATTAATCTAATCTGAAATTTGGTAGCAACTTTTATAAAATTATCCAATTAAACACTAATCCTAACAAAAAGACCTAGGGAGAATCAGAGGAACCATGAAAGGCAGAGGGGCCCTCATAACCTAGTAATCACTGCAAAGAAAGCACAGAGAACTGAATAATCTCTAAGACCACCCAATGAGACCTGTTAGACCATTGTTCTTGGAGTGAAGTTCACCAAAATGAGTCACAGAAAGGAGCTTTCTCTCTGTAATGGCATGTAACTAAAGTGGTTTCCTGGCAGCAGAGGTTTGGAAGAGTGCATACAACTTAGCAAAATATGTTTTCAGGGGAGTGTAGGATGTGAGGAACTTTCCAGGTGATGTTAAGGAGAAGCATTGTAGAGGAGGAAGGAATCAAGGTGGATCAGGGAGAACAAATGTGAAGGAAAACATGACAGCAGGAGCTGGCCAAGCGCAACAGAAATGAGAGACAAGCTGGAGGGTCCTGAGCACCCAGATGCTAGTAGGTCAAGGAAGCTGTGGTCTAGGGGCCTGCTATGAAGTGCATGTAAAACTAGCTACACACGAGACTTGTGTACTCTGTGTGTGTATAACCCACTAATGAACTAATGAACACTCTGTGCTGCATGGGCTGGGATGAGAACTGCACTCAGAAGGACACGTTTTTTTGTCCTTGTCAGTCTGCACCCAGCCATGATAGTGCATGTCTTTGCTGAGTGCTCAGTTCTGCCTGGGGCTGGACACAGGACACTCAGGTCCTGTATGCCCCCAGATTCAGCTGCCTCTGTTGAGATGCAGCCTCACTCTGACACGTGAACTACAGAACTGCAAAATGACACCAGGGCAGGTTTGCTCTACAGATGCTCAAGAGGGCAGGGCAGCATTGCTAAAATGGTCATTCCTCCCTTCTCTCTATCTGGACAACAACTGGAAGGACTTGGCAGATCTTCATCCATACTCATAACTCTCTTCCTTATTATCTGTCTGTAATTCCCCCGTAGGAGACCCTTTTAAATTTTAAAATGATGGATCTTTAGGTCCATCTAAAGAGTTGCCTAACTCCACGTGATCTGTGGAATGAGGTTTATTATATGTATTCAAGTAGTTTTAAAAAAACAGTTAAAAGACCATTACCACCAAAAAATTGCCAACTAATCTTCAGGAAAACAAAATTTAAAAAAAAATAAGCAAATAATCTGAATTTTAACTTATATGAACAGAGAGATAATGTGTTCATTTTAGGTGGAGAATGTATATCTGTTTTCTCTACTGGTTTTCAAATAGTTGTCTCTGCAAAGAAAATCAGTGAATGAGAGATCTCTAATCCTCTGCTGGTTTCCAGGTCCTTCTGCTTTCCACACAGCATTAAATTCACATTCTTCATATGGTTATCTGTACTATTAGTAAATCAGAGGAACAAAAAGAGAGGAAAAAAAAAAAAAGAAAGAAAAAGATGCTATTCAAACACAATTATACACAAATTAAGAATCAAAAAGCTCTTTTCCCTGCTGTTGACTACAGAGCTTCATCTTGTTCTCAATGTGTTGCTCACATTAAGCACCATCTCAAGTGACAACAATGGAAACTTGAAACACATTTTAATCTGTGATTGCATCTGAATATATTTAATCCATCTCCCTGAATACTTATTTTTAATCACTCTGTAGCGTGATCTACCAGAGCACAGTGACACGAGAGATGGGAGGACAGAAAATAAAGGATTCCTGAAGAAAAATCCTGCTACTGCCACTTATTTCTTATTTTTTCTCATTCTGTAATTGTACCATACCTAGTATTCCAAACTCTTCTCCTAGGCCACACTCACCACAACTCTCTGAGCTCTGTCCTTCAGCCAGTTCCCAACCCACCTCACTGCCCTATCATCCAATGCATGCTTCTTGAGTTTGCCTGTGAGGATGCTTGGGGAGATAGTGTTCAAAGCCTTGCTGAAATCAAGATAGACCACATCCACTGTTCTTCACTGTTCATCTATACATCCAGTTATGCCGTCATAGAAGGCTATCAGACTTCTATGTCAAGCGTGACTTCCCCTTGGTGAATCCATGCTGACTACTCCTGATGACCCTCTTTTACTCAACATGCTTTGAGATGGCACCAAGAACAAGCCGTTCCATCATCTTTCCAGAGATGGAGGTGAGGATGACCCGTCTGTAGTTACCTGGGTCCTCTTTCTTGACATTTTTGAAGACTGGAGTAACATTAACTTTCCTCCAATCCTCAGGCATTTCTGTTTTCCAGGACTTTTCAAAGATGATAGAGAGTGGCCTAGCAATAACTCCTGCCAGGTCCTTCAGCACTCATGGTGCATCCCATCAAAGTCCATGAATTTGTGGATGTCCAGTTTACCTAGTTGGTCTCTGACTCAATCCTCTTCAACCAAGGCAAAGTCTTCAGTTTTCTCCTCACCTCCTCTGTGGTCTTGAAGGTTTGAGACTCCTGAGGGCTGGCTTTAGCAGTTAAGACCAAGGCAAAAAAGGCATTCAGTAACTCTGTATTCTTTATATCTTCCATCACCAGGGAACCCACTTAATTCAGCAGTAGGCCCTGATTTTCACTAGTCTTATTTTTGCCTCCAATGTACTTAAAAAAGTCTTTCTTGTTGTCTTTGACCTCCCTTGCTAGTTTTAATTCTAAAGAGGCCTTAACTTTCCTTGTTGCATCCCTGCATCCTCTGACACCATACCTGTATTCCTTCCAAGTGATCAGCCCCTTCTTCCATGATCTGTGAACATCTTTCTTCCACTTGAGTTTGTTCAGTATCTTACTGCTTAACCTTGCTGGTCTCCTGGCTCCCTTACTTGCTTTCTTACTCTTTGAGATGCTCTGATCTTGAGCTTGGAGGAAACAGTGTTGAAATATTAACCAACTCTTTGGGTCCCCCTAATTGTAGCACCCTATCCCATTGGAGTTCACAAAGCAGTTCCATGAAGAGGTCAAAGTTAGCTCTCTGAAGTCCAGAGTTGTGACCCTGCCAGATGCTCTGTACATGCCATATTTGATTCTGATCTCCACCATCTCATGGTTACTACAGCCAAGGCTGCCTCTAATCTTAATGTCTTCCACCAGTCCCTCTTTGTTTGTCAGAACTAGGTCCAGTAGTACACGTCTCCTTGTTAGCTCCTCCACCACATGAGTCAAAAATTTGTTGTCAATACACTGAAGGAAGTTCCTGGACTGTACATGTCTGGCTGTGTGGCCTTTCCAGCAGATATCAGGTTAATTGAAGTCCGCCATGACAATTAAAGCCTGCAATTGTGAGGCAACTCTCAGCTGTCTGTACAAGGCCCTATCAACTTCCTCATCCTGATCAAGTGACCTGTAGTAAACATACACAATGGTGTGTCTCATATTAGTATACCTTTTAGTCCTTAAGCACAAGCTCTGAACTTGCTCTTCACCCATCCCCATTGAGAGCTGGGGAAATCTTGAGAGAATGGTAATGGTAGAGAACATTATTTATATGAGATGAGAAAAATGCAGGAACAAAACTGTTATATAATAATGAATAAAAAGATGCAGAAAAGTTAAGGGGATTACAAAAAATCAAGGAACAAGAAGAGGGAAAAAAAAAGATTATCCAATATTTTTTCTGTGCATCTGTAACTAAAGGAAAAGAGAGTAGATGGAATAGGCCAAGAAGTTAACTGAAAAAAAAAAAAAAAAAAAAAAAAAAGAAGAAGAAGGGAAAGTTGCAGAGATACTGCCAAGGAAAAAAAAAAAAGAATTTTTTTAGAAATCTAGTCTGGAGCTATATCCTGTGAATTGTTAGATATGAAATTCCATCTCCAATCTTAAATAAACTTCTATATAAAGAACATTGGTGCTAAGGATTTCCTAAAATACAGCAAATGTTTTATTTTAGATTCAAGCCAATAGGTGGCATTAGTTTATTATAATAATGATATTTTATATTTTGTATTTCACACTTGTATTTGTGATAGGTTTGAAAAATTATGCAGAATACATCAACAAAGCATGAAAATCTTAAGTACACATTTTCAATGTGGATCATGAAAATTATGTTTTACTGGTGGTTAAAACACCTGGAAATAAAGCCTTGAAATACAGATCATATACCATTTGAGTTTGATTTTCATGAAGATTTTTCACTTGTACAATCTACAAAGATCATTTTTTAGCTGATTATTCCTTCATACATTGTAAAATTTTAGAGGTGATTTGCATCACTAAAAGCATTTTCACACCATGTGTAAGGCTATATAAAGAAGTAAAGACATCTCAGCAGGTCATATAAGAAATACTGATTATTCATAGATTAAACCTGACTGAATTTGCTCATTTTCATAAGTAAGAAACAAAAAAGAGTAAACTTCATTGCTTGCTAAACTTTTCTCCAGTTGTATGTATTTGGCCAGCATGACTGGAGTGACAAAGGTCTCTAGCACACAGGCACAGACTCAGGCAAGCCTCTTGTAGACTGGTTTTGCCCCAGCTGGGGTAAAATCAACCCAGTCCTGCATCCTGCTTACAGTACTAGTGGATTTTCCTCTGTATAGCTGAAAGGGTGGCAGATAATAATAGCAGACCATTTAAAATCATATCTGCCACTTTAGTAAGATCCAGGTATTTATAGGGAGATTCTCTGCAGAACAGTATTATGTGTCTCATGTATATGCCTAAATCATGATCTGTGAACCTAAAATATTTACTTGGCCTCCTTGAGCAGAATTCTGCTGCAATTACACCTTTTTAGACTTAATCTAGAAAAGCATTTAATTTAAAATGACAAAATAAATAAATGCATTACTTTACTGTATTTCTTCTAAGAAAGGTTGAAAAATTGCACTCAAGTCTTGAATGAAACAACTCAGGTTTCAGTTGCCAAAAACAGACTGTACCTCTCTAATAGTTCCTGGTCTCTCTTGAACTGGGGAGCCAAGAACTGGATGCAGTATTCCAGATGTGGCCTCACCAGGGTAGAGTAGAGGGGGAGGATGACCTCTCTTAACCTACTGACCACTGTCTTCTTTATGCACCCCAAGATTCCACTGGTCTTCTTGGCCACAAGGGCATATTGCTGGCTCATGTATAGTTTACTATCTGTCGAGACTCCCAGATCCTTCTCCTCAGATCTGCTTTCTAGGAGATCCAACCCTAACCTATATTGGATTATTCCTCCCTACATCCAGGACCCTGTATTTCCCATTTCCCATTAGGCTCTTCTCTACTCAGCTCTCCAGACTGTCCAGGTCATGCTGGATAGCTGTCACTGGGATTCACTGTCACTGCTACAGTAATCCAGTTTCTTCTGGGAGTGGATTTATTGCTTATGTGTGTTGTACACATTAAAGAGATATTTAGATTCAAGCAACTGAATGTAATATAAAGACCAATAAACTCAGGTCAAGGATTGGGGCAGGAGAGGAAAGCAAAAATTGTATTGATATCCTTTACTGTTGAATTATTAACACAACACTCCAGTGACAACTATTAGAACAGCCTCTTCAAAAAGTCAAGCATGGATATTTGTAGTTGGCTTCTCAGCTATGAAAAAACCTTCATTCGTATCCTATGAACTGGTTTGTAGGATATTGATTAAATGTTGGCTTGTAAAATCATCCTTTAAAATTCAAAGACATATGTTTAGCTTATTATCACTTAGCAACCTCCTTTTGATCAAAGGAAATATTGGAACAAAACAGTGACAGAACCTGATGACCAAATCAGAAAGAAGAATTCTTTCCCAGCATGTTTCTCTGTGATCAAAGAAAATATCCACCCTAAGAATCCATGTCTCAATGATGCAGTCAGGAAATCCATAATCAACTAAATATGCAGAGGTACAAAATTTATTGCTGAATAAGTGTTGATTTGGATGGAGAGGAGTGAAAGAAGGAAAACCTTTTAGAAAGGATATGCATAACATATGTCACTAGAAGTTGGTAGCATTAATTAGGGTTCACAATATTTAAGATATTCTAGAAATAAGGAGGGGAATAAACCAAGCCTCCTACAAAATAATGTGTCATTAAATTCAGCAATAAATAAATAAATAAATCTGGCTTTTTAATACATGTCATAAATATTTCCCTTCCTTTCTATCCCTATTAACCTAGGATATGTTCCTTCAGGAGACCAACAGATAATAACCTTCTCAATAAAGCAACTGTTGAGTACAGGGAAGTTTCCAATATGGTAGAGATCTAGTCTCAACTAAACCAGTAAAAATAACACAGGAATTAAGAAACTAAAAATACATTGATTTAAAATTATCCTTTGTTTCCCAGGACTGTTCCTTGGGAATATGAGACTGACAGAATCATGTCTTTTTATACAAAATGCTAGTCTTCTGGACACGTTTAATAAAAATCCTTGAAAAAGGGATGCAGCAAGAACCCTTCCTTCCCTAGACCATTCATGTTCTTCAATAGGTCCATTTCTCTTGTGCCTAAGGGCACAACAGCAACCAGTCAACCCATAAAAAACACCTGCAAGAAATACATGAGAACTTAGGTTGAGGCTGAGTATGGAAAAGCTTTTTAGAGCATAATTCCACTACTTTCCTTAAAAAAAAATCAATCACATAAACTACTATTACCCATTTTAATTGTTTTAATTGGTACTTCACTGAATTCATAAGAAACAAACAAGTAATCTTTAAAGCCCCCATGATGTGGCATAAATCACCTACGGGATCATTCAACTCTTTAACAGTAATGACCTTCTTTAACATTTACAGAGGAACAACATGCAGAACCATGTACACATCTGCACAACTTCCTTTTTTTACCCATTGACATATCTTTTCTAAGCTGTGCCATCAGGTTTTTTAAAGCAAAACCAGAAAATTAAGTTTCCTTTAACCTGAATTTATGTCTTAAATCTATAATTTGAGTTAAATAATACTTCTGCTGATTGGAAAAGAGACTTTTTTTAGCTGTTTCATAATGATAATATTGTTTAACAATATACATGAATAGTTAGATCTATTCATAATGTTGTGTCTACAATCAGTTTTATCATGCAATCATCTATCTACAAGCAGAAATGGCTACAGTCAGGTGTCAAGCTGAAATGTTTTCCTGGAGCAAAAACCTGCCAAACACTGTATTTCCCACTACAGATTAGGTCTAGTCAGGAACTGTGTGAGATGCTGTCGGGAAAATTCAGTTTGACAAAATACAAAGAGTATCTCAAGCAAAATTCTGCCATGCAATTTGGAGAACCAATAAAGCCTGGGTAATCAATGCTTATGGCTTCCCTTATCCCAAGGTGTTTATCCAGTACATCTGCTTGCAGCTCCAGGACTCAAGTCCTGGAATTTCTCATCTAGGTATTTGCTTTGGATCCAGTTTGAGTCAGAGGTACTGGAGTCCTTGGCTGTAAGAGGACCTTGACCCACGAATGAGAGTCCTGCATCTGCAGCCCTTCACTCCATAGACCATTAAACCAAAACACAATTTAAAATTTCCTGACATTTCCTAGCTCCATTCTGGACAGTTCTACTCCTGTTTTCCTCCCTTAGCAAATGAAAGCTATTTCTTTTGAAATACAAATGTAATATGCAAATAAAATAATTGTATGCAGGGCAAACTATAGTAATAAGTTACATCACAATATGTTTGCAACAGGCAAGATAAAGATGAAAAGTTTTGAGAGATGAGAAAGAAGGTGGAATGTCTGGTTCAACTTTAAATGTTCAAAGACAGGTGAGCACAACTACAACATACTTCCCACAGACTTCTGTAGACATTTGGTACTTTGAGTGCATGGCCAACAGTGCTACATCTGCAACTGAGTGCAGAGAAATTTCATTTTATTTGCTAGGAAACATCCAGTAGTTCCAATTTCCAAGCCTGCAGATTGTACCAGGTAAACCAATGAACTGTGTGGCATGACACTTCTTAATGAATGATTGTGGTGGTTCCCATTATTAATGACTGTGAAGTGCTCACCTAATAAAGGTACTTGTGAATTCTGGTTTCTGACACAGACATATGTTTCCTGATACAAGAATAGCCAGCATTAGTTAAAAACATAGAAGCAGCATAATTAATGTATCTTGCACAACAAACATAAAGCTTCATTTATTTCAGAATAAACTTGGTGCATAACTCTACATAAACAACGAAGCAGAAGTTACTGGAATGTCATTATTCAGATGTGTGCTTCCTTGACAATCTAATGCAAACAAAAATCAATTACTCTGCTCATTCCTTTTATTCCTCATTTTATTGGTATGTTCTGTGTGGGATGACAGCCGCAGCCTCAACTTGTTCTTGACTGCTGTCAACTTGTTCTAGGAATGGATAATGACTGCACTGATTGCCTCAGTTCTAAGTTATTCTGTTCATGGCGTCTGTTTGCTTGTTTTAAGTGCAAACTGTGAAGAAATATGGAAAATTCAAAACAGAAAATTCTCAACAACTTTTTTCTTTAAAATGCTGTTTTGAAACAGCAAGGAGAGTTTTATTGTAAGTTTCCTCTTTTTTTGAACGTCAGATAATAATCAATCTGTCTAAAGGACCAGAGGGCCTTAACTACCCCTTCTGTCCTTATCTAAGTGATAAACGGCTTATGATGGCCTTATTGCTTAAATATGATATATATACAGTAGCATTTTTCTTTCCAAGTACTGCACTAGGAAGAGAAATAGCAAAGAAAGCATCTACTCTTAATGGAAAGCTACCCAGGCAGCAGGATCCTTTGTGAAGCTGTACAATAGCAGTGTTGACTGGCCTAGAACAGCTTAAGGTAACCCTTTAAAATGCTGTGGCAAAAAAACCCCCATACCCTACAGGGTAAAAATACTGCCTTGCTGTGAATATGCAAAGTTGCCCTGACAAACTGCCATTGTTACTGCTATCTTTGATACTAAGAAATCACCTTTAGAAACAAGATATCTATTACAACACTTAGAATAGATGCATTTGTTCAGAGGTAAACAACAACAAAGTTCCTACCAAGTTCCACAGAGTAATGGTGGCACTGTAGTAGTGCATAAATCTGAATGACCAGCCTTGTCTGAATTCTCTTGTTACAAGAGCAGTATTTACCTTTTTAAGTTTAATCTTTTGTGCAACATAATCACAGAATCATCACAGTTGGAAAAAAATCTCTTAAGATCACCTAGTCCAACCAGCCACCCCGAGGCAAGGGGAGAATAATATTTACTGGCTAACAAGGACAAACCTTCAATTCAAGATTTTGAACGTTTTCAGTTAACTGTATATACAGAGAGATGCACAGTATTCTGAACTTTTTGGAGACAACTAGCAGAATGAACAGGTAGAAACGAAAAAGCAGAGGTCTATACTGAAACAATACCATTAGTCAAAGTCTAAGTAAACCCCACAAATAATCTTAATTGTGTGTCATTTTAGTAGTGACATTTCTATATTATTTTTAATGACTTAAAATACTCTATTTTTATTTTTTACATTAATACGCTCATATGTAAAATTAGAACAATTGAGAACTCTATTTAATTTCTGATGTAGCTATGGTCATCTGGGGCTGGGAAAAAAATTCAAAATATTTATATCACCTTTATACTCTATTTTTATTTTTTACATTAATACGCTCATATGTAAAATTAGAACAATTGAGAACTCTATTTAATTTCTGATGTAGCTATGGTCATCTGGGGCTGGGAAAAAAATTCAAAATACTTATATCACCTTTTTTTTTTTTTTTTTTTTTTTTTAAATTAAGCATCTTCAGTTTGCTTAGGGTTTTCCTGACTTTGCTGAACAAGCTTATACTTGTTAAAGTTTGTTTTCCTCAGTATGCCTGTTCTGGAAGTCCTCTGATATGATTTGCATTTCTGGACCTTGGCATTAAATAAACTCAATTTAATAATTTAGCCTATACCTATATCCCAGCTCTGCAATTTAAAATGGTAAAAAGGTCTGCTTTAGTGAACTAAACTAAGTTAACACCCTGCACACAAATTTTCAGTATCAACATTTCTACTTCAACTGTGTGGAGATGCAAAACACACCAAAAAACAGTAACTGTAAAACACACTTTCCATTATTTTTTGTCAAAAACTTAAAGAAATAAAATTAAATAGATAAATATATAAGTACTTTCCCTTTCTTGAACTAGTATACATTTACATCTAGATTGCATGAGGTTTTGTCTGATTTCTAATACAAACTGAAGTTTATATTTCCTTCTCTTGAAATCAAAACAATTAAAGTATTTGTAACATTTTTTTTACACTTTTTAAAAATCTAAACCTTTAACTACTCTTTTAGGGGTTTATCAACTAAAAGGAACCGAGATTATTTATCTAACAGAGATATAGTTGGAAGAAAAAAATCCTAATAACATTCTATGCTTTGTAGAAAAATAACACATAACAAACCTTTCCCAAAAATCAGGTTACTCAAATGATATTTCATCCCAGTCTCTATTCACTTTCCCAAAGCTTCCTGGAATGGCCTTCAACTGTGGAAAAGGAGCTATAATTTATCATAGCCTGCTCCTTGTTTGTGGGGCCCTATTAACCTCCCTGTCAGGCCCTGCCATCTCCTCTTGGGTGGCTGTGAAGGATAGCTTTTCTTTCATTAAAAAATTACAAAAGAACATCACCTTTATTAGTTTCCTTTATCTTAGTTTTTCCTTACCAAAAATAGGCAAAACTGTGCAACTGTTTCAGGCCTATATCTAATTCAATCCTGTCCTTTTAAAAGTTACCAGGTATTTGGAAAATGCCAACATGATTTTTTTTTCTTCTCTCTTCAATATGTCACGTTTTATTAAAATTATGAGATGAGTATTTGAAGGGAAAAAAGGAAAATCCAAAGCTTAAGTTTAGCTGCAGGGACCTGTTCCGTTTAGAAAAAAATTACAATCTCTGTCAGGTAACGTTTTTCTGCACAGGTCAATGTATATCTGAAAAAGTCTTATTCACTTATAACCTTCCAATCCAAGTCACAGCAACAAGGACCTTTTTGGTTTATGAAATATCTGAAGTTTCAGAATTTCTTGTGGATGCTTCAGTCCCATAGTTGTTCCTCAGTATTTTCCAATGACATCTTATTGCTTGTGTCTGTCTCCTAATCTGCTCTGTGGTTCCTAATAATCTCAAATGGTAAGCATGGCAGTTCACATAGCTAGGTGCTCACAACCCCTCGTAGTGAATTTTCCTAGTTATCCATGGGCTGCAACTGGTTGTGGGTCCCCAAGAAGAAGGGCGACCCAAAGGTGCCACAGGACCTATTTTTAAAGCATGATCCCAGCACTATCTTGATGCTATGATCAGGTACCTTAAAAAGAAGAAACCAGAAAGTATAAATACTCATCATATGATCCTTCATTATGTGATTCACTTAAGGATATGCTTGCCATCCTATACAGTTTGCCATACATGCAGCCATACAAGCATAATACAACCAAACACACCAAGTCAAATGCATAGAGGGATTTTTGAATAAGTGAAATAAAAATCCTTCCCACTGAAGATTATTTCCTGTTCCAATTTATATTTTCTACCCCCTTTTGTTTCACTTACTAACAGAATATATCAGAAATAAGTATAGTTTTCACATTTTTAATAACAGTTTTATACTTTTGCTCATAGTTTCCAGGGAGGACAAATGAGTCAGAAAGCACCTGTGGGAATTTTAAGCTCAGATATTACCTTTTTTAGTAAAACTGAGTTAATGAGAATAGAAGTAGAAGAGAAATGCTTCTAAAATGTAATTTTAATAGTAATTTTCATGCAAACATACTTTGAGTAAGGGCACATAACATCTTCACAACAAAGTGAGCTGCAATAGTGAGGGAATCACAGGGAAAGATAGGAATAGAGCTTTCAATAGAACCCCTTGTTTCTTAAGCAGAATTTATGTATAATATATGAGAAAGGTTATATAATCAGACAAGACTGAAAAGACTGGAGCAGAGAAGGATGTGTCTTATTGTTTCACACCTAACAAGTTGTTTGCTGCTTTCTCTAATACATATTCCTTGTCAAGCTGTGGAGCTGTTCATAGAAGTATTCTCCATATCCTTTTTTCATCCTCTCACAGAAAACACTGATGAAAACAGGGAAAGTAACTGCACTGGGGAAAAAGTATATATAAAACATGAACTTTCTTCTTTCATCATCAGTAAATGACTTAGAAGGGTCTTTTTTTTGTTGGTTTTTTTTGTGTTTGTTTTTTTTTTGTTTTTTTTTTTAAATTAAGTCCATCAACATAAACTTATGAAAGGGTGCCTAGTTTATACTTGGACCATGCCCACTAATAAAGTAATTTTCCCCAGTAAATTTTTAGTAAATACTAAAGTTCCTTGGTGACCCTAGTAAATACACTTCAAATCCAGCATCAAAATTAAAAGCAGCAGTGCAAGGACACCTGAACTGGAGAAGTGTGAAGATGAAGAGAGACACTAATCTGTTTCCAATCTATCTGCTGAGAAGCAACCTGCCTGGAAGCTGAATGACAGCAAAGGAAAGAGCTGGAGATATAGCCTCAAGAATATGCAGATGATACTTTTGACATTTTAAGTTCTGTAAATCTTTGATGATTTTTTAAATTTCCTTGGCTGAGTGAATGTGATTTAACCCTTCTTTCAAAGCCTGCCTAGTATGAAGTATGATCCCTCTCTGCCTTTTCACTTTTGCCCCGAGATTCTCTCCCATTTTATACACATTTTGGAATTCTTGAGAGTTGAGAAATGTGTGTTGCAGGTTTTTTTGGCTTTCCTCTCCAAGAGGTGGTTTGAGGTCAGGTAATACTGAATACCACACAACAGCTAAAAGAAATATCTTCTGTAGCCACCTCTTCTGCATTAAGAAATAATTTATAGCTCGCTGAGTACTCTTTTTAAAAAAAAAAAATAGAGACTAGCACATGTTCCTCTATGACTGCACTTCACAAATAAAAATACTGAAATAAATAGAACACACAACTTATTTAATATTTTGCTGTCTATTCACAGAATGCACTATTCTCTCCCAAACAAATCTAGTTTCTTGCATTATGTCTTTCGTGATTGTCAGAGCTGTCTGACACCAATAAATATAAGTCACTAAATTCCCTTTTTTATAGAACAGGGATTACTCTGAAGTCTCAATTTATTTTGTAACAAATTCAGTGAAAATCTCTCTTGATTTTCACATGAAGTTTGTTTTTTTTTTAAATGTATACTAGAAGTTCTAAAGACACAAATGAAACTACAGTATGTCACAGAAAGTAGGAGAGAGTGCAAAAGTCTTAAAAGATTTTTATTCTTTTTTTCTTTTTTCTTTTTTTTTTGCCTTTGGCCATCACTCTGTGAATCAATTTTGCCATCATGTACTGACAAATGTGTCACCAGTGACAATACTGAGCTAAACGAATTAACACAAGCAGATATTTCTTGAACTATTTGGAAGGGAAGTTTTGGAATTCAATTAAGTGTGACTTCACAGACTGTAGACTCAGAGATCTTGACTGTAGTGGTGAAGATCTTTTCCCTGTGAATGTCTCTCTTGAATGGTGCACATTTGGCACTATTGAAATGACATTTTGTTTGGATAATAATCTAATAAATCATTCTTCTCAGGAGGAGAGAAAATGTTTTGTATCTCTACACTAGGCAACTGAAAGCTCCAAGCGGTTTATAAAGAGACCATTTAAATAATATTTTGTGACTATGCAACAAAATTATGCTGGGTAGGGTCCTATTCAGCAGGCACATAAGTGTGCCAAGGAGCGATAGTGTGATGCAATTTTGATATAAATTAAATATTTTAAGAAGCTGAAAATTATCAACATAACCAAAGGTTAGAGCAGTTTACTGATAGAATTGATTTGATTCTAGTCCAGTTTAATTTAAACGCTGGCAAGGAAACCTGAGGCAGCAAACAACAAACTGGTCAATGCCAAGATACTTTGGACCTCCTTTTTACAATGTGAAATTGCTTGTTTCTGTGTTTTTTCCTATCCCCATGAAATGTTTATAGTATTACCAATGTAAGTAAGTGAGATCTCTGTCCAAAACACAGACATTTGGTGGAAAGTATATGCTTTTTATAACATTTGATGAGGGAAGTCTTACTGTGAAATGATGAATTAATGATAAACACATAGGTACCCACCTAAAAGAATATTGTTTATTTCTGTCCCCTCAGTGGTAAGTTAGCCCCCTCTGTCTATTACCATTCATCTTGGACTGACAGTTACAAACAGCTGAGTTAATTCCTGTCCTGTATTACACAAAAGACTTCTTGATAAGAAACTTAGCTCCTGTCCTTTCACTTTTCACGTTACGATCTTGTAATGGGCCGACATAGAGATTCATACCCAAGGTCATTCATTCTGGCAAGCCACAACACTGCCATTGCACGGACAATCTAGCTTCTAGTAGTAGACAACGCAATGTTGGTCTATGATCAAAATCCATTTATAATGTGTAAAGTACCCTTTCAAATCAATCAAGGGTGGTGAGCTGTAAAGGAATTGCATCCCAGGGAATCTCCTTCCACTTCCATTTTAGTGTGCAGCAGCATTACAGATTTCACATTACATAAAATCTGACTTACGCAAGAACAAATTAGGGCATTAAATCTTTTAACTTCCACTGACATGGCTGAAACTATAAATCACATTCAGAGTTGCCCGGAAGTCACAAAACTAAAGCAGAAAACAAAATAAAACCAAACAAATTACTCCAGTTTTGCCCGGGCTCTGTATTATGCACAAATGAAAACATGTATGTGGGACTAATGATCAAACCCTGCAAGCAATTAACTATATGACAACTTTTATGCTCATGAGTAGCCAGAATTCAACCAGCAAGTAAATCCAATGGGACAACAACACTCATTGATAGGAGTTTGTATGTTACCTTAAGGTGTTGGGTACAAGTACTGTCTTTTTCTTGCAAATTCTATTTAGACATTATAAGCTGTAAAGACCATGTAGAATTTGAAAGTTTCATCCATGAGGTGGTGCAGTACGTCAATGAAGGTGAAGCCTTCAAGACACAAAAAAAAATGTTTATAATCTCTGCAAGGATCTGACAGGCTTCTCAGGAGCCTGTGAAATCTTCTACCACTGCTCTAGGAAGCTAAGTGAATGGAAGGCATTTAAAATTTCAGCAACAAACACAGAAACAGCCACTCACAAAAGAAGAGCTAGCTCAGTACAGCAAAAATCCTGATGCTCTAGTTCAACTATCAACAGCACATTCCCTGATGGCACAGCTAGATGACTTCTACTAATTCCCGTATCTCCTACAGAGTAGAGAAAGACTGTTATTCCATCTGTTGGCAGCAGAGGGGAGGGAGATAGGGGGAAGTCACTTATGCCAGTTTGCTGACAAGAAATATCCATCTTACAGCAGCAGCATAGCAACAATATGCCACTCCATGAAGGGCAGATCTACATCCCTGCATTTCAGAGGTTTCTTGGTTGTGCTATGATTAATCTTGTCTCTGCAGAAGTCAGTCCCGCTGTTACACTTATTGCTGGCATTGTCAAAATTACAAATGCTAAATTTGCAAATGCTGGAAAGGCCTAAGGCACACTCGCTTGGACTGTGGGGAGTAAAGAAGAATGCAACCTCCAGAGAGAATTTTATATCTAGAGAAAATATTTCATGGGGATAGCAAGACTGTAATGGTTATTAAAAATGTGGTAAAACAATTGTTCCAGGGTATGGGCAACAAACCTGCCAGTATGGCAGGGAGCTATGACAAGCAGTAGCAGTTGACTAAATATCTGTTTGTTTTATTCACTATTTTGACTGTGCACTAGAAATTGTCCAGCAGTGTGCAGGAGCTCCTGCGGCAAGTACAGCTGTTCCTGCTGTACTATCTCCTGCACGGTCCAAGAACACATCACGTGCCCTGGTTCTTGTGTGTTTCAGTGGGAGACAGCAAGCAATCCTTAGCCCTGTTACTGTTTGGTTCCTTTTACATAGTGTGAAGGGCACTGTCCACTGTCACACTTGAGGAAAGGCAGTACAGACACACAAGGATTTTGTCTGAATGAGAAAATCCTGTATTTTTCGCTTCATATCTTCTCTTTTGATCTGAGCATGCTTAAAAGAGCACAGAGCATGATTCAGAGGGTCTTCTTTTATGGAAATACCTCTATTTTTTTTTTCCTCCCATAGAATATTTTAACTGATTATTTACATTTGAATTTTCTTTAATTATACATATTTTTAAATAGTAGAAAGTAAAGGAATTAGCAATCTTTCTTTTAGACAAGAATACAGCGGGTAAGGCAACTCTCAAAGGGAATGAAGATGACATGATTCAAAAGACAGTGTTTTCTTGATTTTAAACAATTTTTATTTTATATTCTTTAGACAGCTGAAAAATTCAGAGATAAGGTGTTAGGCATTTACAGTGATGCTATGGTTGTAATAAATATTAAAACTCAGAAAGCTGCAGTAGTGAGAGGACAGCACATAGAACTAAAGACCTCTGCCCAAGGATAGTAAAATAAAATCTATACACATGAAATATACCACTGAAATATGTTCAGATATTCTTTATTGGAGAGAAACAGAATGAGAACTACTCTCCCTGTGAAGCTTTTAAACACCTGTTAAGGCTGCTGAGGAACAGATAAGAAGATGTGCCAAACCCCCAGCTACAGCAAGACCCCACATCAGCCAAAGTAACTAAACACAGCCTGGTGCTTATTTCTTCCATTCCCGTGTCACCAAGATGAAGTCTGAGGTATTGTGAGTTATCACAGAACTTTGTGGATATACCTTGAGCATCATCAGGAAACAGAAAAATTATTTCCATATGTTCAAAATTACTGAGAATAAATAAATAAAACTGTTTTTCAACTTAATAGAAAATCACTTCACATTAACCAATTCTCCTGTGTCCATCATCTTCAGGTATTATCTATTCCAACCCTTTCTACACTTTCCACTGCTGTATGTCTCAGTTGGAGCAATTTAACCCCACAGGTGTTAAGAATATAAGGATATGAGATTGCAAGAAGCGGAAGCACATACCATGTCCTTAAAACCAGCTGCTATTACACTGCATGCCACATTAAGTTAATTAAACCTCCCATATATAGTGTTCCATATTGTTTCACTAGTTTGGGTTAATTCAGACAGTTCAGAAGAGGTAAACCAGTGAATCAACAGTGGAACAAGTGCAGATGATTCTGTATGCAATAAAAGTTATTAAATTAGTTTAGAGAATGTGTCTTAAGTGAGGAAGACATACAGGATACATGTTAAAGTCACTATATTATTTTGTAGAAGTATGACTTAAGGAAAACAAAGGAAATTCCTCAAGGAAAAACATCTACTAAACCACAGAAACAGAAATTCCTTCCCCAAACTTAAAAAATGGGAGCTTCTGTAAAGCTGCAATGAATTTGGAGTAGCTTGAATGATTCTTGATCAAATAAAATAGTACAAGGAAACAAAATTATTTGAACAGTTTTCCCAAGGGAAAATAAAATTATTAAAACAAAAAAATGTTTTAATTTGGATCAAAAATATTACTCAATTTCAAATCACCAATAGAAATCCCATCAACTCTAAATACTATACAATTTTGCTGCCTGAATTTATTAATGAAGTTAGTACTTGAACAAGATACAAAATATTTAGCTTTTGGGGAAAAAATAACATATTAAAGGCAATTTTATTAGACCAAACTTTTGTGCATGAGTTCAATATGGTCTGTAACAGTTAAGTTAAAATCCAATGTGTCACAAACATAGTTTTATGAACCATATTCCAGCAAAATACGTACCTTAACTAAAAGAATAATTGAGTTTAGAGGGTGTGTGAATGACTACAGACATGCTTTGCTGTCAGATTAAGATGTTGACTTTTTTTAAGTGCAAACCTAACTATTAATCAAAATCCTTCAGTTTAGCATGGGGAAAAAAAAAAAAAAAAAGTAGTATGATGGATCAACTTTTTGCTGATTTCAAAGGCAGGTGAAATGAAAACTGTGACTTGTTTTCACTGCAGCACATGCCAGTATCTCTCCTGGCACTTCGTGTGAATATAACTTGCAGACTGCCGTGGAATTTAAATATTCAAGCACTTACCAAATATAAGAAAGCAGAGCAACCCAACTAACAGTTATCCATGTTTAAACATCCAGCACATGCACTGTAGCTCTTTTGAGTTTCATGAGGCACTTAAAGTCAGTCTCAGCCATGATGGTGCCAAAATAGACCCTTACGACATGTTCTTGTTTCCCTTCTATTCAATTAAGTCTCTCATGGGGAGTGTCTGATGCAACTAAACAGTAGTAGCTTTCTTTTGTAAATGTTTTGATTCAGTCCAGATCACCAAGTATTGTGTTCAACTGCACCTAAACAAAAAAGGAGGCAAAAATGTGTGGTGATGTGAAGCAGCATCACTCTTCTGGACACAGCACACTATAGAGCAGATGCACCTGTAATATACTACAGCTACAGCCTAAATAATGAATGCTAGGGCATTCATTTCTACTAAGTTAATAGCTAATATATTTTGTTACCATTGTCTGAGGCCAAGATTCTGCCTGTAATTACTCAACTGAACATATTTGCCTTTGACTCAAGGTTCTCTAAGCCCATGTATAGATCAACATATGTGAACATCTTCAGACACCTTGACTACCTCATGGTATCTCTGCATGACATATTGGACACTTGTATTTGATTTATTATATGGGAAAGTCCTTCCTGAAGCAAACAACAGCTAGAAGGAAGAAGCTGGTTCTATCTTACAAGCACGTAGATGTTGGTTTTGAGTTGTCTTTATCTCTGAAGAAATTCCAGATTATATTTCCTGAAAAACAATGATAGCAGCAGGATTTGTGAAACAATATGAATAAAATATAAATGTATTAAGAGGAAAACATCATAACCTTCTCACAGATAATCTGAAGAACTAAGCTCTCAAAATACAAATAACTGTCTCAGTGAAATAATGGCAGTATTTCTCCAAACTCACAAAATCTCAGAATCACAGAATCTCAGAATGTTAGGGGTTGGAAGACACCTCTGGAGATTACCAAGTCCAACCCACTTGCCAGAGCAGGACCACCTAGGGCAGGTCATACAGAAATGCATCCAAATGGTCTTGAAAGTCTCAAGATGAGGAAACTCCACAACCTCTCTGGGCAGCCTATTGCAGTAATCTGTAACCCTTACAGTAAATAAGTTTTTCCTGATGTTGAGGTGGAATTTAGAGTGTTCTACTTTGCATCCATCGCCCCTCGTCCTATCACAGGGGATGACTGAAAAAAGACTGACTGGCCCCTTCCTCTTGACACCCATCCTTCTGAGATTTGCATATACTAATAAGATCCCCCCCCAGTCTTCTCTTGTCTAGACTAAACAGCCCCAGTTCTCTCAGCCTTTCATCATAAGACAGATGTTCCAGTCCCTTAATCATTCTCGTAGCCCTCCAGTGGACTGTCTCAAGTAAGTCTCTGCCACTAATTACCAGACTTTTCCAGAACTAGAGAATGGTTGGAATAAGCTTCCCAAATACCTCATAATTTCCATTAAAAATAAAGAAATGTAGTTTTGCCACAAGACTTAAAATAGAAAAATCTTCACAGATTGAAAAGTGCTCTTTTCTGTTTTTCAACATATTCTCTTTGAAATTCAACACTGAAGAAGAAACAATACATATCTCCTATCTATTTAAATTCACTTTGTTCAAAGAAAGGCTTTAAAGGCAATGATCAAGAAAATATACTTGATCACTCATAAAAGAAGCATAATTCATAATGCCTCAAAATTACAATTGCTGCTTTTCCCATGGCTGAGATTAGAATACCCACAGCTTCTAATTGCCTTCATTCATTTGTTAAAAATCAGTCTTTTAAATCCAAATTTTCTTACCCACCTTTTACTTCAGGCAGAACTCTTTCAAAATAAAAAAGTCAGGATAAATGTTACACTAATCAAGGTTATTAGTCATTTTTATTGTATGTTTTTCTAAAATTCCTGTTCTGTTTTGATTACTATTAGTAATTATTTTGTAAAATACCTTGCATTTTATGCTACCTTACGGAAAGGATCAAAATTAAAGGTAGCTTTTTGGAAAGGTTAAGATGAAAAAGCAGATCATAACACTGCAGTTCTAAAAGACTTTTTATCATGTATCTTCATTGTTTGTGTATGATTTATTGTATAAGCGGGTATAAACAGATTTCAGCGAAGAACAGTGTTGGTTATGGTTTCTACAATGCTTTTGCATTTTGTACCAGTCGTGAAAAAGTTTTGCCATTTTTTCCTTTTTTTTAAAAAAAATATTTTTAAAATTTCTTTTTTCTTTAATTTCTTTCTTTTTTTTTTCTTTTTTTTTTTTTTTCTTTTATTTCCTTTTCATTTTTTGGTGGTTTTTTAAATTTATTTTATTTTGGTCATTGATCAGCTGTTTCTTACAAATGCAATTTAGAACTGTCCATTTTCCCTGGGAAAGCAACATTAAGCAAGACTGTTCTTTGAGAAACTAGCCAAGTCTACCAGTTTTCATAAAGGTTTTGTGTATTTATGTTTTGCAAAAAAGAAAGTCTGCCTCCCTTAATTTTAAAGCTATCTGCTTTCAAGAAGAGTCAAGATTTTTGGGCCCTTGGACAAAATAAAAATAAACTCAGTAATATTTTTATTCACTGGACTTGTTACTGTTAAGCCCAGTAATAACACAGTATATATCTTTTTTCCTAGTGTAATAATGAAAAGATTAAGCACTGACAAACTACTGTTTTCTCTTAATACTCCTGTGCTTTCTCTTATTTTGTGAACCCATGTTAGGTCATCTTCATTTTCAAGTTAAATCCATGCTCTGGTGGCATTTCCTGTTATTCACAGCTTAATATCAATAGAGATGAAGGTTCAAAAGTCACTAATCCTAGCTATTAATGCAAAATCTGTTAGAACATGTGAAATATTTATATGAGAGTAAAATTGTAGCTTAGAACTTTTCTCTACACAGAAAACATTTGTATATTTAATAGCAAGTAAGTAAAGGTCAGCTCCAGCAGCAGCACTGCAGTAATGCTACATAGAAATCTGTAGAGTAAGTTTTCAGTTTTCTGGTGTTCAGACTATAGTGTTCTGTTCACTGCAGAGGCCAAAGGTATAACTAAGCTGAGCAGAACTCCTGTACCCCTCCTAAAAAACATTGTCTGCCACCATTCAAGTCACAACACATGATTATGTACCTCTGTAAAGCAAATTTATTATTAAAAAATGTAAAGTAAGTGAAATTACCATAAACCTATAGGAAATTAATTACCAATCAAGAAAGAAGACAGAAAAATGAAACAAGACTACAAAATACAAACATTAGAAACATTAAATCAGTGTTCTTTTAGTAGGAACCCAGTAAGTCTTTGCAACAAAAATAATTGCTCACACAAGCCTTGAAGAGCTATACTTTTAATCAGATAGTTCTGCACTCGCTAAAAGCTTTTCCACATTCCTTGTTGAGGCTTAATACTAGCATTGTAGAGAGCAGGATCTTCAAGGAGATTACTTGGTAATTAACTTTGTGTCACTACTATTTTTTGGTTTTCGTAATGTATTCACATTTTTCCCTGAAGGATACATTTGATTATAAGGGTATGTCATATTTACTTCAAAAGATGGGAAACCTGATCTCTGTTTTTCTAATTAGACACAAAACCACACACAAAAAGATATGCAACTGAACAGCAAAAGTGGGTATGTAACATTCATAAGTACTTAAATACAACCTCAGTTACTCATTTACAGTGAAGGTGGTTCTATGCATGAGAAAGCATCAGGAATTAATACAAACTAAAATCTGTCTTTTTTGTATAAATATAGTGCATTTGGACTGAAAAGTAAACACAAAGACAGTGACTCAACAGTTGAAAAACAAGAAACAAAGATCAGATCCAGAAATCTCAGTAACAAGGTGTGACATAGTAAAAAACCGTTTTCTGAATATGATTCTCACATCAACAAAGATTTAATTAGAAATCTTTCAGGGGACTCAACCTCTAGAAGAATAATTTGTTTCCTTTTCAGTTACTTGTAGCTAGTGTGAGGTCACTTTTCTTTTTATTTTTAAAACAGCTACTTCATTATATTCTTCTCTCATTTTGCCAAAAGGCAAATGGATTTAATGCAAAGTCCTCAGCAAAGTGGAAAGGTGAGATGGAATAACGAATAAGTATTTCTAATAGCAATCACAATAAAAATTACTCCACAGGACTGTGTGAATAGACTCCCATCTTGCATTCTGACAGCCAAATTTAAACATGCATACACACACATGCACACAACTGGATCAGATGGACAAGCATGCACTCTGTATTATTTATGTTTTCTTCTTTACAGCTTTGCAGAAGTGCAAGAACAAGAAAAGTCAAGGAAGGAGGAAAGGAAGCTTGATTAGCTTCAGACAACATTCATTCAACACACTTGTGAGAAACAACTGAAAAGTCAGATTACAACCACCGATCTCTTACAGAGCTAGTCAACCTAGCCAGCTCCTAGCTTCCACTGATATTTGCTCCCTACAGCACAGATGCCAGCAGCCACCTCTAGGTGATGGATTTCCACCATGATCACCACACTGTATCACATTGCAGATGATGAAGCATCTTAACTTTGAATGACTGGTAGTAAATCAAATTTATTAAGAGTGCCTACAGAAGTCACCAGTTCCTTTTCAGTCCTTCCTCCTCCTTTTCAAAAGGGCAATTCATGAACTGGGGTTGAGTGATGGTGTGGCTGCTGCACAATTTATGAAATGAATATCCTATCTTTGAGGGTGAGCAGTTTGTATAATAGCAGGTTCAACTGAACTGTGTGTGAAGAAATCTTCACGACCAAAAAGGTACTACTCAGTTACCTTTTACTGTACATAAATCATCCAAACATACTAGGGATTGAAAATGCTGGACTGAAGCAGGCTCATCAGGGGAGTGCTTCTTCAATATAACATCATAGCATGTACATCACCCTTAAGCACGTGGCTATCCTGATTGAAATCAGAGACCATTTAGGTCCAGAGCAGGAAGAGGAATTATATTCCCAGCTCCAGAGAATTTGTGACTATAAAAATGTTCTCCTCCCACAACTCACTGTAAGTGCTTTCAAAACATAAAAACATAACTCACAATTATATTAGTATTCCATGAAATACTGAGTTATTACAGAAGGAGAAAACTCTTATTTATGATGTGTGGGAAGGGAAAGCAAGGGAAGAGAAAATAGAAGGGAAAAGGGAAGGAAAAGGGAAGGGGAAAAGGAAGGGAAAAGGAAGGAGAGGGAGGGAAGGGAGAAAATGGTGATGAAAGGAAAGAAAAAAAAAGAAGGTTCTTTGCGGGGTAAGGAAGGGAAAAATGGGAGAGT
>NW_009953295.1:7281932-7309736 GCF_000747805.2 Chaetura pelagica | reverse complement strand
AAAAAAAAAGAAGATTCATGCCAGGGAAATAATATAAAAAATGGTGAAGAAAGCAACAAAGCAGTTGCAGGACAGCATGAATAGCAGAAAATTGTAGACACAAAAGGCATTATAGAGAAGAAAAGGAAAAGCATAGTAACACCAAGAAACAGAATGAATCAAGGCAGGATGAGGATAAAATAGGATAAACAGAAGAATTACATGGAGATGATGAGACTAGGCAATGGGAATGAATTAGATGGTGGAAAGCCCAGCGAGAGTGGAGAGAGGAATGAACTGCACTTAGTACTGATTATGAAAATGTTATGAAAGAGGATAGTACAGGGACCATCACCTATTATAAGAATTTCCTTTGGCAGACTTGGTTTTTGCAGTGATTTATGTAAGGTATTTCTCTTCTTCCCCCACTTAGTGTATCCATAATATTGTTTTGATTTTTTCTTGTTAAAAAGATGCTGTGACTGACTTAGGCATAAAACTGGTTTTCATGTGTTACAGTTCTTATGAAAGCTCATTCTTTTCTTTTTAAAACACTCTTTTTCCTACACACAGAAGTCCTACCCTGGGACATATGTTCAGAGAACTCTTGCTCTTGTTAGGTATGTAAGGTCATTATAAAGTAGCTTTAGCCTCAAGCCTTATGAATGATACCACTGGAAAGATGTACTAACAGAGAGATTCACTGACAATTGCTCAATTATATCCAAATCTTGATTACAGACATATTCATATGTGGTAGGACACTACCTCCTATCCAAAGGCCACCTTTCTATGTATTTTTAAGTTTTCCCTGTAATCGAAGATTCGGAGTCCAGAACGCCTATGTGGCAAAACTGCTTTCATGGTTGCTTTGAGAATTAAAACCCACTACAGCAGTATTTTGTGAATGTTTACAAGATGAAAATGGCACTCTTGGGTGGCAAACCTCTTTAGCTACACAATGTATACCTTTATTTCTTCTACTGTTTCTTTTATGAGAGGCATTTCTAATCCATTGGCTAGGATGCAGTATATAAGACTGAACTGTTAGACTCAATTATTCATGTATGGGTTTCCTGACAGTGCAAATTACATACAGCTAATAATAATCAATCTAATTAGCACATGCATTTCACTTTGTATCTTGGAAGTGCCATGCAAATGTTAACTAATTAATTCTCACAACACCCCTGTGAGGAAAAAAAAAAAAAAGGTAATTATCCTGAGCCCCATTTAACACATGAAAATCCTGAAAAAGAGAGGTTAGGCATTACTCTGGTCAGAAAATCTAAACCCTGGGTTTGTATTATGGTGTTTTATGTTTGTGATTTCTCAGTGATATTGCTCTTCAAGTGCCAGGACAGTAAGCTGGGCTTTGGCCCTGGCAGGGGTGAGGAAACAGTCTGCCTGGGGCACCCTTACACCACTGCCAGCTCAGCCAGGGCAGGGCCCACAGAGGCCACAGAACTGGTGAGTCATGTGGGCAGGAGACAACCCACCTCTTGTTTCCTTATCCCTAAATTTTTCCTTCATAAGTCCTTTTGTTCAGTTCCACTGTGTCCTACAGATTTATGTTGCATTCCCAGCAGAGGCCTTTATGCCTGTGATGGCCTTCCTTCCAGATACAGTGAGTGGCACTTGTGAACCGCTTCGGAGGGTCTGACACTCAGTCTGTGCATCAGGGAGGCACAACTGGCAAATCTTTCTTACTTGGCTGCAAAGACTGAGGGAGAAACAGACGGAAAATTATTTCTGACATTAACATAAATAGATTTGCCTTTTCAATTCTACACTTAAGGAACAGGCCTGTTACGTGAGAAGAGGCCATATTCCTGCAATCCATTTTGGGAACAAAAACAGTTTTAAGATACTTCCTTTTAGTGAAAGCAGGCTCCTGCGTGACTACGGAATTAAAATCTGCCTTCTTGCATGTGAGTAAAATAAGCACAAGTGTTCATGTAATACTATTTGCACATTCTATTTCATATGCTTATAGAATCACAGAATCACAGAATCATAGAATTATAGAATCATATAATGGTTAAGGTTGGAAGCAACCTCAAAGATCATCAGGTCCCAACCTCCCTGTTGTAAACAGGGACACCTTATACTAGACCAGGCTGCACAAAGCCTTATCCAACCTGGCCTTGAACACTTCCAGAGAGGAGGCATCCACAACCTCCCTAGGCAACCTATTCCAGTGCCTTACCACCCTCAGAGTGAAAAACTTCTTCCTAATATCTAACCTAAATCTATCCTCTTTCAGTTTAAAACCATTAACCCTTGTCCTATCACTACCTTCTCTGGTGAAAGTTCTCTCCCCATCTTTCTTTTAAGCTCCCTTCAGGTATAGGAAGGCCCCTATAAGGTCTTCCCAGTGTCCTCTCCAGGCTGTGTAGCCTCAACTCTCTCAGCCTGTCTTCACAGGAGAGGTGCTCCAGGTGATCCTTTGATCATTTTTGTGGCCTTTCTCTGGACCCTCTCCAACAGCTCCATGTTTCTCCTGTGATGAAGGCACCAGAAGTGTATGCAGTATTCCAAGTGCGGTGTCACCAGAGCAGAGTAGAGTGGGAGAACCACCTCCCTGGCCCTGCTGGCTACACTTCTTTTGATGCAGCCCAGGATGTGGTTGGTCCTCTGGGCTGAAAGCGCATACTGGCAGCTCATGTCAAGTTTCTCATCTACTACCATCCCCAGGTCCTTTTCCTTGGAACTGGCCTCTAGCCATTCTCCTCCAGCCTGTATTTGTACCTGGGGTTGCACTGACCCACGTGCAGGACCTTGCACTTGGCTCTGTTGAATCTCATGAGGTTAGCCACTCCTTGAACCTGTCAAGGTCCCTCTGGATGGCATCTCTTCTTCTCTACTGTTTCAACCACACCACACAGCTATTGTCAGCAAACTTGCTGAGGATGCACTCCATCCCACTGTCCATGTCTCCAACAAAGATGTTGAACTGCACTGGCCCCAGTAGTGACCTCTAGGAAACACCACTGATCACTTGCTTCCACTTGGACACTGAACCATTGACCACAAACCTCTGGGTGTGACCATCCAGCAAATTACTTATCCACTGAGTGGTTCATCTGTCAAGTCCAAATGTATCTCCCAGATTTATTTTGTGAATACAACATAAAAAGGCAAAGTAAGCAATGGAAATCAAGCCTGGGTATTGAGACAGAGTTGATGATTACAACGAATACTCCCAAATTGAAATATATCTAGGTCAAGAGTAGGTCCGGATCACATTTAGTTCCACTAGGCCTTTCATTTCACGAGCATTATTTTGTAATCCAACCTGTTATGGGTATGGAGAGAAGAGATGAAGTAAGCACAAGGGATAAAGAGTAAGACTTTTCTTAACATTGCTTTCATGGATTTTTCTGAAGAAGCAACAACTCATGTAGTGTTTATCTCAGACTTCCAACAACACTTCATGTTCAGATTAACTTTTAAATGCTATCTCTTAGAGGTAGCACGCTATCTGAAAGATGTAATATCTACATGTAGACCTTTCTAAGAGGTCAAATGCATTCAGAAATCAAGTAATATTTTACTTTAGATCAAACAATTAGGTAATTCACCTAATGAAGTATTACATACTTGTGAAACAAAATTTATTTTGTCATGTAGGTATACCAAGAGAGATACTTGATGGTAATTAATCATCCATCATCATTGTCAGGACTTCAGCTGTCAACCACAATTATGCATATATTCCTCTCATTAACACAGACTTAATCACACAAATTCAACTTAACTTATAACTATGGCAGGGCCACCAGATGGTATAATCAAATAGAAGTCTCACAAGTAAGCAAATGAGCCCAAATATGTACAACCAAGGGAGAGTGGGTGGGATGGGAATGACCAAAACCAACCCATCAACTGTTCATTCCTATGATGTTTTCAGTACCTATGTTTATTATGTTTATGAAAAAGGCAGTGCATTATATTCAACTTCAATTAGTGAGCCTTGAATCACTCTGGCAGCTGATGAGAACTTTGGGCAAAGAATCATCTAATAGCCTGAAAATAACATTTTGCTGTTCCTAAATCCATCTTGCCATGGGGGGGTGCTTGGGGAAAGAAGATTTCTTTGGGATACCTGAATTTTCCAGACATCTTTATGTTTCCAGAACCACCTATGAGTTCTACTCCATAGTAATTTCATACTGACTCGTGTCCTTGTGTTGGACTGGAAACAAGTGAGAGTGAATGGGCCAAATCCATTTCTGACAATGGATTTCCAGCTCTGTAAATTCACTATTTCTACATTGTCTGTGAAATAAAACCATCTGTGCTCAGAAATGCACTACACTCCCTTGCTGCTATCTCCTTTGACCTGGCTGGTAAAATACATGAAGCTGCATTCTGCACATAAATCAGTAATTTGATAGCTTTCTGCACAAAATTTTATCTGTCCCATAAGACTATATATTAAAGAGAAAAAAAAAAAAAAAAAAAGGCTATATGTGTGTTTATATACACAAAATAAAGTCCACTTCAAATCAGTGATTAAGACGGGGTTTATATTTCATAATTAAATGAATCTAGACAACTGCTGTTATGGGAAGTGTGTTTAAAATTCATGCATACTCCTTTAAAAAATGCCAAATTATTAGAGAAGAAATTAACAGAAAGAATCAGGAGTTGCCATATCCAACTTTCACAGTGTTAAAAAAATAACATTTGCAATTGAGGAGTGCTGATGTTTATTTTAATCTTTTACATAATCTTTTAAAGCTTTATGAAGTTACTAGAACTTAGTAATGTGTGTTTTCTTTAGTAATCTACATATTATCAATACGTATTTCAAGTTATCATATGTCTCTAAGTAATGAGTCTGACATAGGCACTATACACTTAACAATTCACTAATTAATTGATCAATACCCAGCTTCAATAGTTGTTTACACAGCAGCTTTGCTTTTATGCTTGAGTTGCAGATGCATTTCTACATTTTAACCAATAGGTGGCACCAGGAATTTCTATAAAAGCTCTATAAACTTAATACAGTTTTTGCTTACAAATTAGATTCCAGGTGATCAGTAGCCAAACTAACAGCTACTTATAATTAATAATTACATTGCAGTAATTGCAATGTGAGGGAGGCATACAAGGGGAAAAAACCTAAAACAAACACACACACAAAAAGAAAAACAACAACAAAAAAAACCCCAACCAACCAACAACAACACAAAAAAACCCACAAAAAACAACACACCAAACAACAAACTAACAAGAGGTATTAAACTTAAAAACTGATCAGACACTGTCAGAATAGATTTGCAAAAACTGAATCCTAGCAGAAACAATACAGTAACATGCAATTTGATACAAAACAGAGAGGTATAAATTAACGAGTCACACTTTTTTGTGATATAATTGTTGTTCAGTTCAGAAAATAAGAACCATATAATATGGCTCAAGCTAGACATCAAAACCTAAAATACCTTAAATAAAACTTTGGAAAAACGGTGAATCTATGAGCATTTTATATGTATGCACAATTTTAGATTGTGCCTAATCTAAAAGAACATGAATGTTTGAAAGGACAACTCAGAAAATATGAAAAAATCCCTACAGTTGCCAAATCATACCTGTGGCCTGACACAGAAACATGTCATACAACATCCTGACCCACAAAAGCTTGCAACAATTTGTGCAAAATACATAAAAAATGAGACAAGGTGCTGCCATGCCAGAACATACTGAAAGGAAAAAAAGGACAATGGATATTTCTAACAAAATCTGTAACAGTACATGTAAGAATCTATTGTTAGATCCTAACTGGGATGCCACTACCAAGTACTACACCACATGGAAATAAACATATATACATAAACACACACATATATGCTTGCATGCACAAACCCAGGTTTTTAACATATTTTTCCTTCCTGTCCTCACTATTGAGATAAGTTCTTACCACTTACCACTCACTGCAGATACTTTCCCCAGAAACATAGTCACATTCCCCAAAAGTCACATTACTGAAGAATTCTATGTAAAATCACACCAGGAACATATATGCTTGGCACCAACATATGTTAATTGCATCCACACCTCCTTGTACCTGGCTATTTGTGCTGTATTTCAATGTTTTATTTTATTTTTTTCTTTATAACACATTAAACCTGTAAAAATTGGCAAAGTTTATCGTGTTGAGGCCATTCACAACATCATTGTAAATATTCAGCAGTATCACCAATTCATTACTTGCTTTTGCAGATCATTTGGTTGTCATAAAACAGAGTGGAATCAAGATGTATAAATGGAACAAACAAACAAACAAACAAAGAGATAGCTAAACAAAATATAAGTGATATTTGGTACACTGCATTCCTTCTGCATACCTCTTCCATCTTAAGAGTTTTGTTTTGTTCAGCTTTATAGAACATTGATTTACAAAGTTATACAGCCTAAGATACACTGGTGGCTAGGTACCTAGCAGATAGACATTGAAGAGGAAATCCACATCAGTATGGATGTCACCATTTGAATACAAGTGTAGTTTCAGATCTCTTCAGTTATGCTTAATATAGTGAAGTTCAACACAGTTCCACTGCTCTCTTTTGGAAAATCAGAAATACTTTTCCCCATCTCAAAGGAACTATGTAAACAGAATTGATCATTTGAGACTGATTTGAACCAGAAAATTAACTTTTCCTACTTTTCTTTTGATGAGGGGTTGTCTTACTTTTTGGCTGTCCTTTTTGAATTTTCTTTAACGAGTTCCATACCCAGGAGTAGAGGAAGCTGCCGAGTTGAAACTGATAGAGACAAAAAGTCTTTGGTTGCCATCCACAAGCAACATCATAGCAGGCCTGATGTGGTTAAGGAGGTAGCCCAAGCATTCATATAAAATCAAGCATGCCAGACCACTCATACCCTATCTGAAGAAACCCCTGCACAACCTTTCTCACTTGTAGGAAGAACAATAATCTGAACAACACAAGCCTGAGTTGCCTTGCATTTGCCTTGCATCAAATATTGCTGCTAACAATGTCACCACTTCAGAACTGCAGCATTCCAACAGTACAACCACATTCATTTAGAAAAAAGAAACACAACACTAAACTGAATTTCTTGAGAAATACCATGATAATGAAATACTAGATTGTTGAAAGTTCACCTAGAATAGCCTGAGAGGACCTTTGCAGGTGGTAAGGAAAGAAAGAAGGTATGGTCATATAAAGGCAATATGAAAAAGTCCAACATATTACGGGTTGGAAAAGATATCCATGATGGCAAATGCCAAGCAACATTTGAACATTCAACATATATATATATATATGTAACATTCAACATATATATATATGTATATATATATATATGTATATATATACACACACACATATGTAAGATAGGGATGAGATCAACACAGAAATAGAATTTGGTACATCCCAGATACATTCCTTAGTACACTACACCAATACACAAAGGAATTTATCAGCTTGGGATGCCAGAAAGTGAATCCATGCTGCTACACGATCTGGCCTTCAGCAGGACTATTTTGTTTGGCCACCCTGTTATGTGACATGGCTAGACAGTTTCCATTCTGAAAAGAGGAAACACATTCCCTATTCCAAAAGACTTCATTAACAGAAGTGTAAATTTTGTCTCTATAAAAGCCGTGCTTTTCTAGCATAAACAATCTGATCTTAAAGTACAGCAATGACTTCTTGATTACATCCAAGTAAGGTGGTTTTTTGTCAGTTAGGGGCAGAGTGCTTTTTGCTTTTGCCATTCTAGTAGCTTGAAGATTATAAAGCTTTCATGAAGTTCCTGGCCTAGGGTTCAGATTCTGATACAACCTCAGATAACTAAAAGATTCACTCGTATCTTCAAGTCCCTTCAACCCATCTTTCTGAAACCATTCTTCCAGGTGTTGACTTTGCAGGCTGTATCTACATTAGCAATCGATGTTGTGCAACAGCAATTCATCTGTACTGCAGAACAGTTTGTACAGGGAAACTGATCACCACTCTGCATGTGATTCAGGGGAAGCTTACTCTTGAATAGCTCTGGTATGGTTCTGTAAATGAAGTGTCCATTAGCAGTCCAAGTGTACTAGGAGAGTTTCTGGAGTGTATCTTGCTGTTTAGTTTTACATGAAAGTACTCCACTGTGAGACCTCAAAACCAGCCAACAAGTAGCAGGAAATTCTTTCAAAAGTGCATGTCTGACCTGAACCAAAATGCTAATGTTGGCAGACCACAGAGTATCACTACAAGAGCAGGCTGTGGCCCATGTAGGATTGCACAGGCTGAAAAGACAAACTTGAATGCCAAGGAGAACAGGGGATGAACAGGAAAATTAACTTGTCCAGTTTAAAGATTACACTAGAAGGAGCAGAGACAGTATCAGTGATGTTGAAACATAAACACTTTAGTCTATAGATTGTAAAATACAGCTCTAATTGCTGCACTCTATAAAAAAATAAACAGGCTACTAATATGCTCAAATACTGGGTAACTAGCCACCAGCAGCTCCAGGAGAAGGAGTATGCTTTGTCCTACCACAGTCTGCAGTTAATTTTGAGTCTGGTCCTTAGAAAGATATGAAGATACCACTGAAAGGCAATAGTAGAAAAAAGAAATCACCCCTCAGCTCATTTTTTCTGTAATTGCCACTACGTTTGTGGTTAAAGTCTAAGAAAAAAAAATAAAAAAAATATTGCTTTGCTTTTCTACTCAGGGCTTGTTTCCTGTAATGTCAGGCAGGAGTATGTTATTTTTTTCATGCTTCTACATCAGGACTCCTTCATTTATGATTATAAATAAAAGATAGAAAACTTATAAAAATATGGGGTTTTATGGCTTAATTTTATACTTTCGAGTTATACTTCGTGCATATTGATTATAATTACAGTTTACAGTTCATCAAAGTAACAATGTTCCTATACATAAACCAACATCTTTTTAATCATGGATATCAGCTAAATTCACACTCACTTTACATAGTTTTAACAGACCTTTTTTTTTTTTTTTCCCTTTTTTTTTTTAGGTGTTTTGAAGCTTGCTGTATACTTTAAAAGTTTTGTCCAACTTATCTCAAAGAATCAGCAATTCTGTATTTATCACTGTAGCATGCAATATTTGGGTGTATTTATATATATTTAGAATCATAGAATGGTTAAGGTTCGAAGGGATCTTAAAGATCATCAGGTTTCAACCACCCTACTATGAGCAGAGACACCTCACACTAGACCAGGCTGCACAAAGCTGTATTCAGCCTGGCCTTGAACACCTCCATTGAGGGGACTTCCACACCTCCCTGGGCAACCTATTCCAGTACCTTATAGCCTCACAGTGAAGAATATCTTCCTAATATCTACCTGAATTATACATTAAAACAAGTGATTCCTCCAATATGCTTCCATTTTCTGGAGAAATTAAAAACATTTAATTATGTTAAAAAATGACATAACTCAAGGATTCAAAGCTCCAGTGCTTCCCACAGTTTTAGAAACAACACAGTTCTTAAAACAGTGGGAAAACAAAAACAAGGTGAGAAATCTGCACTGCTTCAAGTCATAATTATCCAGAGGCTTACCTGCTTGGAGCAGGTAGAGCTCCTCTGAGCTCAGCAGAGCTACAGGCTCTTGCATTGCTTTAGGATGCAGCCAGGAGTATGCAATGCTCCTCACTCCCCCTCCTACATTCTGCATTATGCCTTTCCAACTTAAAAAAAGCCAATTAGAAACGCTTTGCATTCCAATGTCTATTTAATGAAATTTTATCTATTTTAACAAACTTTTCAAACACTGTTTCCGATCCTCTATATTTTTATTTTAATAAGGTAAAAGCAAGTATAAATTAAGTCCTAATACATAAATACTATGTAAACACATGTTTTGCTCAAAACAGGAACTCCAGAGATAATTAACTCAAATTGCAGGGATTTTTTTCCAAACGCTGTGCAGTTACTGACAATGTCCCCCACTTTTAACTACCACATAATTATAATTGGTCTATATGCCAGACCATGTTGTCAATTTTCTAATGGCTAGTAAGAAATAAAAGCTCAAGCTCTACTCTGCCTTCTTTCTTTCTTCCATATTGTACCACCTCCATGGTTGCTATTAGAAATGAGGGGAAAGGACAACTCTAACCTTAAAGTCCCTTTTGTTAAAATGTTGCTAAATTTATAAATTCTATTAACACACAGCAATAGCAACGAAGGTTCACCTGCACTTGCATGCTTTAATATAATAGACAAATTCCTTTTACACAACAGTTAGTACATCCACATCCAAATATCCACTCATAATGAATAAGCCTTTTTTAATGATATATATTTTAAAGTAATTGCATTATAGTTATATATTAGTTTAAGCAATGTTTAGAACACGATAATTATTTTTTTTTCCACATGTATCTAAACACCATTGCTATGGCAATGCTATCCCTAGAATATGGTCTGAAGTGTCTGTTCATAGAGGCTGGTGAACTGATGAAATAAGAAGTGGTGTTTTTTGGTTGGGTTTTGTTGGGGTTTTTTTCCAGTATTTGATCAAGTAAGGTTGTGTGGTAGCTATTGGTCTCAAAAACTATAGTATTATTCACTTTATTGGCAACTTGGATCTCTTACTTTAAGGTTTTGGATTTGTTACAGGAGATGTTTCTGTTGGGCTGCACATTGCTTCCTGTTAGTAGTCTAGTTCATCTGAGTAGACATTAAGATTCGTATTACTTTTGCATGTGTATTAGATCAGCAACTCAGCATCAAATCCCTATGCAGGACCAGAAAACTATTTATATTTTTGGGGAAGTCATCTGATATGAACATCAGTGTCCCTTCTCCTTTCCTGTATTCTTTTAATGACAATTACTATTTTGTATCTTTCCTTCTCTGTTTCTATGTTGATCATTCTAGGGAAAAGACTGGTTTATGAATATACATGGCTTTTAATAATGATAAACTGACAGTGTTCCATGAGACTATGTAAGCAACATATTCCAGTATGTAATAGCCCTTTGCAGACCAATTTTCCCTTGCCTTTGCTGGGTTCTCTCTTTTTACTAAGCCTATCACTTTTTCAACACTGTTTACACTCCAAGCTTCATGACCAGATCCCAACTAGCCAGACCAATTTCAAAATTGTTTACTAAATGTCTTAAAATAAAACTTTGTAAAGCTATTATTACATTAACAGTACATTGTTTTCTTCTGTCAAAAATTATCCCGATAATCTTACATTAAGAGAAATAAACAGGACATATGAACATACATATTAAGAATTGGTTTTTATTTCTTTTTGTTTGTTTGTTTTTCCATTGGCATGATAAATACCCATAAAATTAACTTTTATATAGCTAATGGAACTGATTATATTGCAGCCAACCACCAAATTCATGCATCAGTACATATTCCTAAACAAGTGTTATGTAATTGTGCGATACAATTAGAGTGCACACAAATGCACTGCAATTGGACACAAGAGGTAAATTCTTCACCATGAGGAAACATTGGAATAGTCTCCCAAGCAGTAGATTCCCCCACATTTTAGGTCGCAGCTTGACAGGGTGCTGAGCCATCTTGTATAAACCATAGTAGCACCTAGAAAGTTCGACCAGATGACCCTTGAGGTCCCTTCCAACCTGGCATTCTCTGATTCTATGAAATGCAACATAGTTCTATTGGTAAACAAAAAGAAAATCCCCACACCACTTTATTTTGTATTCCTGAAGACCTAAAGCCCAAATAAGTAGCCTGACACCTAGAAAGGTTCCTTTTATATGACTAACAAAACTGCTGACGTTAATGGATCTAACAGCTTATGTTATGCAACTTCACTTCCTTTAAATAGATTTTGGCTTTCTTTTCCTGCATTTTAAAAGTATTTTTTGAATTTTAAGTTGTAGTTCATGTATTTAATCACCTCTCTGTTGAGTAGTCACCACTCAGGCAAAGATCACATCAATATGAATAAAGTTTATTAGAGAAGATTGAAAGTAATGGCCACAGAGATGTATCTAAGCTATAAATTTATAAACTATGGGCACATAAAGTTTGGGAAATACTTCAAACTCAGTCCAAACCTATTTCAATACTAGAAAAAAAAATAAAAAAAATTAATCTTATCATAAGGTGTGTGGCATTAGTGAGGCCTTCTTTATTTATCCAAATAATATACTCATCCCACATTTATACAAGCTACTTTTTTTCTTTTATGTTATGCCACTTCCTGGGATTGCTATTAAGAAAACCAACAACAAGAATAAAACAACCAAAAAATCTCAACACCTCAAAGTAATCTTGGATAATAAAAATATATGCATATTATGCTTACATAAGAAATGCAGAAAACTTCCTTATTAGTGATGATGACGATAGAATTCATATTATGCTACTTGCTTTCTCATAATAGATAGAAATTCCAGTTTGCCCAAGACTGAGACTGCAGTGAGGTGACATTGCTACTTGCAGGTAAAGAATGTGAGAAACTTCACACTGATTATAGAATCATCTGATGATAATCAGACCTAAGGAATGTACTTAACTCTTAGTCTTGTTCCCAGTGTTCTTCCCAGTGAAAGCTATGGTATTATCAACCTCTAGAAGAACAGTGGAAAGCTAGAGATCCTGCACACACAGTTTTGAATGTGAGAGAAGAAGGTAAAGTTGAATGACATAAAATACTGACCCCAGTCAGTGAAGTCATTTTAATAGAATTAGTATAGGGGTCCAATTAATTGCAGCGAGGTCATTACCTCCCTAGATTTTAAAGATAGTCGGTGTAACAACCTATTATTAAAAGAAAAAAAATCTGTCAAAAAGCAAAACCTGGAGGAGGGATAAAAGGTAGGGAAGGAGAAACAAGGCAACCTTCAAAAAGGTCAGCAGGAGGGATAACAGGGACATAACATGGGAGCTCAGTCTGTGGAAACCTTATAGTCATTAGTGTCTTATATCCAATGAAGATGAAAAGATTGTTAAGTTTGAATTTGTGTCAGAAGAGATGGGAGAAGTGTTGTATGATCTTTTCTATTAGGACTGGAGGGAGAAAACCCAGTAATAAACATAAACAAACAGGAGGAAGGGAAGAGCAACTCCAGAATGCAAGCTCTCAAAAAGTGTCATGAGAGGGTAGTTTCCATCTATCTATAGAGATTAGATATAGATATAGGTATAGAAAAAGATATAACTATATAAAATATATAAAAAATAAATATCTATCATAGATAGATGATAGATAGATAGATAGATAGATAGATAGATAGATAGATAGATAGATAGATAAAATTAGGAAGTATACCCTACCTCCTTGGGCAAGTAGCTTAGGACAGTAAACATGGGTAAATTAGAGCTTCTTATAGTAGATAGGATGCTGTAAGCCTCAAATATATTGTCAGTGTATTTGAACTTGTTTTGAAATATGACAAGAAGATTTGAAATTGTCATCTACTTCTTCAGAATATGCATACATTAATACAGTTGTCTCAAAGCTTCAATTCTGTGGCTATTATTTCCACAAAATGGTACAAACATTGGCCAACATGCCATTTTGCAGAACTGCTCCCTTGGTCCCCATCCCCTATTTAACCTTAATTGTGCTTTTAGGTTTCTTTACTTTCTTCTCTCAGGAAAGGGAACAAAAAGACCCTGTGGTAGCTGAATATGACTGTAGCAAAACCTACTGAGAAAAGAACTGACCTACTGCTGACCTCAGACAACAAGCAACTTATGCCTATAGCAGACAGCTCATGCCCTTTTGAGAAAGGAGACAGATAACCAGAGGAACATCTACTGTCAACTGCACTCGCTATTCTTTTATCTTCCCTTGACAAAATAAACACTTAACCCACTTTAAAATCTAGTCAGAGGCACCTCAAATATGCAGTATGGTAGTTAGGTCTCAAAAAGCAATGAGGAAGTCAAGAAAACAAGTTTTTTATTCACCCAGATGTATTTATATGGACTATGCTGTCCTTTTTCCTCCCATTTTTTTTTCCATTTCATATATTGTTAAAATCATCTTAAGCATGTGCAGTCAACTGACTTCAATAGATCTGAGCCTGCTCTCATGTCTCACAATGGAAAAAACGAAGATGTCTCCATTAGTGGATGAGAAAGCAGATTAGAAGTATCTATGAGGTAGTTCATCTAGTAGCAGAGATGAACCCAAATAACTTTCTTGTCTATATAACAGTTTTTCTAAGATTTTAAGGAAACAAGTCAATAAAACAGTATTTATTGTTCAGCAGAAGACTAGTCTGGACCTCAAGGGGTTGTGTAGAAAGAGTGACTCTTGGATAGGCTAAATACAGAAGAATACTGTCTTCAGTGCAAGATCTGTACTTAAGACACAAGTTATCTATTGCAGAAGGATTTAAGACATTTTACGTACTAATTCATACTAACAATAGCAAAATAGTCAGCCATAAATAGGAGGAATCAGAAGAATTTCTGAAAATGTTAAAATAGATTCAAAATGAAATGTTTAATTTCATTTCCATATTTGTCAAATTTATTTGTCAAATCTGAAATTATTTGGATGCTGAAGATCAAGTAAAAATTAGTATGTTCACATCAATAATTTATTACCATAGTTGGGAGTTAAGATGGCATTGAATAAATAGCTAAGAATGGTATTGAGATCAATATTGGTGTTTCTGTTAGTATCACTACAGTGGCTCAGATTATTTATTTTGGTGGACAGCTGCCTACAAAACTCTGATTTTAAATCAAAAGGTTAGTCATTTTACCTTTAGTCGTGCAGCCTCCTTGTCTTCCAGAACCCTGTAGTTTAGAATATGAGCAGATGTGTGTTTAACTCTTTAAAAGTAAGGGTAAGAACCTTCTCTACTGTAATACTATGCTAAAGCCCCAGGGCACAAAGTAAGTTGTGTCTGACACACTCAGAAGATGAGTCTTTAGCAGGAGATGTTGTAGCTTGTAGGTGGAACTAGCAAACAATCAGGATCCAGTATTGCAAAAATAAGAATCAGGAGAGCAACTGGAAAATACAGCTTTTGAAATATCAAACCAACAAGGTGACACATTCAGACTCACATGAACACTCTCTTTCCAACATATTCCAGAACTAAAACAAGAATGCCAGGTGGGAAGGGACCTCAAGGATCATCTGGCCCAACCTTTGTTGGTGAAGGAAGTTTGGGATCCTCAAAGCACATTACTGTGGTGGACAAAAATAATATAATGGTACCAATGAGCTGATGTATTAAGCCGTAACCTGCTGTTCAAGATCTTTCTGTGGCACAGTGGTCTGTGAAGGAGTCAGTGGCACAGAGCCCACACTTCACTTTTTATTCAATATGAAGCTTCCCCAAAACCCACTGAGGTAGGAAGACAAACAGGGAGTAGCAGACTGGGAGCACACCTGAGGCCAAGAAGTATTTTAGTATATTGAGACACTGTCGAGGCAGAAGGTTTTTTTCTTCAGTTTTAAAAAGAGTGTGAATGGAGATGAGCAGGTTAACAGAGGACCATGAACCTCTGTCTGTTCTGCTGAACAGCACTATCTTTGTCTAAATCTTGTTACTCTTTTTATCCATTTTGTCCAAGGAAGGAACAGGAATCATGCCATAAGGAAAAAAACACAAACCTCATTTCCTTTTAGTGAATGAAATCTTCTCACCATTAAAATGTGTTAATCACTTAATAACCAGGGACATTATTTAGATAATTATTATATACTTAAGAAACAGAGGTTATTGAAAATGAACACTTAGTTGCTAAAATTAATTCCACAGCCTTTATGCTTCCTGCATTAATAAAATGTAAGTCTTGAATTTGGGTTTCAATATGCATTTACAGATATGAAGTGAGGCCATTCATGATTTATTTATATTCAATTAAGTACGTGCTAAGAAAGAAGAGATGCTACTCTGCCTATAAAAATGTTAGCAAACAAAGAGGAATTATAAAAATATCTTACTCACAATTTTTTGCACATCTGGTATGTAGTACAGAACTAAAACATTTGACCTACAAAACTAGAGGTATGAATCAAGAAGATCTGCCTAAGGTTATCATTCCAAAGGCTTTCTCATGGGATGGAAGCTGATTTGTGTTTGGTACATCTGCAACAACCTAGATATTCATTCCAACTTTATCATCAAGATATTTAGGAGTGGTTTAGACTGGATGAGGAACTAAGCACTCAAACAAACCGAGGCAATGCATCCATCTCACTCTGAAGCAAAGAAGTGCAGACATCTGAAATATCACCAAAACAAGGAAAATGTAAAGCTTGTGATGGAGCACCACTGAACTATAAAACAATAGTAATAGAGGTGGTAGCAGCAGTACAAATGTATTAAGTATGAGACTGTACTTTCCAGACTAAATAAAAAAGGCTTCTGACCATGAGGAATTTACAAACTATAGAGGAGTAATTGGGCAGAGATTTATTACGAGATACAAAACCTTTTAAAAAAAAATGCTGTCCACACTTTAAATAGACATCAAAATTGTCTATGTGAGGACTTGAGAGTGATGGGAAGTATGAAACAAGATAATTTTAGCTTAATGTTTTGTTGTTGTTTTTTTTTTTCCAACTTACTGACCACTCTCTACCTTGGCACAGCTTCAAAAGTTTCTGAAGAAAAACACATTATCAGCTTCTAAAGTCTGCCAAGCCACAGCAACAACAGTGAGCTACATTTTATGCTTTAACAGAGTTCAGCTTTGCCTTGGTCACTAGTAAGAATTATAGAATACAAATACACATTTTCTTGTTTCATATATTAGATCTTTGTTTTTTTGTGGTACTTTTGTTTATTTGTTTTTGTTGGGTTTTTTTTGTTGTTGTGGGTTTTTTTTTACCCACTGACATGAAGCTTGAAAGCATATATTATTCATCTGTTTAAGAGAGTTAACCAGCTTCAACTGAGAGAATGGAAATTGTAGAGTTAGATTAGAGCTACCATGAAGCTACTATTGCTACTATTTATGTCCTACATAAATACCATCTATTTAATCCCCCTCCCATAGTTCTTGACAGGTAGAATTATATTTGTCATTCACAGAAACATCTGCTGTTTTTTTTCTCCCTTATGGACATTATTCTCAGCTAGCCAGAGAAAACTCATTCTCAATATTTGAACGTTAAATAATCTGTTTCAGCATCTGACACAAACAGAATCCTTTATCTAGATACTAAGGAGCTGCTTAAGAGAGATACTGAAAACACTGGAATATGAGTCACATACCAGACATACATTAGGAGTAACTTATTCCTGTTTCTTTTCAAGATGATGATTTCTGAACTCCTGGTGATTCTGTTAGTAGCTTACCAGCAATATAACTCAAAAAAGGGTGTGTTCAGTCAATTAAAAAAAACCCTTACTTTTGTCTATGCCATAAATGCAAATACAGCTAAACACGCAAAAGAAAAACTCTTAGGTTTCATCAGCATTAGGTTTCTTCTCTTAGGTTTCATCATTCATATGTGTGAATACACACATTATGATTCCAAAAGGTGTTAAGTCAGCTCCAAACAAAAACAATAATCCCTGATCTTTGCAATGCCCAGCATCCCCTGGTTATTGTTTGGTGCCACCTACTCTCACCAAGTTAATCTGTTTTTCTGTGGAGGAGCTGCTTTTCAGTGGTACTAAACATTTGTCTGTAACTTGATGATGGCTGATTACATAAAAGTTTTCTTGACGTATTTGTATTATGTCCTATCAAAGGGCTTCCAAAGAAATGGCCATGAAATAATTTGCAAATGGATTTTTAGTTTTAGTAGCTAGATAAACATACAGGGATGAACAATTCACATATTATCACCTTTAGGTCTTTATTATTATTATTATTATTATTATTATTATTATTATTATTATTACATAGCTATCAACAAGATAGATGATCTATAAAGTAAGTAAGAGGAATAGGATAATACAGAATAAATTTTTAAACATTAATAAAATATTCTAGGAATCCTTTGAAGCTTCATAGTAGCTCTTCCCTTTGTACATGTGTGTATATCTCTTTTGTGCCACTTCTAAGCAGGCAGTTTCTGAAATCTAAGGGTATGCAATTTTTTAAAGCCTATTGGGTTGTTTCAGTAAAACTCAGGCAGAACATAAAGAAAACATCCCAAACAGCAGAAAAGAAATATCCTTCATTAAGCTAATTACTATGCTTTATACAATCAAATGAGGTCTGAAATTTTCTAATTTCATAGAAAATATATTAATATTTCCTCTGACATATAGGATTTAAGGACTGAGTTTGAAAAGATAATAAAGGATATGGGCACCTTGAGAGATTATGATACCAGATTGATTCCATCACAATAATTTGTCAGCTGCTGTCTGATTAAAATGAAACAGAATACTCAGGATCTTTTTTTTATTATTATTATTTATTATGATACTTATTAAAAGACTTAGAATGAAGGTCAAGACTTTGTGTGTCTAATCTTCAATTTATTTGCTATTATTTATTTTTTTCTCCAGTTTTGCATAAGGCCAATCAAAATTTCTTACCCAGGAGGAACTGCATTTTCAACACAATAAGCTGGAAGCAAATTTGTGCTAAAATCAAAGCTATTTCTTGAAGGTTTATGTAAGACCTTAAGTGTGAAAATATTGAGGGAAAACAACAACAAAAAAACAACAACAAAAAAACAAAGAACTGGTTCAGAAAGAGTAAGAGAAGACAGTGACACAAGGTATTTATACTTATTTCTATAGTGAATAAAGGTGCAGGGTAAGTTTTCAGCTCTGCAGCAGTGCTCACCCACCAAATCTCAAGCATCCCATGGGACAGAAAGATCTTGTTGCCAGTTTTCATAGGCAAGGAAACACAGAGCCAAGCAATGGTCCTGGTTGTGTGCCAGGACCAGTTGCATCTTCAGTAGTCACAATGCTAACTATACTGTTCCCTAAGAACTGCTATTCCTGACAATTCTAATGTTTTCATTGACTCTACAGGGCAGAGCAAAGCACCTTTTACATTTCCTTTTTCCTCTCATCCATCTCTCTTTCACCAAGAAACATAACTTCCTGCCAGCAAGTTACATCAAATATTTTGAAGTGTTTGTTTATACTGTAGTAAACTGTATAGATACACACACATCAGTAAAAAGAAAATTAGGGCAGTAATATCTTGGGAAGACTGATTAAAGTAATCAAGATGCTTTTGCTCTTCCTATATGAAAATTTAGTTACACTTTCAATATGTTCATATATAATGAGGAGGACAATAGCTAAATATTCTTTTCATGGTGTCCTGTACAGCAGTACCTCTAGAGTCTACATCAACTAGATTTTCCAAAGGTATCAGAGGTATGAAAGAACAAGGAAACAAAAAGATACAATTCGCCATGCACATGTGTAAATGGGAGCATGACTCACCTCTGTTTACCTTATATATCTTTAAGTTCTCAACTCTAGTCCATGCCATGAAGCATTACGGTGCCTGCAAGTGCAAAGCAGCTGAGTGCAAGACATGGAGATAAGACTGTGTAACAGAACACCCTGAATATGTTAGCATATTCCTTTATAGGAAAAGCTGGACTTAAAAGTCATTATATGGTCCACATAGATTTCTTATACACTTAAAAATATCTCTAAAGGCAAAACCTGTATTTTAAAAAGTAAGCAAAAAAAGTTTAGGAAATGTGGGAAATAACCCATGCCAACTGCTTGGTTAGCAGAGACTGGCTAAATTTCTTATCAAATGGATGTAAGCCTATTAAGACTCTAATGAAAACTTGGTGCTTTTATCTTACACAAATTCTCATCTCAGAAAAGAGTAGAAAAGATAAAAGACCAGGTTTCATGTACAGGTCAATTTCTTAATAAATCATTTAATGTTTTAAATCACTTCATTTGCACTTCTATCACTTGCTTTGCAGGCAACCTGAACTCTAAACTGTATTTTGCTGAGCATCTTCTACTCATCTTGTTAAGGAGTGCAAGTGCATGTGTAGAGTCAGGCAGGTGGGTGGGTCTGAATAATTTTTTCCTCTTCCACCATTTCACCAGCACAATGTCAAATAGACATAGTAACTCATTTGTGGAAACTCAGTTAGAAACATAGGTCACTAATGATTTGTTAAGCGTTTTCATTCTAGACAGAATGGTCCTTTATGTAAGTTATTTTGCATTTGAAAAGACCGTGAAATGTTTTATCCTTGTAATGTTCCATAAAATATGTTTCACCATATTAAATATGTACTAATAAAAGTGTTTGCATGAATATGAAAAATTAAAGAGATAATGAGCTAAAATAAATTTGCAGAAGTATTTTACATATCAAAAAAGTAATAGGACCCTGCAGTTGGTTCAGGTAATTTTGTTTGTGCTTTTCAAAAGTTAGACTTTTATGCAGCTTTTTAAATCCTTCATGCATGGGTATCCCAAAAAATATTTTTTAACTGTCTTTAATAGCCTCATTATCCCATCAAGGTAAAGTATTTGGGAATGATCATTATTCAAAATGTTATTGTCCGTTTGCAAGATTTTCTAAAGCATGCAGTCAGAGCAGTGACTAAAGCACCCAAAGCTTTTGTGTGTGTACCTACACAGGTGTGCATATTATTTTTCACAAAAAAGCCTTTAAAATATCTCCTTAGTTTTTTTTCATTAAAAAATGAAAAGCATAGTCCCTTTTCCATGAAATATGCAGCAGTTCTTCAAAGAACTTCCACAATACACATAATTTAAATGTGAATAAACCTTGTATTTCTTTCATGATGGTAACTTGTGTTGACAAGCATGTTTTTATCCCTGAGTCAACCACCGCACAGCTATTCTTTTCTAAATCTCCCTATTTAACTCAGGCTGCCAAAGCCACTTTATAATTGCTGGAGATATATTATGCAGGGATCTAGTACAAGATTTATGGGGAGAGTGTTTGTTTGTTTGTTTGTTTAATTGAAACCACTCTTTAATGACTATTCTCTTTGGAACATATTTTTGAGAAGACTATCCTTTCACATTTATTTCCTGGAAGGAAAATTCCATTTCCATTACTGCAGCCTCAGTAGAATTTTGTCTAACACCTTTCTGCTCCTCAGCTGTTTGGAGAAATGTGCAGGTTAAATGGCCAGCAAAATTATATAAATCCCATTTTAAGTGTGTTGCCCTCGAAGCCCAAACAGACATTAAAGATTGTATAAACTCTTCAGTAGGATCTGTTCCAAGCAAGCATACAGAAAAACACCTACTTTCAATAATCAATACTGTTATGAGCTTTTTAAGTCAATGCTACTTGGTGTGACATTGCCTTGTATCATAGTTTTCTCTACTAGATACCTTGATATAAAATCCATTTAGCATTCACAAGGACATAAAGTTGTTTCCCTTGGCAAGTCATGAGGTTTTCAGAATTATCGTTGTTTTTTAGTGAAACAGATGCATTTTGACCATTTTAAGTAAAACAGCGTTTTGCAGGGTACAGTTTTCCACAAAATGGAGAACTATAAGAAAAAATATCCCAGCATTTCAGGTGTAAATTGCCAGTTCAAAACCGTGGGCTGCCTGACTCACAGCAGAATTTTTTATTTCTGATCAGCAGAACAAAAGTTTCAACTACTTCTCACTTCTCTAAGTCAGAATTTAACCATCTAATTACAGCTAGAATTCCCTTTCTTTGCTCTTTTACCTTCTTCAAGTTTGCCAGAGCTACTGATTGAACATATGGAGGAGAAGATGACTGGGAATGGTCTGGATGGATTTGCCAAGGATAAATCACATCTAACCTACCTGATTGCCTTATGCACTACAATGACCACATCTGTGGATGAGAGAGCAGTGGAAGCCATTTTTACCTGTACTTCAGCCAGGCTTTTGAGGCTGGGGTCCTGGGAGCTGGGCAGGAGCCAGCAGTGAGCCCTGGCAGCAGAGATGGACAGCAGCATCCAGGGCTGCATCAGCAGGAGCACCACCAGGAGCTTAGGCAGGTGCTGTCCCCTCTGCTCAGCACTTGTTAGACCACATCTTGGTACCAAGGCCAGTTGGTGCCCCCAGTGCAGGAAAGACACCAACAACCTGGAGTGAGTTCATCCCCACCACGCTCAAGGTTGGAGCGTGTCCCTGAGCAGGGGCTGGGGCAGGGGACATGTCCAGCCTGGGGCAGAGGTGGCTTTGGGGCACCTGACAGTCCCCCTGGTGCCTACAGGGAGAGGATGGAGCCGGCCCATCACAGCCGGACAACAAGGTTCATCAGGTGGGAACTGACCCTATCAGGGGTCAGGCTGGGTACTGGAAGCCTCGCCCCAGGGGACAGTCAGGCCAGGGGGTGGGCAGGGGGACAGGCTGCCCAGGGAGGGGGGCAGGCTCCATCACTGGGGGGTTTCAGGACCAGGCTGGGGCAAAGCCCTGAGCAACCTGTTCTGATTTCACAGCTAGCCCTGCTTGGAGCAGGGGTGTATGAGGGAGCTCCTGAGGTCTCTTCCAGCATGAACGACCCTGCAAAAGCATGATTTTTCAGTAAAATACAATTTTCCAGGGAAAGTATTCTAATTTAATACTTACCCTTTCAGGTTTTCTTAAAAGGAAGCTGATTTTATATCCATGCTCCTACAAATTGACAGAGACTTTTTAGGTTATTGAGAACTGCTGGTAACCTCTTGGCTATTCTGCTAATGAATTATGATAATTTCTTGATTAAAATGTCACCAGAACAGACTCGGAGGATACTCTGACGTATGAAATATTCAGTACATTAGAATTTGATCACTTAATATTATTTATGAGGGAAAACCATAAACATAAGAAAACAAAATTAGCAAGGTTGATTCCATGCTGAAGCTAATTTTATGTAATGTGAGTAATTGATTTCATATTTGTATGAATCAGAAGAGTGGAGAGATTTATGGGAAATATGATGTTAGAAATTAAAGAACTGCTAGGAACTGCAGTATGGCTGAAAGGCAGCTATTCACTTTCCAATTCAGTTTCACCACACATTTTTTGCATTGTTCAGAAATTGAACTGTTCCTTCTGAAGATCATTTGTTTTTTCCTCTGTCGAGCAAAGCCTCCTTTCCCCTTTGCCTTCAGACCTCCCAGCACTGTGGAAGCCATTGTCAAAAAAAACCAAAAACAACACAACAAGGTGTCCATGGCTTTTTCAGACTGTTACTTTGTTAATTTTGTTGTTTGTTAATTTTGCTTCATCCCTTTCATTTTGATGCTACAGAAATTACGGGAGCCTTTCAATAGTTCCAGTCTGTGGGACTTTGATGACCACTGAAAAAAATACAGCCTTCCTTATTTGCTGAAACATTTCCCCACTAGTTACTAAACAGTTGCACTCTTTCTCTGAAAACATGTCCTTCATGTCCTGTGCAACATGCCCTGTCTTTATCTGTGCACCTAAATACAATTCCCTTAAACAAGCTTGAGGAACACTCAGCTTTTTCAACAAAAAGAGAAAAGGCATTTCAAGACAGAGTAACTCAAAGGAGAAGGTGGAAATGCCCTTACTCTCAGCTTCTTTCTAACTTTGAAAATATTGAATGACCCAGAAACCTTCCCAGTAACCCTAGGTGTAATTATATGATTATGAACTTCACAGAATAACCTAAACAGAGTCTAGCTTACCTGGATCCAAACAGAGAGATTGTATTCCCTGTCTTGTAATCACATCAAAGCTCAGACTGTAGAGAAGTAAAGGAAGATCTACATTCTTTTTATCAGGTGTCAGGAGACAGAGGAGAAGTTTGTGTTCCAATAGGCAGAATTTATCTCTCAGGAAAATCATTCACAGCCTGAGAAATTATCACTGGACACAGCTTACTTCATTTCTGTATTAAAAGCCAAAACCCTGTATGGAGTCACAAAAGAAGGTAAGATGAAAGATTCCCAAGACTAAGAAAGTTCTGAGCAGAGCTGAACTAAGCACTGGTGCCACAAGCACAGGTACTTCAGCTGCCTCGTGGAAATAGTTTTACTTGAAACTGGTCATTTCGACCTTGGAAAAAGGCAGAAGATAAGGACCTTTCAGAGATTTAAATTCCTGAATGGAGCCAAGACAAAGGAAATAAATATCTATTACATAGCTGCTTGGAAAAAATAAAAATAAAAAATTGCGACTTTCAAATAGTTTACATATTGCATAATCTTGCCAAGCTATTAAACAGCAAGATAGCTTCTAGATCATATGTTATTTCCCTCCACTGCTTCAATGACAAATAAAGGAAGGCAAATCACCTTGCCTACCACACGCCTGAGGCAAAGCTTCATCTAAAATATTTCAAAGCTAATAAAACCTGAGTTAGCAGAGAAAAATGTAAAATTTAACCTCAGTGGGAAAACAAGCTCTAATTCCTTCACAGATACATGACTGTGATTAGCTTTCTACACTTGAAAAGGATTTGCAGTGTAATACAGTTCTTCACAGGCAGAAAATTAAACACAAGCATACATGCTTGTTGGCTCAAGGCCGGTAACACTGTTTTTTTCTCAGTTCCTGAAGAATTCTGGCTTTGCCTAACTCTGCTCCTCTGAAACCACCAAGAAATTATTGAAAATATGTAAAAAACCCAAACAAGCACAAAATCAAAACCCAAAACAAAACTATCAAAAAGCATCTTCAGCTATTAACTAGACAGCTGATGTATATGCTAAAAAATGCTTAGAGGAAAATTAATTGGAGTTTTACAATTAGTAAATTGGTTTTTCGTTCATTCATTCACTCATTAGAGGAAAAAAGATATTTTCTGCAGTGACAATGCAACTGAACTGGTTCTTTCTTGTAGCTTCAATCCAAGTATTTCATTTTATAGTGTTAAGCGATGTGACGTTTTCTTCTTGTCTAGGCTATATTTTAATTGCATGATTGTTAAAATTGGACTTGTATATTGAAAAAGCCAAAAGGGGTTGTTGACTAAAAGCCTCATGTTTTACTGTGGGTTTGTTGTTTTTTGTTGTGGGTTTTTTTTAAATTTAAAATCTCCAGGGGGAAAAAAAAAAAAAGACTAAAAATAAAAATGAAGCTGTGTGATAGTGTTCTTTTTTTTTTTTACTTCAAAAAGTGAACACTAAATCTTTGTATATTTACTTTAGTGAAAGGTGGTATTACAAAGGTAATATCCAAATAGTACACAGAAGCAAGTTTGCTTGAGATTAAGCCATAAAGATTGTGCAAGTATGTTAACAAAGTTCAAGTTGTCTGTTTTTTTAAGTCACAGTAGAAATTCTTTAGAGCTCAGTCACTAGTCTGGGTTCTTAATGACTGTTATTTTCTCACCATTAAAGAAAATTATTTGAATATGTAACATGATATACATACTTTAAATGCAAATTTGGTCATAGGCATTTCTTATACGAAACGCATCCATGCACATATTTGGAGGACTCAAAACTCACCAAGGACTTCTAACTAGGAACAAAGGAAGAAGAAAAACTCTCAAAGCAGTTGAGGAGAGCTCTGTCCAAGTGCATGTTATAAAGGTATTTCATTATCATTTCTGACACTAAAAATACACTGTAGGTTCAGACTCAAGGATTTTGTAGAACGGCAATGTGACAATTTATTTTTCAAGATCATTCATATAAATGAACTTTTTTTTTTTTTTTTTTTTTTTCTCTTCATGATTTTAATCAGGTCCCCACTCATAAACACAACAACCAGAAAGAAAACTCTGTACAGGCATGAGTGTTAATTATCTGTTTAATTCACCTAAGTTTCTACTGAAACTTCCTCAGGATAAGAAGGAATTTCCATTTCTACAACATGTTAATCAAGGGGAAAGAAAGCATCCAATTTTAAAAAGCCAATGTTCTTCTATAATTCAGAAAAAAAAAGAAAAGAAAGAAAAGAAAAGAAAAGAAAAGAAAAGAAAAGAAAAGAAAAGAAAAGAAAAGAAAAGAAAAGAAAAGAAAAGAAAAGAAAAGAAAAGAAAAGAAAAGAAAAGAAAAGAAAAGAAAAGAAAAGAAAAGAAAAGAAAAGAAAAGAAAAGAAAAGAAAAGAAAAGAAAAGAAAAGAAAAGAAAAGAAAAGAAAAGAAAGAAAAGAAAAGCAAAGAAAAGAAAAGAAAAGAAAAGAAAAGGAGATAAAATGTGCTAGGTGGTTAAGACAAATGCCATTTCACATGTGGATCATGTCAGGTTAAGGTCATTTCATGTTTTCCACCTCCAAGTTATCACCACAAATAAGCAAATGTATCTAATTTGACAGCTTAACCTTTAATGCTTAAAAGAGTAAAAATCTTTATTTACAGAAAATAAGGGAAGACCAAAAGGAGGATTGGTGACACAAAAAAGAAGTTTTGAAGCAAACATTGCCTCTGTCTTTAGCATTTCTTTCAAGAATGATGATTCTGTAAGACATACTGATATGCATACGAACTTTCCCAAACACACACATTCTGGGAGCGATTCCTCCTCACTTTTTAAAGAACAGTTCCATTCACTTAGAACAGATTATTTGCTTTAGGAAAATCATGTGTGCTTAGCCTTAAATTCCTTATTTCTTTCTGCTCTGGAACTTGAATAATTTTAAGTCTGTAGAACATGGAGGAAAACAGAGGTACAATGAAAAAATGTGCTTCCCTGCAGTTCAAATATTATTACACATTCCCTCTCCAGCATCCTATTTCACTTAAGAATTTGTCAATATTTAGATTTAATATTCTTATTGTCACCTAACAACTCTATTTATAGAACATGCTCCATTAATTTAACATTCTTGACATATGCAGAAGCCATATAAAAACAGATGCAATGTTGAAAAGATGGGGTTTTCATTCAAATGTATTAGGTCAAGTGAATCTATTTTCCCAAATAAACAAACAAAAACCCCACAACTCTCCACAATGTAACACTTATTGTAGTGTTTCTTTGCAATACTTTTCTTTCTTTCTAGTTTAGTGTAGGTAACACTGAACATTATCCTGAGACTACATTCAGAGCAGTAAGACTATTGTTGTACAAACAAAAATGAACACACAGTAGAATATGAAAAATTCACAAGGAAATTCAGTAAGATTTCTTTAACTGACCTGTTACTTTGAAGGAGGCTGAGGAACTCTATTTCTCCATCACCTCCTTGTGCATTCCTCTGTGTATTTTTGGATGTTTTTTTTCCCTTTTTATGGCATACATGGAACAGATCTGCAGCACCAACTCTCAGTTTTTCTGTGGATAGCAATGACTTAAAAATAATTCAGTGTCACTGCTTATCAAAATGGTGCAAGAATTTTTAGGCCGCTGGGAGACTGCTCTCATACTTGGTTTCTTTGTGTATTGTCAAGATAAATGAATGTAGTAGGTGGTAAGAGACAGTGTACAAAGAAATACAAGCATTTTTCTTGTTTTATTTCTTGTTGATTTGGACTAGAGATTAAAAAAAACCAAACAAAACAACACTCTGAGTATCACATATTTCCTCTCATTTTATTGCGAGCAAAAGTTGTCCAAGCAAGGACAAGGCTTTTCTTGTGTCCCCTACACTAGCAGGTTCTCATTAGACCTAAGATGCACCAAAAACCTGCCTTCCTCTCCATTCAAGACAAATTTGTGATATGAATTGGGAATGACTCCTTGCCTACAGAAAGCAGCTAATACATTAAAGGGAATAGGAAGTCCTTAGTCTTCATCAACAGGACATATGACTAAATTTACTGATAATTGAAATGTGAAGTCTTCTCAGACATCCTAAGATTCACAAACACAACAATCTGAAAGCAAAATGTGGAAGAAGAAACTAAGGACTGAATCCTACACATTTTGCCAGGTGAAGAAAGGCAAAACTAGAAAAAAAAAAATCTGTCTTAAAACCTCTCTTCATAGTGTGTTTATATGGTGGCCATTGTTAAAACAGCTAGAATCACAGAGCCATAGAATGCTTTGGGTTGGAAGGGACCTTTAAAGATCACCTAGTCCATCATTCCT
>NW_009953295.1:7258819-7281913 GCF_000747805.2 Chaetura pelagica | reverse complement strand
TCCTGCTGTAGGCCCAGGCATCTTTTACTAAATAAGGTTCCTCAAGGCCTCCTCCAACATGATCTTGAACATTTCCAGTGATATGGCACCCACAACTTTTCTGGGCAACCTCTTCCAGTGTCTCACCACCCTCAACACAAAAAGTGCTCTACTTATATCTAGTCTGAATCTATTCTCTTTCAGTGTAAAACTGTCACGTCCTGTGCTATTGCTACAGGCCTTGGTAAAAAGTCTCTTTCCATCTTGCTTGTAAGTCCCTTTTATACACTTAAAGGTCACAATAAGGTTTCCTGTGAGTCTTCCTTCAGGCAGAACAACCCTAAGTCTGTCAGACTTTCTTCACAAGAGAGGTTTTCCAGCCCTCTGATCCTTTTCATGGCCTTCTTCTGGACCTGCTGGTCCTTGTCAGGACCTGCTCTAATAGGTCCATGTCTGTTGACTAAATAGGTCAATGCAGATCCCAGCACTGGACACAGTACTCCAGCTGGGCTCTCACGAGAGCTTAGTACAGGGGCAGAATCACCTCTCTCGACCTGCTGGCCATGCTTCTTTTGATGCAGCCCAGGATACAACCGGCTTTCTGGGCTGCATGCACACATTGCCAGCCAATACCCAGTTTTTCCTCCACCAACATCCCGAAGTCCTTCTCTACAGAGCTGCTCTCAATCCATTTATCCCTCAGACTGTATTGATCTTGGGGATTGCCCCAATCCAGGTGCAGGATCTTGTACCTAGCCTAGTTGAACATAATGAAGTTTATATAGACTCACACCTGAAGTCTGTCAAGATCCCTCTGGTTACATCCCTTCCCTCATACATATCAACTGCATCACTCAGCTTGGTGTCATCTGCAAACTTGCTGAGGGTGTACTTAATCCCACTGTCCATGTCATTAATAAAGATACTGAACATTTCCCATCCCAATAAGGACCCCTGAGTGACACTGCTTGTTACTGATCTCCATTTGGACATTGAGCCATTGGCTGCCACTTGTTGGATGTGGCCATCCAGACAATACCTTATCCATTAAAAAGCCTATCTATCAAACCTACATCTCTCCAACTTAGAGATAAGGATGCCTCGTAAGATCATATCAAAGGCCTTACAAAAGTCAAGGTACACTTGACTTGAACTTGCAGTGAAGAGTAAGTTTATAACTTCTAAAATAAAGAAGCAAACCTTTCCTCAATAAAGTATTATTTCTACATATATATATATGTATATATATATATATTTGGTAGCACAATAGTTTGTGTGCAAAGCCAGTATTTCCCTAGATTTATATTCCCTCAGAACAACAGTAAGTAGCCACTGACTGTTAAATTTCAGAAGGCTCAGTCAAAGCCAACAGATAATGAAGGAGTTTTGTAGAAAAAGCAGAATTTCACAGCAAATTTCTTTTTATTAGAGGACCAGCATTCCCTTAAGCATCTTGAATTTTATGGATACTAGTATAATTGACACTGCCAATATATGAGGTTTTTCTCATCACTAGTATTTTATGTTACCATATGAGCTGGATTGCAAAATAGGGGTATTTGTTACTTTTAAAAGGAGTAAGGCTATGTTGTTTACCTTTTCTTTACATTGTCATGACAATTAGATTTCCTAGGTTCTCTTAGTAATAGTACAAACAGAAAAAAGAAAAATTAAAATCTCACCTCAGCACACAAAAATATCTGTTTTCTCTATGTAGCCACCCTGCCACAAAACACAAGTGAGATTAACTAAATTAAATAGCACAACTGTGGTTGTTCAGATTCTAGTAAGCAGCTTGAAAGTAAGCTTCTGCCATGTAACATTTTACATATAAGGCCTTATGATTAGGCTACATGCTTGAATGTAAGAGTTTAACCATGATACTGAAATATCCTCCTAAATGTTATTACCTCTTCCTTCCAACAAGTCAACATGCAACATTTCTCTCTCTCTTTCTGTGTATATGTATATGTACACTCATACTAACTATACAATTAATTACCTCCACTATATATATGCTTTTTCAATACATCCATTATTACTTAGCCTGCGGTTGTTAATTTTTATGTACTATTTTATATTGTGGTTTAAACACAGATACTTTCATGTCAGGATAGTTTAGGAGAGCTAGACAGAGTAACATGAAAAAAGAGCAGCTAAGTGAAAACTTTGAGTTACTGAAAGAGTGGGAAATTATGGTTTATCCAATTATGGTTTTTTTCAAAAGAAAAAAAAAAACAACAAACCTCATAGAAGTCATAATGAAAAGAAAACTTTTATTTTGCTTTTTGAAATAACATTACAAAAGGAGTATCAGAATAAAATGTGCAAAATGACATGGATCATGATCATGGGTTCCTTGCTACTTCTTTTTGTTGTAAAGGAGTCAGTCATGAACCATAGTTGCAGCAGTCCTTGAAGAATTGGCCAACAGAGAAGGGAACTCCCCTTGGAACATGCAAGATGCTCTGATATAAAAATTGTCTTTGTTTTCAATTTATTCCAAACTAGCTAAAGCCTCTGACCCTCAAAATTCTTAGGTAAAAACATGAAGTTAACTTGAAAAATAATTTGTTGGGTTTGACTGTTTCTTCACTGACCTGAGATTTTAATCTGAGAGCTTCATCTTGTGCCATTCTCATCGATACTCTTTCAGCATTTGCTTGCAGAGATACATTTTGATAAGAAGATGTGAGCATAACAGGGAAGAAAGTCACAGACTTGCTCCAGGATCCAGAACTGGCTTTTCTTCTGCTCTGCAAGTTGAACTTTTATGTCCTCTTCTCATCAGTTCAAGTCCATTATGGCAGACAGGGCATGTTCTCTTCCTCCTATAATAATACCTGCTTGTCTCAAACAACTGGAAGCAACATACACCTCTGCTTGAGGGAAACGGGGTGGATGCTGAAGAGGGAAAACAGCTTGAGATCAAACAGAAGTTCCTGCTTCAAGGCTGTCTCTGCTTTACTGAACTTTACAAGGAACAGCTGTTGCATCATGTTTTTTTCTTTCAAACTGCTCAAGCAGCCTTAATGTCCAGCGACTCTCTAATGACAGCATGCAACTCTGGCTGGCAGGAGAATGTCTGCTGACAGATACAGAATCGGCAGATGAAGAGTCCTGTAAATTAAAACAAATAACAGTTTTTTTAGACAATAAAATCCAATAGCTTTACTCCTGTATTTATTTATTTAGTGTTTGCAAAGTTATATAAAAGATGCTGCTTGCTGGGTATGGACTGAACTTACTTCTGAAGCCAGGAGAAGTCTTCACCAGTAAGGAGCAGGATCATACACTCTGCCTGGCTACTTCAGAGAACACAGAAGGGGAAAGAGCATCTCCAAGGTAGATGCTGAAGGTGGTTTTAAGATAAAGATGGTGACTAATAACTACTCTCATTGTGTGTTTGCTAACAATACCCTGTTCTTCTAGAAGACAGAAAAACAAAATAGATTGACTTCCAGACTGCCACTTGGGATAGGCTTTCATTATATATGCTGAATTTATTGATTTTTATTAATATTTAGCAGATGATCATTGAAATTATTTCTTCTTGATGATTTTTTGCATATACTACAATGTTCTTCTCTCCCTCTGCCTTGTAGGGAGAGACAACATGAGGCTTTGGCCTAACACCTGAATAATTCCAGTAGTATTTTTAAGATAGCATTCCTACAAAGTAACATCACTCATTAAAAACAGGTGATACCACCACTACCAATAGCAAAATCATACTGCTGGATGGATTGCCACAAAAATAGTACTTGCTTCCTTTGCTCCAGGCCTGCCTAAGCTCAGTTTTCAAAAGACAGCAATTACTTTCTTGTTCAAAAGCCCCTCAGGTCTTCCAGGATAAGTTTTATATACTAATTGCTTTGATGAAATTATCTGTTACAAGTTCTCCCCAATATTTCTTTAGATACTGAAGTTTCCTTAACAAATTTCTATTGCCCAAGTCCTAGTCAAGTTAGTTCATACCAATAAAACTTACTACCACTGAAAGCCTCCACCCAAGTGCTTCATGTCAAGAGAGGTTAGCTGGACCAAATTCAGGCTGCCTTTGTGGCCTTTAAGGCAAACTCAAGGACATACAAGAGCAATTAAGTTCAAGGCAGAAAAGCCTCACTGCTTAAGACTCAGCACACAGATTCTTGTTTGTTATTGTGGATAAAGCTGGACATGATGCCTAATATGCAACCCTATACGTGATGCACGGCATCTCTTGGGTCAATAAATGTAGCTGGGGCAAATAGGAATATGAACATATTATCTTCTGTAAACTCCTTAAACCACTGATTCATGTTCTGAATTAACTGGTTCAGTTCAGTAAAAACATCACTCTTTGACGCTCTGTAGTGTGTGTTGAATTCTTACTTTCTACTCTGCAGAGAAATATTAAAGAATATTGCTAAACAGCAGGCATTTCATGCATGGACTTTAAAAAAAACCAACAGCACATGTGTTCTGGTCTCCTGAGTGAACTTTGAAACAGAATTATGGATACTAGCAACATGGCTTGAAACCAGCCTATAAAAAATCAAAGAAACACTCTCACACAAACAAAACACTAACTAAAAGTAAGGATTAACAGAAGGCTAACATTAACCTAGAATATAAACGCAGGTGGTTAAGATGAGATAGGCTATGAAATAGTTCTAAAAAGACTAGAACACTTTTCTTTAATGATTCTGACATGCAATGTTTCATTATACTGTATGAAAATTCAAATATACTTTAGCTAAATGTGTAAGAAAACATACTTCTAAATTGAGTCACTTATCAGTACTTAGGGACAGCACATCATATGCCTTGTAATTTTTGGATTTGTCTACCTGAATAATTCACATTATAAACTCTGGATTTTAAAAAATATTGCTGTACAAAGCAATTGTAAAATGCCCATTTCACCATAGACTTTTACATCCATTATATACTTTGTCAAAATTGCATTATCCACAGAATCACAAAATCACACAACTTTTTGAGTTGGAAGGGACCTTAAAGATCATCGAGTTCCAGCTCCCCTGCATGGACAGGGATACCTTCCACTAGAACAGGCTGCTCAGAGCCCCATCCAACCTGCCCTTGAACACCTCCAGGGATGAAGCCCCCACAACATCCCTGGGCAGCCTGTTCCAGTGTCTCACCACCCTTACACTGAAGAATTTATGCCTGTTGTCTAACCTAAATCTCTCTTTTTTCAGCTTAAAACCATTACCCCTCACCCTCTCACTGCGAGACCATGTAAAAAGCCCCTCCCCAGCTTTTCTTAGGCCCCCTTCAGGTATTGGAAGGTCACTATGAGGACCCCCAGGAGTCTTCTCTTTTTCAGGCTGAAAAATCCCAACTCCCTCAGTCTGTCCTCATAAGAGAGGTGCTTCAGCCCTCAATAATTTTTGTGGCCCTTCTCCGGACACGTTCCAACAGGTCCACATCTTTCTTGTGCGAGGGGCACTTCTGTAAAAAAAAATATTCTGCTGCAGATCACTCTAAATGTTAAAAGTTGAAATTACAGCCTATTTGAGCAACACATATTATACTGAGTTCTGGGCCATCCAAGGTCAAGGTCCATGAGCCAGGGCTCAGCGAAGGCTGAGCAAGATAGTAAGGGGACATCAGAGAGTAACAGAGAGAACAGCATACTCAAAAAATAGTTATGCAAGTGAGAGACTCATTCCAAGTAACAGCAAGTGATATAAGGAAGCACAGTGGTCACCTGCACTTTCAAAATGGACTTCAGGAAGAACCTTTTCACTAGAAGGGTAGTGTACAACTGGAACAAGCAAGCAAGAGATGTCCTGAAATCTCCACCTTTCCAAAACTCAGAGCAAAAAACAAGCAGGTGATGTGCTTAGACAGGGCAGTGAAACTAGAGGACTCGTCAGGGTCTCCCCCAACCATCACTTATATGAGATAAGCTCATTCAATTTGTTTATTAGTAGAGCTCCATCACATATGCCAAAAGGAATAAAAGCAGGAAAAAATGTGTTCAATATTCAATCTTAAACAGCAGCAAAAACTATACAGGCTGAGGAAAGATGCAAAAGCTTTTACAAATCCACAAGCTTGAGACAATAGGGATGTGGACATTTCTTCCTAAGTTCACACTAAAGTGTCAACCCTTAAAATCTGTATTAACTATTATTTTTATAGTAGGCAACAATACTGCAGGTGTGGCCTCAGCAGAGCTGAGGAAAGAGCGAATGATTAATTCCTTCAAACTGCTGGCAATACTTTGTCATTAGCCTTCTTTGCAGCAAGGGTATTTTGCTGGCTCACATTCAACTTGATGTCCCAGGTCCTTTTCCTCATAGCTGAAGACTTCAGCCAAAGTACAATAAAAAGTTGAGTTGGTGTATCACTGTATTATTTTTTTCAGCAGGTTTTGAAGGACTTGACCAGAGAATTTTAAATCAGGAATCCCTGAATGTTTGTGCTCCATTTTACTGCGATGCTCAGCGATGTTACCCAACTTGTTATGCTTCTTCATGCAGATAGACCAGGATTTTAGGGGACTATATATGACACTATGTGAAGTCGTTCACTTGGCAGCCTTTACAGCATTATTGTTCTTTAAAGCCTAAATGTGATCTATCAGTTAAGGCTGCTCTCTCCCTAAAATGACAGCCAACAATCAGCTCATTTTTTCCAATCAGTTGAAGGGGAGATGATAATTAATTTTCTGTCTGATCACTTGCTTTCACAATCCCTTTCTTTCAGCAACTTCTGTATAGCAAAGAAATCTATTAACACTTAATGTTTCCTGTGTGGTGCCAAATATAGACACTCTAAAAATGGAGCACAAACTTTACTTCCTACAATTTCTACCAAAAGAGAAGAAGAAGAAACATCCTTAGTAATGTGAAGAAGCGAATGTGGGAAAAGAGGAGGATTTAAATAATCATCTCAATCTGTTACTGTTTCTTGCTCTTTCTTCTGAAAGAAGCTTAACTGCTTTTGCATCATCTTTGGTTTTCCCATTGTTCATCTTCCTCTTTTCTTCATGTTTCTTTTTTTTTTTTTTTTTTTTTTTTTTTTTTTTTTTTTTAGGTTTTCTCATTTTTCATTTTCTTTAACAGGTGGGAAAAACATCTCTCACCACTCCTTCCTCAAGATCTCCAACATACATCCTTTCAACTGTCTAGTGCCCACAGTACATTTCATTCGACAACAAAACAAGAACAAAGTGTTACTGGGTCTATGTTTTTACAGCCAATTTGCTATAATCACTTTCCTTTGTATTACATGACAGAAAGTACAGTACATCATCTTCAGGAGCAAGAAGGCTTCGTCTAAACTATTTTTAACAAATTTCTGTTTGTGCTGTCTTTCCAACTCCTTTTCTGCAGTTCCCCTACTATCTTTCTCACACTCCACTGTGCCCAGTTTAACAATAAACCCTGCATTTTTGGCCCATGTCATCAAGGTCAATTGTAGCAATGAATTTCTGAGTCTGGGTAGGCAAGGTTTTTTACATTTTTTAAAGATTAAAAACAATATATATGGAACCCTGGATACAGCATGTAATATGTAAAATACTGAAATTACTTGAAGTTTGCATATTCTTTTTTGCTGTCTTGGTAATGACACACTTCTACATTTATAAAATAATGACTGAGTATTGGGTAAAAAGGAAAAAAATCCCTACATATACTGCCCTGCCACTTGAGTAACACTGATAACTGTAAACAAGAATATGTAGTCCTGAGTAGAAAAAAAGTTTCATAACTTTGGAAAGTATATTTGAAAAGTTTCAGAGAGAATGAGTCTTAATAAATGTTTCCTTCCTCTCATCTTTGTGTCTTGTGTCTTTAGTCACCCAGCACAGAGTTTGATTATATTTTTAGTTTAAGCCTTATAGTTTTATTCTTTGCAATGTCCTCATCAATGTCAACTCATATTTTTAGATGGTTAAGGCCATTGGGAAGCAAATGGAATCTCAGAAAATTTACCCTGGAAGTTTACATTAGGAGGCAAACTTATGGGTCTCTAAGGGTCTAAGATTTTCTAAAAAGGGGACTCTCACAGCTTCTCTACTTTACAGCTTTCTAATGAACTAAAGAAATGCTGACCCCTGTAACACAAGATTTAGGAAAGGGCAGGGAGGTTTTTCTTTACGAGGTTGCTATGATCATGTTTTATTACTAGATATAAACACTGAATAATTCTTGAATTATAGTGACCATATGCAGTTAGGAAACTAGCAACCATCTCTATAAAGCTGGAAAACCTAAATGACAGGCACTGATTAAGCTGTGCCTGTTTTCAGTTTCTGTCTCAAACTTCCGAAAAACTGTATTTTTAAGTATCTCCTTCTATTCTGTTATTTTTCCTGCTTCTGTTTCTGATTCTTATAGCCCTGCTCACATCTATAATGCCAACCAACAATGGGCAAAACTAGAGATGGTGTAGTCTAAAAGTTTTTTTTCTTTGTCGAGGTGCTAGGTAAATTACTGAGCTTGTTCACAAGAAACCTGAACAACATAGAAGTGTCCACTCAAGATGGACTACTGCTTTAGTTAGCAACAGTTATCAGACATACATTTCTGAAAGCATCCTTCCATACTTGAGTGACCACAAATTAAAAGTATGAAAAATTTTACATGTCATGGCAACTAGTGGTTACTATTTTAAAAATTAAAGAAAACAAACAAGTGCAATAATTTAAAAATAGGAATCTAAAACATGGTAGAGAAAAATTAAAAATAAATAATTTAACCAATACATTCCATTCTTCTACATGGCAGCCATATTACTTCAGCCACAGATACCATGAAGCTACTTCCTTTAATTCTGCTCATTCTGGCCTGTCAGCTGTCCTTTTTCCCATTTTGTAAGCTCCTTCCTGCTGGCACACTCAGAACACTATACTACGCTTGCACTGGTAGTGTGTATTTGGGGCATGGGAGGAAAGATCTTTGAAATAGTCTGATTTTCTACATTTGGTATGCAAAGTGCTGAAAAAGCTGAATTTCTGTAAGTTACCAGAAGTTGTTAGCAATGGGTGGAAAATAGATATGGGGGTCATTTGAAGTGGTTTACGTTTCACTGAAGCTACCTGTAAAGCAGGCATGTACATTGGGAAGTGATTTATCACTCCTTTTAAGTGTCTTCTCCTCCGATATGACCATTTCACAAGAGTCTAGCCAACTATATAGTACTTTTCTAAAGTTAGGCAACATATTTTCTGGCTTTCTTAGCTTTCTAGAAAACACATTATGTATGCATCAATGGTAGCTTTTCTGTGTCAAGCACTGCTGGGTATTAGTTTACTCTAGAATTTTTTATTTGGAGAAATCATTTCAACTTGCACTTGAAACTGTTTACATGCATCTCCAGTAAAGCCTTATTTTCCCCTTCTGGAGGCAAATAATATACTTTCAAAATGTGCTAATTACTATAAGAGTGTAGTTGAAAATATGATGGGTCTATATTTATACTCAAATACCATGTTTATAGTTTGACTTTTTAAATTTTATATTCTTAGAACTAAGAGTATCCTCCTCTTTCCCGCCTCCCCCACACACCCTGGCCCAGACCTACCAAGAAATGAATCAGCTTACTGAAATGCAATATAAACTTCTGCACACTTTATATGCTATTCTTTCAGCTGCTGACAAGACAAGGCTAAATCTCTTTAGAGCATGTAGCTTTAATATATAATCAACTCGAAGAGGTTTAGTGCGAAAGCCACACAAAGTGACTGTTAAATTTACTAGATATTAAACTTCTCATGGTTTTCACCTATACGCCTCACTTGTGCATTGTTGTGGTCTAGAAATTTATGAGTTAGAGCTACTGCAGTTCCAGAATGGGACTGGTACAATGCTGGTATATATACACATTCCACTGAGCTGTGTCTTGGTTTTAGAGATTAAATGGAGCATGTAGGAAAACTGAAGGTTTTATGTTATTACTCTTGGCACATGACATAATAAGAAGCAATATGGTAAGACTGCAGCATTGGAATGGTTTCATGAGTCAGAATACATGTAGAAACAGCAAAAATTGAGCAATATTTTAACATTACTTCTTTCTTTATTCATCTTAAATGCCATTCTTACAATTATCTTTTAAAAAAATTGTCTGTAACTACTATGTTTATAGGGTTAACCAGTATATGTGCTTATGCAAGTTTGTTGCTGGTCTGCATTGACGTTGCTGTAACTTAAATCTGCACCCCCATAAACCTACTATGTTCCGACACAGTGTCCTTCCTGTCAGATGAATGTAATGTACTCCACATAAAATGGATATTCAGCCTATTGCAGGTATATAGACTCTAACTATAAAAAACGGATTGGTTCTTTATTTAGGTATTTATTTATTTATGTTAGAAACTGTTGAAAGGACAATGAAATGGAAAATGACATTGACTTCCTACTAGGTGGTCTCCTTGCCCTGAAGTATCATGAGCAAACCTGACCTAAGAGGTCTTCCATAAAAAAACTTCCATAAAACACCTGATATCATTTTTGAGTGGCGATCATAACAATTAAGCTTGGAGAAGCAGCCTTCCAGGCTAAAAATATAGGCTGTGTCATGGACAACAGTGGAGTCAGCCCCACCTCTTTAGGAGGGCAGCAGTTCAACAAGAAGTCATCCACACATTAAAGGTTAATTTCAATTGGGATACAAGTCAAACTTCAGCAAAAGCTGCCACTCAGAAAAGCGGCCAGATGGTGTGAAAGACCAGTCCAGCTTGGATACTAACTCTGTGAGGGCGTACGGTGTGCTAATGAATGCTGACTCGGGTCCAGCTTATGCATAAAACCTTGAGGAAGAGAGAGAGGACCTGACTAGAGATATAGGCATCTGTAACTCTACTGCTGGCCTTGCTAGACCCTTAGAAAGCTACAACTTTCTACTGCTGCTGCTGTTCTGGCTGAAGAGTGTGTGTTAGTGTTTATTCTTAACTAGCAAGTCCATGGTTCTCACCTGCCCCTTAGCCACAATAATTTGCAAGATGGTTTCTCCTGCTCAGCTGCACTTTTCAACCCATTGTCTTTCCCTTTCACAGAGAGTACCTGTGGTATTCTCACAGGAGTATCACAGGAAGAAATACTCTTGTATATTGTAATATTTCAAAGTTGTTTCTGCAGTGTATGTCTAAATGCAACCAAGATTACCATACCCATATCAACATGTTATTTTTGCTCCATTTGAATATATACCGTTTTAAAGTTTATGGCCAATGTGTAAAGAAACTGAAAGAAATTCATCAAGCTGTTACCATCTTGTTTATGCAAAAGCTCCCGGTTAGTTCAAAGGGACTTGGTGCAGTAGTAAGATGACCCTGTTCTTCACTTCTGTGCTCACTACATCCATGGACAGCTGCAGAGTAAAAAGTTTCAATAACATAAAAATTCACTGTGGTAAAGCAAAATACCACAAAATTTAAAAAGCTACCACTGGTGCAGTGGGCTCAAAGTATTCTACAATCTCATGAATAGTGTTGTAAGGAAATAAAGCATACTCTGCTTTGCTAACATAATTGTGGGTTGTTTTTTTTTTTCCCATTGGCTCATAAGTTTTATTTATTAACTGTTTTTCTCACCACAACTGGTGTGAAGATTAGGGTGCACAGGGAATGGATACATGAATGCTATAATCTTCTAGAGGATGGAATGGAAAGGGGAATAAAATATACTAATGGATCACAACGAGTGACAAGACATTTTGAAAAGCATGATTTTCTGTTCAAGGAGAGAGATGTAAGAGAAAAAGAGTGAAAATAAATTACTGAAATGGTAACAGCAATCAGGAAAGAAAAAAATTATGTTCAAAAAGAGACTTCTACCCAAAATACCCCAAAACAAAACAAAAGGGTTTCAAGCCATCATCTGAAGAAAGATTAAGTCTTGGGAGAATTTTTACCACTGACTCCTATACAAAATACTTCCTCTGCCCTCCGTACAAACCGACATCCTACAACGATGGTGGTGAGTTTGTGTTCACACTACGGATGGAAGTCAGTGAAGTAAGAAACATGTTACAGTTTTCCTACTAAACTGACTTGATGAAGTCCACTACTATTCTACTCCTCTACTATGAAAAGTCAGATTCTGTATACAGTGAACACAGAAACTTTTCATAAAGGTGTATTTTTTTTTACTTTTGAGTTGTTTTTTTTTCTGGTCTGCTGCTCTACGTTCCGTTTTCAGTCACCAGCATTCAGACTACAACAAAGAAGTAGCTCTAACAAAGACAACATGATCTAAAGTCTTATCTAGGGAGTGGAACTGAGGTGAAAACATGACAGTCAGTAAGTTTAACTTTTCCACAACCTTACTTTTGTAGCACTGAATGAATATGAAAGCAACAGAAAACTTGATGTGACTGAGATTTCATTTTTACAGTAGTTTGTCCAAGACTTTTTTTGTCTGACGAAGATGGGTCAGTAGTGAAGTCCACTCCTCATACAGGGAAGGGAGGAAAGTGAAATCTCTGTGAAAGTTAACACCATGCAGAAAAAGCATTTTTTTGTACACAAACAGTGTTTTCTGAATCTACAGATCTGCTTAAACAAAAACTCTCTAGGCTGTTATCTTCCTTTCCCAGCTCTTAAATGTGTTGTTAGTTAAAAGCTTGATTCCAGCACAAAAAGGTTCATTTCATGGCCTGGTAAATGGGATGTTAAACATGTTCTCAACTCATTGCTACATAATTACGGATGTTGCAGTAATATGCCATGTGAAAAAGGAAAGAATGAGAAAAAAACATAGTCTGGCCTTATGAATCGGCAAGTTAATGTCCTCTTGCTTTGTTGCTACCACAAAATCACTATCACCTATAAAGTACAGAAAGATTTTAAACTGATGTTCTGATTGATACAGAAGAAACATAAAACTTAACACTGGACTTAACATAGTGCTGGACTATCTCTCGGAAAGCATTTAAAAAATGGAAAATCTTAAATGAAAAATAAATTATTTCCAATTACACAGTATTTTTTTATTTATTTTTTTTCCCATTGTACTGGCCAATTTGGAAAATTAAGTCCCTCCTCTTCTCAGATGTTGTCTTGCATTATTTTATGTAATAACTTTGTTGCCTTGTCTATTCTAATGTAAGATATTATTAAGCATGAGATTAATCAAGTAACAGCCTGACACCAAAATTGGAGAACAATTTAGTATTTTATATGTGGTATAACTCAAGTCTTCTGAACTCATCCTGTCCCTCAAAAAATCAGCTGCTTTCTTGGTGTTCTGGGTTTGTGTTTTTTCTTTCCATTTGTTTAGTATTAGACTCCCTGGAGCCCTTCACTGAGACTCTTGAGACAGAGCTGTGATATCACAGATCCAGTTTCTAAGTAGGGGCTTTTCCCATCCCTATTAATAATGTATGAAGTGGTATCAATATTGACTTCTAGTTATAATAGCCTTAAAGTTCTGAAACAATTATGCTGTGGTATCTTTAATCTTTATTACCTCCCCTTAAACACACCGTTGAGGTGTGTGTTACAGCAAACATGCTCACTAAACATGCACTGCTAAACCATTATGTTATAGCCGTGCTTGGAACAGCTTGGGATAAAGCTGTACAGACTTCCCAGGATGGCTTAGTCAATTAAGTACACGACAACTACAGTTTCTTTTACAACCTTTTTTGCTGTTTATAACATATCAGAGACTGTACTCAGTGTACTGTTCTGTTTTTTACTCCCCCAAAGAAAGAAAGAGGACAAGAGGAAGAAAGTTGAAGGGAGTAGAGGGGAAAGCAACCTTCTTGGTGACAGGAAAGAAGACAGTATGTTTTAAACACATAAAGCAGTCTGAAAGCAACCTGAAAGAAGACTCTAAAGTCTGCACTGCTGGTGTCCCTTGACACTCAGCTGTTTTTAACTGCAGTATCAGGGATCTGTGACACCTATCGGCTCTGGATCTTTCAACACTTCCTGCTGTCCTGTCATGCTCAGCAAGACCACTCATGTGTGCAAGGTCTTGCAGAACTAGATTCAGGTAAGAGAACATGGTGCAGAAGAAATGTGTTATGAAGGAGCACATCCTAGCAGGGCCAGTCTTGACAGAAGTCGTATTTTCACTTCCTTCAGTATATGAATTAAAACAATATTTATATGTCTCTTAGCTGCATCTGATGTATTTTCCCCAGACTTCCACTCAACACTTGGATTCAGAAAAAGATGCAGTTCTAAGTCTGTATTATGATTATACTTTCAATAGCTGCATATAAAAGAATAAACTATTTTTCAGCTTTTCAGTTTCATTTTTATTCACTTTCTAAATCTAGAAATGAAAATAATTATTTATCTGAAAACAGATGGATGTAAAGGTGTGTTGGATAGGAACTGTCAGGCTGGCTCAGCATTTCCTCAGTGAGCCATGTGTTACTGTAAGGAATAGCAGTAGAACCATAAGACATTCAGTCATAGTTTTCAAATGTTTTATTTTGAAAAAACAGTGTTACATATGCCAGTTTTCATTCAGCAAAACCACACTTGTTCAAGCATTGTGACATTCCATAAATATAGTTATTTAACTATTTTACAGAGAAAAGAAAGAGGTATTTTTAGGTAAAGCTTTTGCCATGAGAGATGTTAACAGAGCTAAGGGTATGTTTTATAGCTTTGGAGCTTTTTCTTTCAAGAGAAAAAAGCATAACCCTAAATTTAAATTAGCACTATAGGTTTGGGACTCTGTAATATGGGAAATACATAGAATTTCTACTTCCCAAAGCAAGGATTGAAAAAAAAGGAAAAAAAAAAATAATCAGGTGAAACCCCAGTATCACAATTTTTCATTCCACTTGCAGAATATTTCACTCAATTTATCCTTTTTCAGTTGCAAGAATATTAAATGGCATTTATAAAGGACAGAAGATGTTTGTACTAAGAAATATTCTTTGTTTTAGCAACTGAAGCTGTTTATTTTTTAAATAAAATCTACTGATGTAGGCATATTAAGAAATCTTTATAGTTCAGCATTTACCATTTACAAGACTCATGTTTGTGCATTTCATCTAACAATAAATTGCCTGCTTGCAATTTAAATTTGACCTCTTTAAGAAACTCACATTTTATTTTTTTCCATAAATTAGTTCAACCAATATCACCATGCATCTTTTTGCTGCTTAGCAGTCTCTGAACAGAGCTGAATCCCTAATTAATTTTATGAACTTTATGTGCCTAATGGTTTCACAACATTGTGTTCTCTTTGAAGAAAATAAAGTTGACTAGGCAGCATTTCGGTGCATCACAAGACGGAAATAATTGTAATCAGAAAGAAACATGATTGCAGCACAGCAGGAACATGGCAATTATATTTCACTTCATTTATTGTGTCAAACATGGCTAGAAAATGGAAAATCTATTATTCCTTTAAAAAAAAAAAAAAAGTTTATATCAAAAAGTTTCAGCTTGGCACAGAAAACATTTATTTATTTTTTTGCTACAGAAAAAGTATTCTGAGTGTTCCTGACCAGCAGTAGACAGTACATAAACATTTTTAGGGCCTGCATCAAAAAGATGCTCATGTTTTCCTATCAACTTCTGAGGAAAAAAAGCTGTGAAAGACCCTGTCCCAAAACCATATTCAATATGCAGGAATACATGAAAAGTTATTTTAAAGCTAGCAAAATAGAATGATTCTCAAAGTTGATGCAATATGTACCTTTAAAGCAGGTGTAAAATGAGCTTAAAAATCCAGTATTGTAATTGACTAGAGAGATTACTTTGAGTACACAAATCAAACCTTTTCCTACATCATGCCAACAAAACTGAGCCCCTTATTTTATTCTGAAATTCAGTTTCAACTAAATAATAAGAATTCTGACAAACAAAATGGGAAAGAAATTTTACTTTCTGTGTGACACTTGTGAAATACCATATGCTGCTCTGTGATTAATCTTAGTACTTGAATGTACACTTTGTCAGAGGAATAAACAATGCTCATAATAAATACAACATTTTTCACAATTATATATATGTATATTCTTCAGAGTTTAAATGCTTTGATACACATCACTTCAAAAAACCCTTTTAATCTGAACTTTGTGAAATTTCCTAAATACCTCTAGCCAAACAAATATGTACTGCCTGTTTAACAGTGGTATTATAAGCACTGGCAATGTTAGCAAAAGAGCTTTTAATTCTAGTCATGTAAATCACTTTCTCACAAGCACACACATGGCCACACATATACATGTATTACCAGTGAATAGAAAACCACAACTACTTCTTCATAAAGACATATGCATACACATGTAACTGTATATTCACAATGGGGAGATATTTAGAATATCCTTATCAGAAAATATCAGCTGGTTTTGGGCATAGAAAGAAAGCATTATATACCTACTCACATATGCATACAAAATAAGAATCAGGAAGGTGCATGTTACTTCATACATACTACATAAGTTTGTCTGCATAAAAGCACATGCACATATATACATATTTTTATAGAAACATCTGTGGGTATATGATGAGCTATGTTGCCGAAGTTAAGTATCTATCCTATGCTAAGTAACCAAGAAAAAACATTTTTGTCACCCTAAAATATCCAAGATCACTTGGTAAGTATAGGCTAAGTAGTCCACTCGTAGTGTTTAAGACCAGGTCCACTCATTGCAGTCCAGGAGTGTAGGAAAGAGATGATCCAGTCTGCAGCTGAAGAAGGGCACCTCAGTAGTTTCCCCCTGCCATGTTTATCCAAGTTGCATGTTGAAACTAAACACAATTATATTGAAAATAAATAAATAAGTAAATAAATAAATTTCTAACAAGGAAGTTAGCCAAACAGGCAAAAGTTAATAAAATGCCAAATAAGTAGTAAATAATAGAAAATGCAGTCACTCCAGAATAATAAAAAAGGTTAAATAATTAAAGCAAACAGTGTTTTATATCTCTCCATTAAAGACGCCAAGTGAAAGCCAAAATCAAATAGAATTGAAGCATACCTTTAGTGTTTAATAGTCCACTCACAGGAGATAATCCTGATGCCTTATTGTATACTTACTATAAAGTTAGAACCAAAATACTGTCTAAAACTGAATCATATTAAGGTTTCACAGCTGTGCTTTCTACTGCAATATCATGGATTAAAAATTTATTACAACCTTGTTTCTAAACAAGTGGGAAAAGAACAGGCTGAAGAGACATGCTTATTGACACCATTCAGTACCATTCAGTATTAAACATATAAATGAAATGTTAAGACAATGTGAGAAAGCAATGGTCATTTCAAAAAAGTCAAAATGCTTCTTTTCTTTTTTTTTCTTTTTCTTTTTTTTCATAGGGTCTAATATTTCAGGCATCTTTCTTTCTTGCATAGCATTTCATTTTATGGTCTAAAACCAGCACTTCATTGGCTGGAACAATCCCAATGCTTATATATAAAAGGATCAAGGGATTATTTTCTTCCAAATATGAGAAGCATCATTGTCAAAAGATTCCTGCTTCCTTTTCCTGACTGTTCTCCAGATGACTTTGCACCCTGAAATATTTCCATCTTAACAAAGACTGTGATATAATTCCAGAAATTTTACAAGAGGCTCTCTCCAAAATTTTCCACCTCAGTCAACAAGACATATGATATTCCCTGAGCATAACAACTTTCCTGCCAAAAAATAAAATATGTTTCTACTTACTGCCAACCCACCTGACTCTGCCTTAGTAAATTCCTTGCCAAGTCCACAAGCTTTTCCACCCTAAACCCTAAATCCATTCATTCTTGCTCAACCTGACATGCATTCCCTTACTCCACAAATCGTGCAACACTATCTGATAGACATAAAATATTCTTAAGTGGTATCTCTGAGAAGTAGGGCACCATGAATGTTGTTCTTGTGATGTGAATTATGGTTTGCAAATTCAGAGAATGAGATCTCATTTGGTCTGAATGGGTATCGTCTGACTTCTCTGTGCAGAAGAAATGCATTGGAATGAAAGTGCCAATACACTGGAAGTAGAAAAATTTCCCACCCTTATAGCCTCTACTAAAACTCAAAGATCACATATCCTTAAAAGGCACAATGGAGAAATTTCAAGCTAAAGATAATTTTTATACTTGTTTACAATATTCAAAGAATCTAGAATGAAAGGAGCTTTGCTATGATTATGATTAGCAAAGCTTAAAGCAAGCAGTTTTTCCTTCCAGCTCCTTCCAGTCTACTAAGATTATAATCTCCAAATAGGCAGGAAAGATTAAAAATCTTTTTGCTTTTCTTTTTCATGGCTGTTTAGCTCAGGATCACAGGAACACTCAGGAAGAGCCCGATACTACTGCGTAGGAAGCCAGAGCAGCGAAACACAAATGGTGGAAAAAAAACTTAGGAGAATAAGATCCTAGTACAGCCAGCTCCTGCTATTTAAAAACCTGCTTACAGACAGAGGAAAAGTTGCAGAATTTACTGGTTTACCTAGCCTGGCTTGTAACCAGAGTTGACACGGAAGAAGTGCTGGTGTTAGGAGGATAGGAGGGGAACAAAAGCAAAATGATAGCCTAAACAAAACCAAACAAACTAACAACAACAACAAAAAAAAGGTCAAAAAGACCTTTGAAAGCAAAGAACATGTAAAAGAGATATTTTTTTTAAAGGCAGAAAGAGAAGAGACCTAACATAGATACAGCCCACCCCACCTAATTATAAGCATGTAGTTAAATAGCCTATAGTTGAGTCGCAAGCTCCCTGTGCAGCCAAACTCAGGTGGCAGATGCCTTCAAAGCAGTGGCATGACTGTAGCATAACTCTCATGCTGTGAGTAACTTCCCAGGAGAAATCCACCCCTCTTCAGTGACTGCACCTAGGACTTCAGGGCATCTGTCCTGCCTGAAAAGGATGACAGATAAGTTCTCCCCATAAATAACTATGTGGTGGGATGGTTCCTTCTGTTCAAAAAATTGGACAAGAAACAAAGAACTAATCCATAAAGCAAAACTGAGGTTTCACTTCAGGAAGTTTCAAAACCGTCTGAATTTACCAATTACTTTACATCACAGCTCTCAATTTGTCTAATGCAAAATACATAATAACAGTTTAAAATTTACTCTTAGTAGAGTGAAGCCATTCTGCCCAGTGATTGAAGCAATAAATTCCTTTCTTGTTTGTTTTGTTTTGTTTTCCAAATTCAGGCATCGTTTTGTTTCTAGAAGGTAACACTGCAGTACAATTAGGTCCTTATGATGCTAATCTGTCAATGTTTTAGATCATTTTCCAACTAGAGTAATCCAGACAGGCAGTTACTTACTGCATAACAGTATATGAGCTGAAATTTTTCTGGATATGTATGTACATACAGAGACCATACATAATTTGTATGATTGTTTTTTATTGCTTTCTAAGCTCACCCAGTATCATGTGTTTCCCTCATTTCTTAAATTGTAATTTTCCGATCTTCTATTTCCTGTATAAAATAGCTATAAGTGGATTAAAAAGCAAGGATGAAGGATTCAGTACATACTGCAGAATCAGATGATGAAATGTTAGCAAAATACAGGGCCAATACTCCTAGGTGCATTTTAATTTTTGTGATCGTATTTGATCCTTTCCAGAGGTACCTGAACAAAACATCTAAAGGAAAATTGTGGAAGTCCTTGAGAAATCTGTTGCTTTAAAATGTTCCGCTTTTCTCAAGACTTTTCTTCATTAAGTCTGAAGAGAGAAAATACACAAAGAGATCACTTTCAGGGAAAGATGTTTTTCTGTTCTTTTTTATATATATTTTGTTGTAATTCAGAAATTACCAGAATGAATTGGTATCTTTTTCCCTGTCTTTCAGTGTTGGCCAAAACCAAATATGAATAATTGCAATATATGTGATTATTCAAATATTCACATTTTTAAAACACATTGCAAATAAGGAAAATACGGAAAAATCTACTCTTCTACATTAACTTCCTTTGGACAAATAATCAAAGGACAAATGGAGCAGAAATTTTATAATGCCTTTAAAATAAATAACAAAGTAATGTATAATATCTCAATATTTCCAAACATTTTAAAGACACTTACTGTGTATAATCACACACTTTTATCTATACTATTACACATTTGCAATCCATTTTTACTGAAATGCCCTGCAATCTCTGGGCCAGACCATCCAGCCACTTTTTTAACCAGTGATGAGTACACTTGTCTACGCCACGTTTCTCCAGGAGAATGATGTGGGACACAGTATCAAAGACTTTCCTAAAGTCTAGGTAGACAGCATCCACAGCCTTCCCCTTATCCAATAGGCAAGTCACATGGTCATAAAAAGAGATCAGGTCGGTCAAGCAAAACCTCTCTTCCATAAACTCATGCTGGCTGGCCCTGATCCCCTGGCTGCCCTGCACTTGCCATGTGAGTTCACTCAAGATGAGCGTCTCTATCATTTCCCCCTGTATGGAGGTCAGGCAGGCAGGTCTGTAGTTCCCCAGACCCTCCTTCTGGCCTTCTTGTAGATTGGCATCATATTAGCCAGCCACCAGCTATCTGAGACATTCCCTGTTGACCAGGACTGTTGGTAAAAGGATGGAGAGAGGCTTGGTGATCTCCCCTGCCAGCTCCCTCAGTACTCTAGAATGGCTCCCATCAGGGCCCACAGATTTGTGCATTTCTAGATGCAAAAGCAGATTGTTAACTATTTACTTGGGAGCAGCTGAGGGAACTGGGATTGTTTAGTCTGAAGAAAAGGAGGCTGAAGGGAGACCTCCTCACCCTCTACAGCTTCCTAAAAGGAGGCTGTAGTGATGTGGGTGTTGGCCTCTTCTCCACAGTAAATAAAGACAGGACCAGAGGAAACAACCTGAAGTTGTGTCAGGGCAGGTTTTGATTGGATATTAGAAGGAATTTCTACACTGAAAGAGTGGTCAGGCACTGGAACAGCCTGCCCAGGGGGGTGGGTGAGTCATGATCCCTCGAGGTATTCAAAAGCTCAGACTTGGTACTTCAGGACATGTCCTAGTAGTCAAGGTTATGTGTGGGGGTTTTGGGGGGCTTTTGTGTTGTGACGATTCTGTGATACTGTGAAATTCAAGGAAATGCTGTATTAAAGACCTGAAGAATATGTTAAGTTTTATTGAAGTAAAAATTAAAAAGAGCCAGGAATGGATAACTTTAAATATGTTCTCCTGTACATGTGTATTAAAATTGTGTACATTTTTTTCTCCCATACAGATGTTATATTCAATACATACTTTGCTTCTTAAATGACTACCCAGAACTTCCTTTTTCTTAAATTGCTTAATATAAGTCCTTATTTATTTGAATTTTTTTCAGACCTGTTTCATAGGCATAATTAGTAGTTTCTTGCAGGATTTTAGAGGGATTATCAGTTCAGTACAGAAATGTTTGACAAGACTATTATTTTTTCCTCTGCCCCTATCCAATGAAGTTAGGATTTACTGAACTGCCATCTAGAATAGATATTGAATTCAAAGTCTGCAACCAACTCAAGGTGTCTGTCATCTAATTTTTCAAAGTTCTTTGTTCAACACTGCTTTGTCTGCGCAAAGCATTCCTGAGATCACAGGACAGACTAAGTGCTGTTATTTTAGATGATTAGGCCAGTCTCCTGGGAGATATCAGGTAGCTAGAATCCAGAAATTGCTGCTGAGCAGCATATGCAAACTAGGTTTTTAGTCACTTGGACAAATCTGGATGGAATTTTACAAAGGCAGCAAAAGAGTCCTCTCTATCAGACATCTCTCAACATCCCAGAATCCAGTTCCAAACCTGCAAGGTAATTTTAGAGTTTTAAAAAGATGCATGATCCTAGTATTTTGCTTGAAGTTAAATGAACTGAAACAAAATAAATTCAGTCAATCTGAATAAATTACCGGTGTCTAGTATTTCAGATTGCACAGTCAACAACTGACATGTGGCTCTGAAAGACACCTGCTGCCAGCCCTTCTATTTTTCTAAGGTAATTCTACAATAACACAAGAATAGTAATACTATTTATATGCAAACCATATTTGCCCATCCTATTCCCACTCATCTCCTTGTCTATTTTTTTAGAAGTGAAATTGACTGTTTTACCTACTCAGAGGACTTGCAGATTTGGTCATTTCCATAGGTAGGGTACAGTAATTCATGCAAAGTTCTTAGCCATTATTCTGTATGTTGCACCCACTGTAGCTGGCATCCAAATAATTGAATATCAAATAGTAGCAGAATCTAACTCCAGTAATTAATTAAATATTCAGCAGACTGGAAAAGGGAAAAAAGAAAAGGCAAAAAGTGATGTCAAAAGCAATGATACTCTAAGTTTTATTAAAAGCTGTAATGAACAGGCAGCAGTTCATCTTATGCATACAGAGCCAGGTAAGTTACTTACAGATGTTCATTTCCAACTAAAATAAAGGAACTCAAATTACATCCCAACACATAAATGCATGGGTTTTCAGTTTTATAAACTAACCCGAGAAACTACAGGATTTCCCTCAGAACTATTTAGGACAATGAACTCTGAACTTCTGAAACTACTTAATCACTTCAAGCATAATTAAAATACAGTAAGAAATTAGGGCATATGTTTCTTTTACTTATATAATGAGTGAAATGAAGCAATGGAATTGCTTAATGGGAAGCTTTAGAAAGGTAGTGGTAGTTTTTAGGTTCTGTTTGACTATTTGAAAACTACTTTCCATATACAGAATGGTAGACAGGGTAATGAAAGACTGCTTTTTGTGGTATTTTTATGTTGCCTTTTCAAGGAACACATCTTTCTCGAAGACTATCACACACATAAAATAAATGTACACCTACTTCTGGGGAATGGAATAAATATGGACTATGGATGAAGTAGTTTGGAAGCCAAATGTGAAGGACCAGGTATTTCCTTACACGAACATGAAATGTCCTTTGAGTCAGCCGACAAAACTGACTTAAAACGGCGTCTCCACGCTGCGCTGAACCCCCTCTGTGTGTGTGTGGGGGGGGGAGCAGCTGCTGCAGGGGAGGAGCCATGGCCGGAAGCAGGGGCAGGACTAGGTCCCGTCTGATTGGCTGAAAAGCCCGGAAATGCAAAACTGGCGCCGAAGAACCCCTGAGAGAGGCAGCGCGACACGCCCCTCTCTCTCTCTCTCGCTCTCGCTCTCTCCTCGTGTGTTCGAGGCGGTCGTCTACACACACAGCCTGCCGCCGCCATTGTTCCTGCCGCGTGCTGCC
>NW_009953295.1:7238269-7258602 GCF_000747805.2 Chaetura pelagica | reverse complement strand
GGGCGACCTGCGCTTGGAGTGCCCGCAGCTTCTTTGCTACCCAGCTCATCCTACCTGCACTGCCGTGGTGAGACAATTCCGGCTACCCGAGCTTATAGGGGAAAATATAATCCAGCCATTCGGGCATACCCCTCCCCTCTGCTTCCCTCACGTGAATAAGATGTGTAACTAAGGTGTACCCATATATGTTTAATGTGTTGTAATCACTCCTTTTGAACCTCCTGCCCCAAATTGCTTCGTTTTCCCCACAATAAACCTTGCTGTTGTTAGAAATTTAGTAAGCACTGAGCGAGTTATTCACTCAAAAAAGTCAGGACATAAGTTCCTGTATCCTCAAGACAAGGCGATACCCACGTGTGGATCTCTCAGCAAATCCTGATAAGTTAATACACTCCAATAAGGAGATATAATAGGTCACGGATCGTGACACCAAATTATCTGCCAAAAATGGAACCATCACTCTGTGAGATTAAATGCAGCCCCGTGCACATCATGCTGAACTAGGACTCACTTTAAAACAACAAAAGCAAGAAAAATGTGATTTGTTGGAGCTAATTAGTCATCAACATGCAGATTAGTCAGTCATCTGAAGTCTATTGTGGTCAAAATCAACAACTGTAGCAATGTGAGGGAAAATAAATTATTTCAAATTAAGTTCCACCAAGGAATACAGCTGAGTAGTGGGAAACTGTAACAGGTTGAGACCCCAGTTCTTCCACTACTTAGGCTTCTAAATCACTAGTCTGAATCATCAGTGTTGCAGTAGCCTTCAATCCAATTAAGAGCTGAATATAATTTCTAAGGTAAGAAATTGTTCTTTGGGCTTTTCCTCTTTTATTATTAAACATTTATGGAGATCACCGTGCCTGTTCTTTTAGCTAATGGTAGGTGACCAAAACTGATAGGTTTGGCTAATTGCATCTAGTCAGATCCTTCCTCTAAGAAAACTCATAAAGGGACTACACAGAGCAAGTATCACCTTGTACAAAATGAGGAATACTTTTGATTTAATTCTGCATAGGTACTTCACTGGCACATGCCTTCATTTGACAGCTCAGTATATGGAACAACGCTATCAGTTTTTCTTCAACCAAGTACTGCATTCATATAGAGGCAAAGATGTGTCACCTTCTTGTGACGTCTCATGGCAAACTGCACACACTTCAAACAATGTATATCAACAAAGAGATGCTTTAGTTTCACAGTGTACATTACAGGAAAAATCTTCCCTGACAGCCTATTTGTCAGCGCGTCGGATGCAGCACTGTAACACCAGACCATCTGGAGATTCCAGTGAAAAAAATACTTAGGGTGAAATTCCTCTCTCGTCTACTGCTCACTGAAAGGAGACAGAATAATGGGCCTTCTCTGCTGTTTGTCATAACATCAGAAATCAGGGATTGACTGTGATACTTTTATTTGTATTGGTTTGAAAAAAGATTAAATATGCTGTAGCGATAAAAGCAGAGGATCAGAAATTAAGATTGAGTCATGACAAAACACTGCAAAGATTTACTCCTCCATTTTCGCACAGGGAGGAATGTGTATTCCATTTACATGCATTTTCAGTCTTCAAATGTCACAGCAGAAAACTCAGCAGACTACTCAGATTCAAACAGCAATTTCCATTAGATTTCTTGATGAAACCATGCACACTACTGAATTATTTTCACTCATTTGCATCTAATGACCCACGGTCACTGATGAGTTATGAACTCCCAGTGCTCAGAAGATAAAACTCACTAATGTCTTTATTGCTCTAATTGGCCAGGTGGAGTTTTAACTGCAATGCTGTCTTACAACAAACCATAATTTTTATAATTAGACAGTGTGAAATCTGCTACATTCTACATTAGATTTATCTGTCTGAAAGACACAAGAAGCTAGTGAGACTATAGATGGTTATATAAATTATGCCTAGGTAAATACTACAAGTGAAATACCAGAATAATAAAAAATCTCCATATATAGTTGGATTACATTAAACAACGTTCTCAAGGGAAAAAAAAATAAAAAATAATTAAAAAAAAGGCCTAGATTGGACAATATCTTTGGGAGGTAATGAAACAACACAGTAGTCGTGGTGTACTTAGTTTAGTAACAAAACACTGATCCATTTAGGTCACGTTTGCTGTTAGATATATTATAAGTGAGGAATACCAAATGCTGTGCTTTAGTTTGATTTACTGCTGATTAACAGCAGAAGAATCCAAAATTGGAGTTTTTTAAGAACAGATGGTACTTCTTTCCACTTCTTGCCGGTCAAAAACTCTGAGAAAATAAAGATTAAGACGGATGTAGATAGAGAAGAGAAGAAACTGAAAGAGGGGGAAAAAAAAAGTTTGGCAGATCCCATAAGCAGCTATAGAAACAAATTATATCCATTTTCCACTGTGGGTGTGCAAATTCAAGGATTCACAGATGGTTTGGAATTCAGCTCCTCATCAGAGCTGAATCTGTTTCCAAGGCAGTCTGAAAAAGGGGTCCCGAGTGATTGCAAAATGTTTCTTTTCCCACTTTTACTACTTGATAGTTTTCCACCTTTCCCTCCATTGTTTCCAAATTAATAAACTTCAAGCAAAAATGGAAGTTCATTGAGGTACCAGGAAAAAATGGACAGTAACAGTATTTGCCCAGTGCAGACAACTGAAAGTAGTTTTCATTCCGGATTTCCTAAAGCCTAAGGGGACTTGAGGAGTTCTCATATCCTCCCACCTACTCCTTATAAATAAAACCATGACTCACTTTTAAAAATTTGGTGTCAAATGAGTCATTCTTTTGCACGACCAGCTTGAGACACCTTAAAATGGTGGTCTCCTTTCCTCTATTAGAACACTTCAAAATGCTAGGAAATACAACCAAAGATAAAGGGAGGTGCTCTGCTTTCTGAGAATCAGTCAAAAAGATAACCATATCAACTGTGGTGAATAAGAGTTGCATCAGTAATTATGTGCTAGAGTCAGTGATTATGTGCTAGTATACAGAGTCAGAAACAAATTTGCTGCTGAGAACATACTGCCCATCTTTGTTCCAAAGCACAAAAAACCCCAAACAGTCTGGATCCTGGTATTTCCAGCTATATGCTGACTGTAGCACTTTCCTCGAAGTCCACCAACCTATTGACACTGCAAGCTAGAGCACAGGAAGTTCCATCTCAACATGAGGAAGAACTTCTTTATTTCAAGGTTTACGGAGCACTAGAACAGGTTGTCCAGAGAGGTTGTGGAGTCTCCTCTGGAGACTTTGAAGACCTGCCTGGATGCGCTTCTGAGTGACCCACCCTAGATTCTGTGGTGGTCCTGCTCTGGCAGGGGGGTTGGACTCAATGATCTCCAGAGGTCTCTTCCAACCTTCTGTGATTCTGTGACACATCTTTTATATCTGAAGATGATCTATTTGCTGTCCAATTGCACCAGACTCTGCTAGGACTTGCATTAATGTGTTCTCTACGTTAAAAAAAAACAAACAACAAACAACAAACTGGCAGTTCAGCTTCTTAGCACATCATTCTATTGATTAATGTTATGGAAGAAGTGAGAAACTTGTTTTGATTTCTGCTGGACCAAAATCCCCTCATGTCCTGGTTTACTTCATGATTTTCATTCTCTGTGGTGACCCACTTGGAATTTAATCTATACGTCTCAGCTAGTCAATCTATCAGTGAACATCAACTGCAACAGCTTTGTTGACCTTGTTGACATGTGCTTCTGTCATGGAATTCATGGAGGCTCTCAAGAATGGGAGAAACAAAGGTGCACACATGCTCTGCTTATGACAGAGCCCAGTCCTATCAGATGGAAGCATTTAGTCTTTCTAAAAAATTAGTCTTTCTTTAAAGGATTAAAAAAATGCAGTCTAACTCGGTTTCTCAACACAGAATATAGAAAATAAACTTCAACTTACTCTGTTTACAAAAGTGATGGAGATTTCATAATATAAGAAAAAGACAAGGCAGCTTGAAAGACCTAAAATGCTTCCAAAGCTATGACAGCAACAAGGAATATATCTCTGTATTCTGCTATGTTTCCAGGTGACCTCTCTTGGGGTACATAATATAACATCTCCTGTCTTATAGGCCTGAACCAGTCATGTTAGCAGCATGTAAATGTTTTGATGTGCTTGACACTGAAAAAAACCCTGTTAATTGAAATCTTAATGTCTGTAGGTTAAATGACCAATCAATCAATCAATAAACAAATAATGCCTAATACAATAAATAAATAAACAAATAATGCCTAATAGTTTCATAAGTAAATATCTGAAAACATGACAACAGTAAACCAGCATGAAATTAAAGTTTAGAATCCAAAATAGTAGACAGACTCTGTCTACACATGTTCATGATTAAATTACAAAACCTGACTATTTCCCCAAACATTTACTTCACTAAAATTACCCTGGACATGAAAGAAGACTGAAACCTTTTTCTCCTTCATTGTTCTTAATGAACATCTGAGAAATTAATTTAGTAGAGGAGAGAATTAAACTGAGGTTTCCTTTTTCTGAAATGAAACTATTATGTTAACAATTATTCCCTCCCTATGCATGGTATTAAGTATTTCAGAGCTCTTAATAATTTCATGCAGTTATGTACTTACTGCACCTGTCAGCAAAATGCTGAGTTTGACTCTTCATTCCCATTCATTTACAAACACTGTCTCATAACGTCTGTCTTTCCTAACATACTTCCAGATTGTTCTACATAGAAGTGCAGGGTTTTTATGATAGGAAAACTTTTTTTATCATTTATGTTTATGATTTAAAAACTATTTTGTTCACAAAACAACACAGAAAATGCAAAAGATAATACTAAAATCTCAAAACTGCAGAGTGTACTTTCCACTCTGGAAATATCTCTCAGAGCTATTGCATCTGTGAATACCTAGTAGGTAGTAAAACATCTCAGTCATAAATAAAAGTAGCGAGCACATAATGCTGTACACATGACACATTTCCTAAATATTAATTCAATCAGCATCAATAAAAGTTCTGTGAAAACTGAATTACCTTCCGTCTCACAGTTGGAGATAAAATTCTGTCATGTCTAATCACTGGGAAAAGAAACATAGATGCCACTGGCCAGTTCACATTTAGTTAATTATGCTTAACTATATAACAACTGTCAAGTAGTAATTTATTTATTTATTTTTTAACAACATCAATTCCTTCTTATATTTTAAGAGTAGTCCTTGAACTTTATGAATCGTCAGAAAGGTTGAGCATGTTATATAGTAGGTCAGAAGATAGCCCATATTTTTTAATGCACTTACTGCTTGTTTTTTTCCCCAGTCTTTGAAACTACACCTCAAACAACAGAATACATCTATAGAGAGGCTGTTTAAAACCCTGAACATTTGAAAATCCCCAGAAGGTGCATGAAACAGAAGAGCGATAGAAGTAATGACTCAAATTATTGCTGCTAGTGCCTTTTATTTGCTTCCACTCATTGCAGTATGCGAGGCTAGAAGAGCAAACTGCGATTTTCCTACTGGCAGTAAAGTTATTGTCTCAAGTAGAAAGACCGTGGGTGGGACTTACTTCAGGGTTTAAACACCTACAATAGATATCTGTAAGAGGGCTTGGAGGCTAACCTATTGCAGTTAATGAAATGTAGAAAACAATTCAATAACTAACCACTGGGTGTCTTCTGCAAATATCTAGGCTGAATTACTTTCTAGACTTCATTGACCACACTGGGGAACTTAAAATCCCTACAGATAGCATGTTCAGGCACTGAATCTCATGCTTGATCTGCTTGACCAAAAAAACAAAACAAAACAAACTGATATTAACATTGACAGCCAATGCTAGAAATATCCATTATAGGCAATACTTAGCTACATATAACACCGGTGATTCTGAAAGAAGTCATGCACCATTCTAGAAGGGACACCGCACCTTGCATTTATACAATTAGTATATCAAACAGTACAAAGTAATTAAAGCATTAGACACATGATAGAATTAGGATGACAAATACTTTGAGGTTTCATCTGACTTGGAAAGAATGTCCCTCATACTGAAAGATCTGATTCTCATGAAATGATTTTTATCCATGGCTAAAGTTTTCCCTTTTACAAGGCAATTTACATATTAATCTAAAAGATTTCCAGATGTTCAGCTGCTGAGGGCACATATCACCTAGAAATCCCAAATGGCCCCTCTGCATCTACCAACTGACTTAATAAAATTCATAGCAAGTCCCACCTAGTCTGCAAGAGTCAACCAGGAGATGTCAGGGCAACTGCTGGACACCCAATCATTGGCATGTCTGCTTACAAGCTGCTGGACCTGCAGGTCCTTCCTGACATTGCACGGGGGTTCCAAAGAGCATCTTGAGAACAGAGACAATTAATGCAACCAATGCAGAGAGACAAGCACAGTCACACCTTGTTGGAAAGTCTATGTGGAGAGAGTGTGCACAAAGGCACTCCAGAATGTTCTTTTGCTTCCCAGCTTCTGCAGGGTGTTAGGGTTGTTTTTTGTTTTATTCTGTCCAGCATTTCAGTTTCTTGTGCTGAGGCCAAGTATGAGAGATTAACTGCATCCTGGAGTTTCCTATTTAATTTTTCACTGATTAGAGCAGGAACTAGGCATCCAGTTCAGACTAGCTGCCTAATTTTAAGAGCTGAAACCAAATTAATTCACAAGATTATTCTGTGCTTGAATATGGCTCTAGCTGGAGGGCAGAGGAAAGGAGCAAGGGAGTGATGCTCTCAACTTCCCACAACCACACAAACACAAGTCATGGCTCTGGGTGCATCCACGTATTACTGAGTCCATCCTCTTTTTTCTACCATTCAGTACAACTGGACAACATTTTGCCTGCATGCTGTGGCACTCTGCCAAGTTTAAGAAGAAAGCAACTGGCTGGGCCAGGATTGCAGTGTCAGACTGGTATCAGTTTGACTTTGTCCCGTCTCGTGTTATCTCCTTCAGGAGACAACTGTCATCTGCGTATGCACAGATCCAAGGCTCAAGGTTTGTCTCTGACCTTCTCCAGCTGAAAACCGGGGTGTTTCTATATGTGGCTGTGGCAGCCTTCCAGGCTTTCAGCAAAACTGCTTTGTGTGGTTCATGCTATTTAAGTCACCTGTATATTTTCAAGTTTGCTCAGCTGCACTGTCCATTTTTTTATATGTTACCTCAGGTATCATACTAGTAAATTATTAGCCTTAAACTTGCCTTAGCATAATTTTTAAAGGTATTTCATCACAACATAACTATGCCTAAACACTTTTCAAAGAATTACTACTTGGAAAAAGCACCACACAAAGCAAACACAGAACTACATTTATATTAAAAATGCAATGAGAGGGAAATTATAATAAGATACAGGTTCTGAAGGAGCGGAAATAATATAGAATAACGCACACTAATCAATGGCACTAATGAGGCACGCAAAATCACAATTACACAACTGTACCTGTGGGTACAGTCTCTGTTTATAATATTGAGCAGGTAGTAGCACAGATGTATTTTGTAAGTCTCTTAAGACTCACATCCATAGTAATGTAGCTGAATCCTGGGAGAAACATTTTGTCAAAATACCACGATGACCATTATTTATTACCAGTGTACATTGCATTTAAAAAGACTATCGAAACATTTTACTATTGAACAATAGTTTACAGAGGTGAGATGCACAAACAATTGTTTGCAGCATAATAATTATGGATAAATTAGATATTTAAATGTGATTATTTTTGACAATGCAATAGGACCCAGAAGGCTTCAGACTATAGCAGATCCTTATAGTGCCAAACAACACAAGTATGCAATGAAGACAAACACTGAGCATAAATGGACTTGACAGAAAAGAGACATAAATTTTATATTTGCACGTAAATTAAATTACTGACAAGATTAAGGCCTTAGCAGGTACAGCTACATAGCTACAACAATATTTTACTAAAATAAATAAGTATTTCATAGCTTGCAAGTATAAAATTTATATTGGTTCTGGTTTAGGATGAGACAATTGCCAAACCCTTAATCTTTAATGATAGAATTTTAATTCAGAAAGAAAAAAGAAACATTTTTGCCCTAATGAAGTTTAATCTTTATCCAAGTCTGGCTTCTGAAACACAGAACAAAACAAAAATGAGATGCTCCTAGCCTAAAACCAGCCTAAAAACCCAGAGTAGACTAAAAAGGAATTAAATCAGTGTTTCCTCTGTAATTCAATTATGTTCAACAAGAAAAAAAAATAATCAAGGCAGACTACATGTTTTATAATTTATTTCATTTTTATTCAGTATTAAGAGGCAAATTATCTTTATTGCCTCCTTTACAATTTATCATGTTAATGAACTTAACAACCTGGGTGCAAGTTTGGGTACAAGTTAACAGTTCTGAGAGTTGTCACTTGTTCCATAATCCTACTGTCCTGGTTTGATCCAGTGAGATCCCTCTTAATGACCAGCAAAGTTTACAGCTAGTGGACTGGTAACACTGGAATGTTTATGTTACTGCTGAGACATCAAGTACACTTTGCTCTGCAGCCTCAGATGCTAAAGGCACAGAAAAGTCTTACCTGCAGCCGTCCAGTGTGGAGGAGTGGACTAGACAGACAGCAAAATTGACCAAAGTATTCCATTTCATATATCTATGTAAGCTTGGTGTAAGGTCAGAGATCACAGAAGTCAACTTCCTTCCTCTTTCTTCCCTTCTCTTTCGTCTATGGCCAGCATCAAAGGAGAACTCCATCTATCCATCACCATTGATTCCCAGGCTCATGCACTCCTGACCCTCATAACTCTCCCCTCAGCTCCTGTCTGCTCTGCTGCTCTCTCTGGCAGCACTTGAGACATTTCAGAACTGCTCACAGCTAAGGACAGTGCTGTGGGAATTGCTAGGGATAGGAGGAGACAATAGGATTTTGCACATTCCTGAACACATTTGTACATAATTGTACCTACTTCTTTTATCATTAATATTTCATTAAAGCTGTCTAGTTCAGTTTTCAATCTGGAAAATCTGAATTCCTTCCATTATCTCTCTCCTTCCCTACCTGGGTGGGAGAGGGAGATCAAGAGCATTGTTGTCACTGGCTTAATTGCCAATCCTGAGTCAAACCATGACACCTACTTAAGGAAGAGGAAGGATGTAGGATGAGGAAGAGGAAAAAGAATCAAAAGAAAGGTCACAGACATCAGAATATTAAATGATTTATAAGTACTGTATGCATTTGAAACATCTTGGGGATTTGAGCCCAGAATGCTGTTTACCCTGCCAAAATAAGGCCATCTCCTTCAGTGGGCATGTAGAACAGCTTGACACTCAGAGCTTAGGAAAAAAAAAAGTGTAACATGCCTTTTTGCCAGCATAATTCTCCAGCAAAAATCTTCCCTGGGTAACAAGATTTATATGCAGTAAGGCTGGATGGCAAAAGAAGATGGGCTACATTGAGAACAGCTCAGATGCAAAAGAAACGCAACAGAAAGCTGAGGTATGAATAGCGCTTTTACACCATGCTTCCAGCAGCTCAGCCATCTATATACCCCTCTGGATTATTACTAGCTAAAAGTGTCAACTAGATTTTAATCTTTTTTTACCCCCACTCTAATTCTTTTTTCCATGTTCAGCAAGTATTCACCTTCCACTGTTTGACATTGTAATCCACTATTTTGTACTTTACAACCTTTGCTGATATTCATACTCGAAGTGAAATGTAAAGGGTAGGAAAAGTCAGGCAATTATGTTTTGAAAGTAGAATGTTCTGAACAGTAACCCCATATAAGCTTGGGCACTTCCAAACCATATCTTCTGTCTTGGTAATGAAGAATCAAAAATAAAAGTATTCAGCAGTTGTACAGGCCTTTCCTTTGTGAGCTGTATGAATATTAACATTCCTACAGGGAACCATTTGGACCCAACAACTAAAAATAACAGAACAGAAATTGACAGTTCCTTGAAAAGTATTATCACCCATATACTGCCAATGAAGAAACCAAGACACTTGGAGGACTAAGAATATGCTTAACTTAAAATACCTGGGGTTTTTCTCTCTTAAAATCCATTATTAAATGCTAGACACATGGACTGATTACCAGGGCTATGTCAAATACCAGCTAATCTCATTGATTTCATATTAGTCAACAGAATCAAACAGTGATGTGTGGGTCTGTCATCACTGTCAGCAGATAGGTAGAACCTTATTAGGGTGCAGGAATGGCCCTCAGGAGACATCACTTGTTACTTCTATGTGTCATGAACCTGACAATTAGATGAGCTGGTATTATAGCAAAAGTCATCTCTCCAATTGGCTTGGCCCACTGTTCAGAGTCAGGAAATGAACACGTTGGAAACAGTGATCCATTTTTTTGAATAATTAAATAGAGCCATTTTAAGAATCACTGTCTCCATCATTTCTCCATGTCTCTAAATCGTGCCTCGTTTTTTTCCATGACCTTGCCAGATCCTTTCTTGTTTACCAAAACCTTTTTTCTTGCTTCAGCAATTCACACATAGCACTAATCAAAGTAATCTAAAATACTTTTATCTCCTTTATTTTTATTACAACTGTGTTTCTCATCTGTCTACACCCCTGTTCTAGCTTCTGATCTCTTTCCATATCAAATACCAGATGTTCATCATGGCCTCAACACCAGCAGGAAACCTGGCAAATACACAGTGGGGCTACCAGATAAGCAAAATGCAAAAAGTGAATTAACTGATAATAAGGTCAGAAAAAAAACCTAAATTACTTATTTGCATTAGCATTGACTGCAAAACAGCTTAGGAAGCTTGCAAAACTGGATTTTTAATTTAAAGGGAAAGGTATCAGAAGAACCTGGTCAACTGAAATATCTACAGAAGAGGTTGTCAAAGACTCAGAAAAAGAACAACAAAAAAATGCATGACAAACTCAATACACCACTCCGTTTATCTGGGAATTAAAGTAGGAAAGCACTGAGCTCTCATTCAAATTAGCCTCAGTATCAGAGGACAACAGGTAACAATAATAACAATCGTAACACCAATTTCTGAAGTGTTACAATATATTTCTAGCCAGCACACTAATAGTATAGCACAAAGTAAAATCAGTAGACCCATGGTATCTATGGTGAAGATTCAACACTATTATTTTAACCAGGATTCACAAAGTTATTATAGGGCTTTTTGATAAAATCGGTGAGCATGGAAGATAAGTGAAATGGATGAAATTGGGAACTGGAACTCTAAAGACCTCTTGGAAATGTCTTTCAGCTAAAGACAGAAAAAACTTCAGAAGCCAAGAATGGACAATTGGTATTCACAAATTCAAAATTATCACAGTAAAAAAAAGTGAAGCTGATAGTAAAGAGTTAATGAAGGAAGCCTTGCTATTAAGGGACTGAATTTCACCTTTCATTTTAGTGGCCAATAAAGAAGCATATGAAGTAACAGACATGGAGAAAAACAATTCTAACCATGTATACATGATGCATTAAATTATGTGTTGTCATGCAAGAAAGAGATGTTGTAAATATTGTTGATGGTCCTCTGAAGATATAGTGGTTCTCATTAGTACTCAGAAAGACAAACACAATGCTAGGGACTCTTAAGAGAAAAATGCAGAAGGCTGCCCCTTCCCAAAAAGAATAAAGCAGGATGGCTTTGCTTTGAATCAGAAGATGTGAGAATCTGTCAATCAAAAGTTATATGGAAAGAGGAATAGGAAAGGTTTTTTGTATTCTTTTTCATAATGCAAGGACTAGAGAACACCCCAAAATTTGGAAAACATATGACTTAAAAGAAAACATTATGGAGTATGTTTTCTTTTGACAAGCAATCAAATTATTAAACTAATTGCCACAGGATATGAGAGAAGTCAAGGTGCAAACAGTATCAAGAACTGTTCCTTCATGAAAAAAATAATTATTTCCTGAAATTCAGAATATAAAGGTTTTTTCTGTGGAAACGTCATGAGAGATTTAGCCCTGGGTTGCTGATTCAATTCAGTCTGAAGTCAAAAGATCCCTTAACCACTTATTTTCAGATTTTTAACAGGAAGGATTTTTCTGTACTTGCATATTTCTTATTCTCTTTCCTCAAAATCTTCTATCAACCAGTATAAGTTAGGTTATAAGGTAACACGGAACATTATAGTTGCTGCTAAATTTTCATCTTTCCTTATCCTCTAACAATTTTGTAAGCTCTTTCAGTGCTTACGTTAGTAAAATGTGCTCTTCTGAAGTATTATGCCCTAAACTCCTTGCTGTACAGTGAGATTTGTCTCTTTCTCCCACACATGATTTAACATTGTAAAGCTTCTGTTTGGTTACCGATCCTCTGTGTATCACACAGCCCACTATAATTCTCATCCTTCAGTTACTATCCTTACAAACCCCTTCTTTCTGTCAGCCTGCAAACATTAATTTATGCTTATGGTTTCTGCTCCAATTCTGCTTCCTCAAATTATGTTCCCTTGCCTTTTAGTCCTTTAATATTTTACCTATCCTTGCAATGACCCTTGCCACTCTTTGCTACCTCATGTGTTATGTTTATTTAAATTACTGGCTTTCTGTGTTTCCTTTTCACTTACTTGTCTGGAAAACTAACTTCACACTGATTGTGCTGCCTGTATGATCCATACTGTTGGAAGTGCTAATAACTGCTGTGTGTGTTATTGAGTAGGTCACATTTTCAGTTCCCAGCCAAACTGCAGAACACAGGAGATACATCTTCGATTTCTGTTTTACAGTCTATGGTATACCTTACACTTTAGATAAAGTACCATATAGAGCCTCATTTGAAAAAAAAATAATAATTATATATATATATAAAATTCATATTCTTATATTCACTTTGATTTCAGGGCATAAGAAGTGGTATTACCATTCCTGTATGCAGAGCATTTTATTCAATTATTCAGTGATCCTATTGCAGCAGAGCCTGTAGGTCTTTGAGACACATTCAATCCTAGGAAGCACAGTAGCAGCAGGTTTATTGGGCAGTGCTCTCTCACTGAGTCAAACTGTTCCAAGCTACCTGGAACAGGTGCATCACTCAGCTGAGAGACCAGGAGAATCAGCCAGAAGCCAAACAAAGCAGAGAGGAAAGATCAGGGTAAGAAAAGAGGCAGCAGTCAGAGGAATATGACCTGCCAACTGACTGTTGAAAGCTACCAAAAGAGAAATCCTAACTCAATTTTCCAATTTCCAGAGGCATAAATATGCAGGTTACAGTAAATGGAAAAATAAAGCAGAATGTGCTTAAGTAGCTGAGTGTCTTAGTACACCAGGACCCCTACAAAGAGAAATAGATGAGCTTTGCCTAAATATCTGTAGACCTCACAATGTAAAGCTTCTGGTTTTAATGGCAAACTTAATAAAATCTGTCCACATTTTGTACCCATGCCCCACATTTTGAAATCTTAAATAAACAGTTTGGAACATTTTTTAAATTATTTAATTTGCTTTTGGAAGTAATGTTCCTTGAAATTAGATGAATGATTCTACAAACAATAACACAGTTATCAGAAGGAACCATCAAGATACTATTATCACTAGTTCAGTGATAGAGGCACAGCAGTGTTATAAATGGGATTCTTTTGATATGCACTGCTGTATGCACCAAAACATCTCACTGTGATATTAAACAATAGCAAAAATCTATGGAACTGGAGCTAACAAAATAAGACTATAAGCTGTATAAGACCTGAAAAACTTACAGCTTTATTCATTCTTCCAATTGCTAAAAAAATAGCAATGTGAAACCATTGCAAGAAGGTTCATCTATTCCTGGGCCAAGAAACTGAAACTGTTCTGCTAAATAAAAAGAGCAAGACCTCTAGCCCTGGGAGTGGTGAGTAGAGCTTGTGTCCATGTGGCTAAAAACCCTTTCACACCCCAAAACAATGCAAATTGTTTAGAATAAGTGCTGATCATATCTGATATTCTGATATCTTTGAGGCAAGCATGGGCACTACCTGGAAATGTGTCAGTACAGCCAAAAGCTCTGTTAGGGCATGTGTTATTAAACTCTGAGGATGATTTCTGAGGTTGTTTGTGTGACACTGCCTGAGCTAAAGTCCCGACACTACTGAGTTTACTGATGCTTCCATGACTAGAGGAACCACCTCCTCATCATTTCTGTTCTTGACTCTTCTCAAATTTTCATTTCAGATGCATTAAGAAGAGCCAGTTAGTTGATTCATATTTATTTTTATATGCCAGTGCCAATAGCCCTTTCCAAAACAAGAGGAGTCCAGACCTTATTCATCACACTCCTTTCCCCCAGTTCTTCAGCCATAGTTCTTGGAGAGCACCACTGCATCCTTCTGACACACTGCTACTAGAACACACATTACGCGTGGATGAAGTGGGAGCTGCGGTTTTCTCAGGTACCTCTTGCTTCCTCTCTTCCCTCCTCTTCCCTGCTCCTACTAAAGCTGTTTCTGTGCTGTGATAGGCAAGTTAACACTTTGTCCCCCGCAGCTGGCTTTGCTACGGTGAGAGTCTAGCCCTGAGGCAACACTCAGAAAATGGCTCTGCAAAGTGTTGCTCCTTCAAAGCTTTTAAAATGAGTTGGCTGTACTTAGTGTTCATTCGAATTCTGGCAATTACTCCATTATTTAATTATGTCTGTTAACAGGATTTCTAGGAAAAGTATTATTATGTGGAGACCAAAAGCCATTGTGAGCTCAAATGGTACTAATTCAGCATTAAAAATATACGTTTTTTCTTACTAAAATAGGTATTATTTTCGCTATCAGCTGGTTTTACCTTGAATGTTAATGAAGGCTGTTCGGAATCAATTTACACAAAACTTGTTTCTTCATATAATTCCAAGGAAATTGCTGAATTAAAGCAGGCATGTAACTTCCTTCCTCATGTACATATAAGCTTTAATGAACAATGGGAGAGTTCTCATTCTATTAATTTCTGTTTAATTGTAAATTCTTCCCATCCAGTCTTTATCCTAGCTGAAAGAACTATGTCTGAATTGTCTATTAAGCTTAAAGTATTTTAGCCAAATTTAGGTTAGTTCTCATTAGGAATTGTATAGCTTGAATTAAGAAGCATTCTTTTAACAAACTCGTAAGTATCTTTTAATGAGATAAAGCTCAATGACGGCATTTGTCTAAATAAGTAGTCTTTAAATGTATTTCACACTACTTTTGCATTTTAATAGCACTTAGCATAACATTTCTGTTTTGTTTGTTCTTTATTGACTCTGTAAACAGTCATTGACCAAAACCATAAATAAAACTCTGGAAACCAACAGCCAGGTCTCTGTAATCCCAGCAGAGTGCTCTCACCAGTTTTACACAGAAATGTGGAAAAAAACAACTTGACATGCCAAATCTTGCCTCTTCTCCTCAGGATTGCTGGGTGATTAAGAAACTCTTGAAGATGTGTCTGAGTATCCTAATCAGAGAACTTGGGTCTTCGAAACCATCAGTGAGCATCTTAATTAAAAAAAACCTTGAAAAGAATGGGAGACACCAGCAGTATTTCTACTTATTGAAAGACTGATCTGTGCCTGGATTCAGGAGGAAAGGAGAGGAAACTAGCATAGGATGCAGCTGCCAAGCCAAAAAGGGTAATGTGTTTGGAAGCCCCACTGCATTGACCCTGTCTCCAGCAGCTGCTACAGGGTGAGGCAGCCCTCCTGCCAATCGTGGACCACACCTGCGAGCTCTGTGCAGGTTCCTCAAGCACTCTGGCAAAATTGAAACAGCGTTAGACATGAAGCACTAATACTTAAGCCATGGAATTGTTTTTCTAGAGGTGAGTGGTGGAAATTGCTTCCCTGTTAGTTAAGCCTAGGTAGCAAAGTCTTTACAGTAACTCTCTCCAGGAGCCTCAGCACCTATCCAAGGATCCTGGATCTAATTTTTGTATCCTCAAAACTGAGTAATGTTTGGCTGAGAAAGGCGAAGTCTCTTCTCGAGCAATACTTCCATTTTTTAATTAGATACTTTTAGGCAAAAACTTCACTAGATTTTCTCTCTCTCTTTTTTTTTTTTTCTTGAAAGTTACATTTGACATGTCAAAAAGTTTCCTGTTGAACAAAAAAGAATTACTCAACTGTGTTAACTTCAATACATAGAATTTTAACCTTATTAGCATACATATTTCAAGATATTTCCCTGTAGTCCTGTCCTCACATCATTTTTTGTGGACTAAACAAACTTTGCCTAGAGGCAAAAAGGACTTTAAACAACAAAAACTTAAATGTCTCTAGATGATAACCTGTAAATACTATATGCTGTTCCTGTATGTTAATAATATAAATATTTTCTAAATAATATTTTTAACTTGCAAAACTTGATTATTTAAAAACTAGCTACCTGCTGCTGTCATGATTTATGGACACTGCACATAGAATAAAATATGTAACAACATTGCAGCACTGACGTCAGAACAAAACCAAATTTTAGCAAATAAATTTGGGAAATTCTGGGGAAAGTTTGAAAGCAGAGGAGGAGGGACAGTATACAAAAATCTTAGGCCTCTTTGTGACTCCACTGGCATATCTTCCTTCACTGGACAGGGGATGTAGCTGTTCACTTTAAAAATGCAAACTGTGACTGCTTGGGGACATAGACAAATCGGGGCAGGAACTGAAACAGTGGATCCAAGTAGAAGCTGGAGGGCTCCCAGAATCTGCTAACTTGTCATAACTGTTTCTGATAGCATTTACATTGAACTAAACTCAGTTCAAAAGTGAGACTAGGGGTTAAAATATTGGTAAGTATGCAATTTATCCACTGTCATACACAAGCAAATATGAGTTTACATATACTTTTTTTCACCTATACTGATTAAGGGAGCCTTCTGTCTAAACTTCCCAAAAGCTCAGCACAAACCTGTTCAAAGCCAAATTCAAAGCACACACAAAATAAGAAATTAATTTATACCTGCACCATCCTAAACCTATCTTCCATGTTTAACCTGTCTTGACTTGCCCAGCAGTTGCAGTTCAAAGGAAATCAACAAGCTTTGTCTTCAGATTCTTGAGATTCTCTCTGTACAGGTATTTCTCCCAGCTCTTCTTCCAGAGCATCCAGCTGTATCCATAGATCTCCCACAGAGACTGAGCATAACTACACCTGTCACAGTCTACCAGGCTATCACTATTGCTGACACCATTGCTTCCTTTACAGATTGCTATTTCCCTATCATTCTCAACCTCTCCTTCCTTCTCTACTTGATTCACTCAGATTTGTCAGAAATTTAATTACAAAAATAATCTTGTATACAACTGTATCTTTAATAGTGTGATTCTGTACTAACACACTAGCGAACAGAATTTCCAAAGTCATTTATCATGAGCACCAGCAAGGTGTATGAAGTTAAATCAAAATTGGAAAAACAAATTCAGATTTTCCCTTTTTGACTATAGGACAGGATCTGACAGTCAAGCACGAGTAACTCTGAGAAAAAAAAAACCAAACAACACCACCATTTTGGCTATGTTCTCAATTTCTATACTATTCAATAAGCCTAGTGAAATGAAATTCTGATAATGGAAATAATGATGCTTTGAGGAAAACTTGGATTTACCAGAACATCCAAGCACAAGCATATAGAAGGAGAGATCCAATTACTCAGAAAAATGCTTCCCCCAAATTACCAGCACTATCTACATAAATACTCAGATTAACATTGACTTGATACAAGCATCAGCACTCCTTTGAGTACCTGCAATGCCTTGTAATTCAATGTTTTGTATGCGACACAGTCATAACAATGCATGTGGTTGTGTGAGATGGATACTAGATGATTAGCAGATCCTGGTTTATGCTCTGTACTGGGTTTGTATCTTATCAGTAATTTTTACTGCAGCAGTGTATTCCCTGTTTTCAGAATATGCTAAAATTAAGCTTCATAAATAAAAAAAAAACCACAATGGGCACTATCTAAATCTCATGTTTCCAAGAAATCGGGCAGGGACTTTAAAGATGTAAAGTGCATCTACAGAATGTTTTTATATTTGGCATTCTCTCTCAATATTATCAAGTTTCTCAGCTTAAAAATCAACAGCTGTCAAGCCAATAGAAGTCCTACAACTTACTATTCAGTTGGAAAAATTGTCTCCCTATTAATTCACATAGAGAGAGCAACAAAGAGTAGTCTTTTAGGCTGATTCCAGGGAAATGCTCGGTGTGCTGGACTAACAGGGTGAAGAGATTCTATTTCACCACTTTCTTCCAATGTATCTTACAGCTACCCCTGATATGGTGGTGGGGTTTAGAGACAGGATGCCATAATAAAAGTATTCCATAATTGTTTCCATACTACTCAAAATTTTAAATATTGAACCAGTACTAATGCATCCTCTCCAGAAAGACTTCAAAAACTATTGTTAATTTGTAAGAGGACGTAAAAAGCTTTTTCGAACATTAACAAAGGAAAGGGAAGAGGTCATATCTTGCAAATAGCTGATAGTAAATTAAAGCCCAAGAAGCATCAGTAAAAAGGTCAACTACAAAATAAGGCAGCAGGGAAAAATAAAAAACAGCTTAACATGTGAAAAACATAGGTATTTTGATGTTGTATTTTAAGACATAGGCAAAGATGTTGCCATTTGGACTTTCCATATCTAATAATAGTGAAATTATATAATTATCTAGCTGAGAAATAAGCAAGTTTTCAAATGTCCAGATGGTTCCACCACCCACCTCATTTAGCATAACTTCCTTTATTCACACTGCTCTAACACACTGCCCATTTCCTCAATTTGTACCCATTAGCTGACAAGAAAAGGGCTGAGCTCAGAAATCAACAGTCTCTGACAGGAAACTAATTCCCAGGACCCATGTTAAAAGTAGGATTTTAACTGATGTTGCCCAGGAGACAGCTGCAGCAACTATGTCCTCATTTGAAGCAACATTAGTGAAGCAGGTGAAAGGATTTACAGTAGAAAGACCTCCTAATATTCTTGGTAAGCTGCAAGGAATGATCTTTCACCCACAGGAAGGCAAGCCTGTGGGCTTGGGATAATAACCCTAACATCACTTATTTCCTGTTTGCTAGTGAATAAAACTTCCACGGTGTCGCCCAGTGATCCAACTACAAAATGTGGTTTCCGCAGTTTAGCAGCTGCAGGGGGCAAGATCAGATTTACAGTGGGAGGCACCTTCGTGCCTGTGCAAATGTATGAGAGGTCCCCAGGTTGTGGGGAGGGGTTACCACCTTCTGCATCTGCAATTGTCGCAGGCAGGGCTTGATTTGCTATGGGTCACATTTGTAAAATACAAATTCTGACAGCTTTGCCTCAAAAGGGAGGATAGGTAGGAATGTGAAAACAAGGTCATTTGGCCAACATCAACTTCCAAAGTACCAGGAAATGCTAAATTCCAACAAATTTTATGTTGATGAATACATCATAGCACAATATCTCAATAAAATTTCCCGATTAACCTGGTGATGCAAAAAATAGTCCAAAGTGTTGTTGCTTTAACTACCTTTGAAACATAAATGTTACGGCAGAATGGCAAAGAGCTCACTTTATTTAATTTGTAGCATGTGGACAACAAAGAATAATGTTTGGAGTTTTGTTTTGTTACAGAGCAAGCAATCAGCAAATAATGAAAGCTTCATTTCAAGGTCTTTAATGGTAACTGCCTCAGAGAGAAATGTAATTCACCTGACACTGAAAAACAGAGCTGAGATGCTGTGATGACTGTATCTGTTACACAGCCCAGGAAACATATTAGATAATTACCTGTGGGCACAATGATTCCCCGACAATACGTCAATTAAAATGGATTTACTATTGAAAGTACATGTTAGTAGCTTAAGGTAAATTACAAAGTGGTCATTTTATAATTATCCTTAAATCTTATATTTTAATATAGAACATTGACTGAAGGTTAAAAGAAGGCTATGCATGTTGCAAGGCAGAAATCCAGTGAGGGGACCAGCAACACCTACTTCAGCACTGTGGAGGATGCCACAGATTGCCAATGAAATCGATTTTGCATCGAAAGCTAGTGCCTCCATGGCATCAGATAGCAAAAAATTCATTTTGCTTATAAGTGGATGTGTCAAACTATCAAACTTTTCTAATACAACATAAATAGGGGACGCATTGGAACTGACAGTTTATCAGTCAGTATGAGGTGACACATGATCACATCTTTAATAACTACAAAACTAAAATTTTAATCTAAAATCTTTAATAAAATATAATCTAAAATCTCCTAAGTACAAAATTTGCATTGGGCACACTTTAGAGAAGATACATCTCTGAAGAAGAGAAGGGGGAAAGGCACACAAAAAGATTAATATTTACAATCTTTAAGAGTAGGTTGATCTGACCTGCAAAATCTAGTCAATGTAGAGAACTGGCTGATGGATGCTTTCAGTTGCTTCTCTCTTCTGCTACAAAATTAG
>NW_009953295.1:7191017-7238212 GCF_000747805.2 Chaetura pelagica | reverse complement strand
GAAAGAGAAGAATGTCTGAGGCACTTTAATTTACCTGTTTGTATTAGAAGTTATCTGCTTAGAAAGAGCAGTATATAAATACTATAATCCTTTTTGTCCTTCAGCTATGTCTATTATCCCAGGTGAGGGAAATAAGGACTCATAAATCCAGTTCAAAGACAACACCAGTTTTCTTTGGTTGGGTTAAGAAATTACTGCTTTTAAAGTATTAGTGTTTAAATATAGTGTTTAAAAAGGCTCAGGTGAAATTGATATTCACATACACTTCTTGAAGAATTACATTCTTATTTCTTCACAGCAAAACATACATTAAGATGAATTGTCATCACTTCTGAATATGAAGAAACTTGAAAAAAATTTATAGCAATCTCTCACACATTTCAGAGTAAATATCTCCTAGAAAGTCAAAAGAGTCAAGAGACAAACAAAACTAGCCCATTATTTGTGCTGTTGTAGTTTGATTGAACAGACTGAGAGAGATGTCACAATCAAAGTTTTGGATTATTACAATTTGCAACACTGTAATTTCCAAAGGGATTACAACAGCTTCATATTTCATTATATTCCTGTAATTCTTTCCTTCATTTGTTGGAAATTTAATCAGGGAAGTGAAGTTCAATTTACTTTTCTGTCAAATAATGGACAAAGCAACAATACAATTGCACTCCCTGACGACTCAAGAGTTACCAAACCCACTCACTTGTCCTCCCCAGCTAGGATGGCACTTGCATTTTTCCTCTAATTGGTGAAACATCAGGATGGAAGAATCACAGATCAAATTATGACGTGTTTTAGCTTTTATGCTTTCCTTGATCTCCTTCACTCAGTAGCATAAATACTAAAGTGGCCGGGGCTCAGCAACAAGCTTCCTTGCCCCATCTCACAGAAATTGCTCATTCTTATTTAGCAGCAGTGTTTCACTCAACCATGCTGAGGAAATATCCTCCTTTCTCCTTTTCTTTAGATTTAAAAATGTATCATGTAAAGCAAAGGAAAATGTCCAGCTGTTAAAACAGCTATTAATTCAATTTTAGCTGTTAGGTTCTTTGAAAAGGAAATTTGCAGTAGGATGTGTAGTGATACATCTCCCTCTTCACATAATTCCTGACTTCCAGCTACAGGGCATTTGGTTTGTTTAATTCTCAGTGTATATCAGAAAATCACATCTAAACAAAGATGTAAGTCATTTTTCCCCTTGAGGCTGTTCTACACATAACTTTTGTACCAGTTTGATGTTGCTATGAGGAGGCTTCTTTTACCAAATTAATTAAGCAAATAAACTTTCAGTTTTTATTTTAACAAGCTGGTGTTAGATTGCCTGTTATGAGACAAAAAATACTTCCATTTAGTATGAAAATAAGCTGTCCTGTTATAAATACTTTTGTTGTTGTTGTTGCATTAGTAATATAATGGTATGTTTATTTATACTCTATAACATATTAAGCACATAGGAGAACTAGTAGTGTGTAAGAAAGCCTCTAGAAAGCACAGATTTCAGCTCAATGAAGATGTGCTAGCACAAGTAAAGGCAACCAGGCATAGGCAAATATGACTTTGTTATGTAAAGGCATAACTATAAATCACATATTTCACCTAAAACCTGAGACAATATACACATACATAAAAAACACTTGTGTTTAGGATCTTGGTACAGAAGGGGACTGAGTCTGTACCTACCACACTGCAGCCCACAGCCTTCCTGGGATACACTGTGCAGGTACATTTTTATTTTCTCAGGGTGGAAAGTCCTCACAAATGTGTGTCTTCCCAAGTGTGTGTGTTTTCTGCTTCTGTGTGTTCCTCCAGAAGGGACTGCAGTCTGCTCTGAGAGGTATCTGGCTCTAAAATCCACTGTAGCATACTACAGCACATAAATACAGATTGTGTCAAAAGGTTATAAACACTCAAAAGTAATGTATGTGTGTGTCTTGGCATACTTGTGCATATTTCCTTCAAATGAATAAAGTTGTCTACAATAGACAATAATAAAATTCATCCATTTATTGGTTCATACATTCAAGCACACATTCATTTATTTATGATTAAATCAATAACCACAGTTTCCACTTCCACCCAAGCTGAAGAGCTCTTTGTTCACAACTTGAAGGAGAAATTCAAGGACAATGGGTTAATGCAGTTAGAAGTGAGGACAGAGAAGGGCTGATCTAGCTAATGCTGTGCTACACTGAAAAGTGTTGGAGTGATTTCTGAGTAAATCCCTGACAATAAAAAGCTATCTGGCTATATACCCACAACAAGGCAAAAAGGCTGTTCCATTATTCTCTTCCTTGCCCCTGCTTTCTCTTGAAGGACAAATACGGCTAAACCACAACTTTTTACCTTTACATGTAGAGGTATTTTTGCCTTTGATATTTATGAAAACACTGTTATCCTTAGTCTTTCCAGACTTGAGAAGTTTTACTGCAGAAGAACTGAAAAAGTACAGAGATTAAATATATTAAAATGCTGGTAAATATGATGGGGAGTTACAAAGAAATGTGGATTGGGATATAGAAAACAAGGAAATACGGGCTTCATTTTTCAAACACCTTATTTTTACATTTCTAAACATCTCCCCAAAATGACAGAAAAATATGTAACATACTATCAACACATACCCAGTCTAAAGAATATTCCTCAATATAATGTGCCAGATTCTTGTGGCCCAGTTCACATCACCTTTAATGGATGTCAGGCTAATGCACCCTATCAAACTACTGCACAATCTCTTTAAATTGAAACTCACATGAACACATTCCATATGAAGGACAGCACAGTATTCAGCCTTGATGGACTTTGCCATGTGAGCTTTCTCAGCCTGAAACAAAATTGGACAGTATTTAGAGATCTATACTTTCATAAAAGGGGATTCTTCATTGTCTTGTAAATTTTTAAGCTATCACAAAAAAAGGAGAAAAATACAGTTGTGAGCAAACTTCACAATACTGCACTACGAGGCAGATTAGGAGGCTGAAAGGAGGTATAAGCAGTTTCAGTGCTTAGGATCATGTATTTAGGAATGAATCATGCACTGTGGAAGTGAAGGACCTAGGTGTTGACTTCATTTAGCAGCAGGAAACCAACAGCACAATCCCAAATATGAATTAAACAGATGCTCAAATTCAGAAACTGTTGCTGAAAACTTGACAAGGATTTTATCTGCCAGCAAATGGTTATATTTGAGTAGCGGGTGTGCAGCAGTGGGTGAAGAATTGGCTAGCTACTGCTCCAGTCAATACATACTGTAGCTGTTTGCAACAGCAACAATTAAAGAAGCTCTAAGTAGTAGTACAGTGGCTTAATATGTTGAGCTTATTAAGCTTATCTCAGAGCTTAACAGTGGCAACCCTAGTAATGTCCTGTTTAAAAGCACCATATGCCTGCTGAGGCAACTGTGAATTGAAATTTGTTGGAACTTTTAAGAAGTAGTCTTCCACACCAATGAAAATGCATGCTTCTTATTCCATGCCTGGGAAAGGAACTCCTTCTCAAACTGTGAGAAGGAACGAAGAGAACTCTGAAAACTTCCAACAACCTTGCATTTTTTATTATTTTTTTTATTTTTTTCTAAAGTAGTTAGACCAGAAAGCACCTGGAGTTTAACAAGACTGGCAAGCTTGGCTGGGCTAATTTTCCGTTGGTTCACTAAGCCTGATCTGATTTGAGCACACAGAGCTCCTGGGCTGTTCAGCTGTGTCTAGCCATCTCTTGACAAGCACTCTGTTAGAGGTTTGTGGCATCTAGCCAGTTAGAAATAATTCATGTTAAATGAGACCACTGGACTAAATGCTGTCCTCCCGTATGATAGGTTTGACTGGGAATGCTGGCCTCAAGGAAACCACAGCAGGTTCTTGCACATACACAATTTCTGCATTAACATTTCATTAGAATGTAGGCTCATGCAATGTCATGAATGAGAGAAAAGGAGGAGCAAAACCCTGCCTTTAATTCAGAACATTCCTGTTTTGCTCTTATTTCAGCATCCTCAGTTCTGATGACTGGAAATACTGCTAGGCCTTGGTTATTACCCTGCTTTATACATTTGTCAGACTTCTAGGAAAATTATTTGAAAAGTTGAATATTACGTCTAAATATTCAAAAGAAATATTCAAGAAGTTCTGATTTAATTAAGATGCACTTGGAATCTTTGCCTCTTAACAAAAGGCAGAAAACACTTGTTTTGATTACAGCTTCTATTAATAAGCATATCTGATTTCATTTGGGATGTATCATATTTTCATTATTTATGTATTTAAGGAGTGGATCCTCAAGTAATGGGCATGCAGGGATTTCACAGAAGCCATCCTTTGACTGAAACTACGTTACATTACACCGATTAAGAATCCAGTCCCTCAGTGTTCCTGCAAGCGGTAGGTGCTTTTTAAAAACACTACACAGGTTTTTCAGTTTAGCAGCTCAGGGTATAACTGAAAGGGTCTCCAACAGGACATAAGGTGAGGTCTGATGAAGGTGCTGCCTCCTGACTGACCTGAGAGTCAGTGGACAGCTCTGGTGGTAAAATTCAAGATATGTGAAAATCAGCTTGGGCAGACGTTATCTGGCCAATACCACTCACTCAGTAATTTTAAAAGCTCACCTCATGCTTCTACTGGAGTTCCTCATGTTGTAGCAAAAGTGCCAGAAAAAGACAGGCTGGCATTGAGGCACTCCTGTTCAGAGCAGGGACAGCAATGAAGACTCTATCATCTCCCTCTGGACTGGGACGTCTATCAGTGCTTCTTGCCACCTTTTGTGATTGGATGTAACCATGCCTGTGCACAGTGGCTAGTAAGATGGCTTTTTACTACTTAGGGTGTCAAAAATGTATGCAACAAGCCTGCCTTTGGTCTGGGAAATTCAGAGACTGGTGTCACGTACCTTAAATTCAAAATCCCTCTCCTGAAAATTTTAACTTTTAAATTACCTTTACTGAAAATAGTGTCCTAAAATTAATTTTCATTCTGTTCTATAGTTTCCATAGTAGGTTCATTCTCAGTGCAAGCTCTACGTTACTTGAATTACTGCTTTCAATATACTGTTTAAAAGTAAACAGCAACAAAACATGCTGTATTAAGGCATTGGACACAATAGCTATCTGAAACAGATGTTTTTGTTGCAGTTTTTTTCAGTTTTGAGCCAACATGAAAAAAATTTTAAAAAATCATTTTTCCCTGGATACAACAACAGTTTGGGATTTACAGACTTTTTCAGTATTGTAGGTTCATTTGTTTTTTAAGCATGTGTGTCAATATTTGTTTCAATAATGGAGAAATGTTTTATTTTGGTAAAGTTATATGCATGGCAATAGTGTTTTTGTCAATATTACACATTGCATATTATATTACATTTAACACATACCACAAGCAGTATCATTCCTGAATTGGATTGCAAAATATATTTTAAAAGTAATAAAATGAACCTGTATTTGCCAATAAACATTTTACATTATGCAAAGTTACATATTGGATGTTATCAAACTGACATTTTGAAATATTAAAAAGGAATTAAAAGTTTATTTATTTTTTTCACAGTGTGATCTATATATATGTACATTGTACTAAATATTTCACTTAAAGCCATTTTTAAAAAAACTTTTTGTCAAAATTTCATTCACTGTTCTATTTATAAATGAAAGATGGAAGTTTGCAAAGAAAACTGCTGAGCTTTTTGAATCTCCAACCTTTCTTTACAAGGTAGGACAAGCCACCTCCATAAAAACATAATTGCTGATGGTGTTTCATTATTACAGCCATGGTGGGATCCTGTGTAAAAAAAAATTAAATTCCGTCTATATGGAGAATACTATAGCATCTGAGAAAGAAAGAAAGAGGAACAACTACACTAGACAAAATCGTATGATTTATCTAGAAAGGGACAACACTGATTCCTTCCAGAGCCTATTACTAGTGAGGCCGCTAAAGAATCAGATCTGCAATTTGTAAGCTATTTATTCTGGGACTGTAGAAATGTTTTAGGTTTGTGTAGCTCTGTGTTATATAGTTCTAGGTCTATTCACTCAGTATGGTAATGCAGGGATTACCTCCTCAAATTTTATAAAAAGCCTGTGGAATTACTTTTCTAACTGTGACTCTCAGTTTGACCTCATTCTTCACAAAGTCTTCTAGCAATGTTTGCATTACTTGATCTTGAGGATTTACCATGAGGTTTTAATTATGCCAGTGTCCTGTGCTCACTGTTGCATCATCTGAATGACCTGCACTTCTTATTAATAACAAGACAAAGTATTTGCATGCACAGCTTTTCATTTGCAATGCTGAGCCAACTACATCTCTTATGGTAGATTGGTCTATGCTACCTTGAAGTGCAAAAAATCTCAGGTGCACCTGATATATTCTTGGAAACCAGATCCTCAAAACGCAAATTCATGGCAACCTTGTCCTCAAAACTCAACACCTTAAGTATCTTTTTCTAGCTAGAAAAAAACCCAAACAAACAACAAAATAGTGGGTGATAATTTCATATGCCTGCTAATCAATCCTTATATTTCCAATTGAACAAACATTTTAGAAAGACAAAGGTACTGAAAATTACTTCAGTGTCTAATTAATCCTTGCACTAGTGCAAGTGTCTGTGGGATCAGAGAATGTGGGCCTGACTCAACTAAATATTTGCTGGTAACTTTTAAAGAACATTTTTTCTTTTTGTGAAGGAAGTCATCTAATGCAGGAGTAACAAGATTTCTACAAGGAGATTCTCCCACTTCTAAGCCCTGGTTATTTATAAGCAGCAGAAAATAGACTAGTGTTGCTACTTTTTCACTGGAATCTTGTCTGAGATCAGTAAATTTTTTTCCAACATCCAAAAAATATTACTTTCTTTCTGATTTATCAGTCAGTTCATCCTACCAGTCAGCTTTAGGCTGGAAGGATGGTGCAATGTTGAAAACTGTTATCTGAAACCTGGTGAAAAATGAATGCAATTATTGTCTGCAACACTAACTGGTCGGCAAAACTAATTTCAGTAAGGTAATCAGATGCCATGACATAAGAATGACAATTATGGTACTAAGGTTTAATAGGCTTTTAACCCTTTACTAGTGGTTTGGTTCCCATCCACCCTTATTTTTATACTATAGGAAATCCTGTCTGGGAATTTCTTATTCTTTTTTTGTTTATTATGCCACTCCAAATGTCTACTCAAACCTTTAGATAAATAAGTTTAAAGTTTCTTAAATTTCCATATCTCCACTGCTTCACCAGATTTAATGACAAACAGTGCACAAGAACACTCCATACAAAACCTGCTTCAAACAATGAGAGATACATTTAGATGTAGCAAAGTCCCTTCCTTATGGTGCTGACAAGAGCCTGGATTATCTGCACAGTTAAATCATCACCGTCATCTTCTAACCTAAACAGAAAATTATGTCTAAATCAGTTCACAAGTGGCATTCTGCAAAGGCAATTTTGAAGTGTATTAATTTATTTTAAACATGACCAGTCAGTTTTTTTTCTTTAAAAAGCAAATTTGCAAACTTATTCCAGGCTCATTTGGCTGTTCCACTCACCCATGCCACTAATAATATGGCAGGACAGAATACCTCCATGCATTATGCAGAAATCCCTAGGGTGAAAAGGTAAGAAAGCAGTGCAATGCAATAGGAAAACAAATGCAGTTTTTCTCTCCCAAACTAAAGGATGCAGGTCAATCAACAGAACGACTGTGTAATTGAAGCAAAGCTGCCCGAGCTGTCAACCCAGAAATTCACTGATGTTAAATCTCATGTCGCTCAGCTAATATAATCTATTATGAATTATCCTTTCATGTTGATCCTTCTTCCCCCCCCCCCTCGCCCTCCTTCTGGTATGTGTCCTGAGCACAGGTCCTTTGTCCATTTCTTCTCTACAAAATAAATTGGCAAGCTCTCGGAAGCAGTGCTCATACTTTGCACCTTGCAATGAATAGCGTAAGCACCTTTTCTTGTCCAAGGCTTCAACCTTGAGAAGTAGCCTGGATTTACAACCCGCTTCTATGGCATGTGGCAACTGAAGCACACAGGAAAGAGACACAAGGGTGTTGCCACCCACTTCTACCTCACTTAGTTACAATGAGGAAACAGGACTAATAAATGTTTATTCACCCTCAGAAATATTTAACATTTCATGGTTCTAGAACATAGTCCTCTATAACATTGAAGACATAGCTCCAAAAGTGTGTGACTCTTTTACTGAAATTTGACTTTTCATTATTTTTTTCTCTCTGGTTCTATCTCGTATGAGGAGGAAGGCACTCTGTGCATCTAAGATGTGCACTCTTAAAGTAAGACTTCTGTCAGGTTTATATAATTCCTCATTAATAACAATGGTGTTGTTTAAATTTAAAAATTCAGTTTGCTCTGTATGATAGCAGTTCATTTATTCATAAGATCTGTTTGACTGAATGAAAAACTATATTTAATGATGTTCCATTATGTTATCATCCCTATGACAGGTGCAATATTTTTTCATGTCACTTCCCATTGACTTTGCAGCAAAATATAGATGCACAATACAGAAATGAAGGCAACCAGACATAAAATTCAGAGCAGAATTTTTCTGACAGATACACGTAGCAATTCTCTAATATCAAACAGCATGAATAATCCATATGCAGACTCCTCACATCATTGCAACTGGTTAAATGCATTGTCAGCCTGATTCTGCCAAATCCTTCCTGCACCAGTTTCACAAGTCAAATGCTCCTTGTGGATCCTATGTTAGCTTTTAGATTTTGAATGCAGAGAAAATATTTTAGAGTATACATTTGGTTAAGGAAATTCATCATAAACAGACACTATAATGAACTGTGAAGCCTTGTTTTAGTCAACAAGGTATTTGTTTTTGCAGAAGGCTTCTACATGCTTTTCATGTTCGCAGAGAGAACTTCAGGCAAAAACTCTCTTTGACAAAATTTTCATTTTCCTAAGTTCCTACTTTTCCTTTGTGCTTTTACTTCTAGACATGTCAAAGGCATGAATTAGGCTTCGTATTTCTGAAAAGTATTTTGTTGTAGTGTTTACATTCTAATTAAAGTTACTGATGAGATAGACTTAACAGAAATGCAAAACACCTCAATACCAGCACTCGGAGGACAGGGGAGGCTTCCATGGTAGGATATTGCAGTATAGGGATTTTTAATAGTCTAGGAGTGTTCTCCCCCAGGTCACATAAAATATGATTCTTATTCATATGTGGTCGTTTAGAGAGTTACAGGTATCAAGCACATAGCAAAGCAAAATTCTGAAAACAGCAGCTGATGCAGGAAAAACTACTGTTGAAGAAATAATATCAGAATTTTTATTTAAAGAGAGCTTGATATATCACACAAAAACCCCACAAGACTGAAGGCAAGGGCAGTCTATCCTTACTTAGGGAATGTATTAATCATAATTCACATTTGCTATGCTGGCAACTTGTAAGAGAAAGAACAACAAAAAAAAAAGGTTTATGGTTCTAAGCAAAATATATAATTTAGTATATATATATACATCATCATATGCAGAACTCTAGCCATATTTTTATTTATATGAAAAAAATCAATAGAACTCTGAGATCAATTAATACATACAAACTCTAATTAACTATCATTACAGACACTGACCCACCATCAGTGAAGGAAGAGTTGGTGTGTCAACTATTACAGGAGCTTGATCCATACAAATCGCTGGATCTGTATGCCATCCACCCTAGGGTGATGACAGAGCTGGCTGATGCCAGCATTGCAAAGCTGCTCTCCACAATCTTTGAGAAGTCATGGAGATCGGGAGACATCCCTGAAGAACAGAGAAGGGCTAATATCACCTCCATCTATAAGTAGATCTAAGCAGGACCCAGGTAATTATAGACCCATTAGTCTCACTTCAGTTCCTGGGAAAGTCACGGACCACATCCCCCTGGGCACTGTCACATGTCAGTTGAAGCACATGACTGGGAAAAGCCAACATGGATTTATCAGGGGCAAATCAAGTTTGAAAAAAACTGATTGCCTTCTACGTCAAAGTAACGCTCAGTTGATGCAGGGCAAGTGGTGGACATCATCTACCCAGACTTCTCCAAGCCTTTTGATACAGTCCTCCACAGCCTCCTTCTGGAAAAGCTGACTCGTTATGGCCTTGACGAGTGGTCTGTATGATAGGAGGGCAAGTGGCTGACAGACCGTACCCAGAGGGTGATAGTAAATAGTTCCTCCTCAAACTGGTAACCAGTCACAAGTGGGGTTCCCCAGGGATCGATATTAGGCCTAATGCTGTTTAACATCTTCATAAGTGACTTGGATGTTGGGATCAGGAGTGTCCTGGTGAAGTTTGCTGATGACATCAAGATGAGTGGAGTGGTTGACACTCCAGAAGGGAGAGCTGCCCTCCAGGATGACATGGACAGGCTGCAGGAGTGGGTAAGCAGGAACCTTATGAAGTTCAACAAAGAGAAGTGTAAGATCTTGCACCTGGGAACATAAAACCCAGGAGCGCAGTTCAGACTGCTATCCACCTGGCTGAAGAGCAGTCCTGTGGAAAGGGACCTGGGGGGTCTTGCTGGATAACAGGCTCAATATGAGTGAACAGTGTGCTGCTGCTGCAGCAAAGAAAGCCAAAAGGATGCTGGGCTGTATCAACAAGGGCACCACGAGCAGAGATACAGAAGTCATCATCCGACTCTACTCAGTGCTTGTCAGACCATACCTGGAGTACTGCATTCAGTTTTGGTCCCCACTACACAAAAAGAATGTGACAGGCTAGAGAAGGTCCAGAGAAGGGCCACAAGGATGATCGGGGACTGGAGGACGTGCCATATGAGGAGAGGCTAAGAAAACTGGGTTTCTTCAGCCTTGAGAAAGAAGGCTTACGGGAGACCTTATTACCATGTTCCAGTACATAAAGGGTGGCTATAAAGAAGATAGAGGTTCCCTATTTACAAGGAGTCACATGGAAAAGACAAGGGGTAATGGGCACAAGTTGCTCCTGGGGAGATTCTAGTTGGACACAAGAGGCAAATATTTCATCCTGTGGAGGTAGCTGCACAAGGAAGAGCATCGTTATCATATGAATGGCTCCCCAGGACCACCATGACAACACTCAAACATTGTAATGTGGATATTATGCTCTAAAAACTTACTTGTCAGTTCTCTAGATGATTCATTTTGTACTTCTAAATATTCAATAACAATATCCAGAAAGTACATGGCGTCTGCTCTTCTCTGTGCTTTTGTAGTTTGTGTTGTCTTTATCTAAATACACTGTACTATGAAGTTGTATTACCTGCTGCAGCTCTTTTTTCATTATACAAATACATCTCTCCTAGACCGCTGAAACTGTCATATGAATAAGAAAAAACCTCAGTCTTAACAATTACAAAACATTATTTGGAAAGCTTAGACCTTAAGGACAATTTTGTCAAACTGTAAGTTCAGCTAATCTGTTTTTCTTTGGCAAAGCCAGGGAAGTGTGAGACAACATATAGTATCTTGTATATTACCTATTATATGCATATGCATAATGACTAAGATGTCGTATTTAACTCAGTTTCTTAGGCACCGAGTATTTAAAGATACTAATAAAACATTTTTTTTTCTCCTGGTGCACATGTTAAAACTAGTTGAGTTCCAGCTGATATTATTATCAATAGTCAATTACCAAGCCTTTTCCACATAGCAAAATACTTTGCAAGGTGCATGGTAACAAAATAATGTTAATTTTCACTCCATTAGTGCTTGTTAAAAATGTTTAAAACCCAATAACAGGGACGAAGAGCTTGAATTTAAGTTTTTCATGTTTTTATTCCTAATACAGAGAAAAGTAAAAAATAGTATCAGAACAGAAAATTTCTCACCATCTGCCAATGTAGGTAAAAGCCACTATTCAGATCACTGTGGTTAGGCCTTATTCTTTTCTCATTTTCTACATTTTCTATTCCTGTAAAACAGCTAATATTTTTCAACTCTGTCATTTTATACCAACAAAACACTGTAATTTCCCATGCTTCCCTCTCTTTCCCCACACAATCTATCCATATTAATTTTGAATATACTGTGTGAAATTCACCCATCTGCTACTTCTGTTTTACTTGTATGCTGCTGATTTTACATAGTGGTTGCTGATAATCATTTGAAAAACAAAGACAAGGGCTGGAAGCCTGAATTTATCCATCTACTAAAAAGCTGTTTGTAAGTCATTAGTTTATACAGATTTAAACAGAGAGAGAAAGAGAGAAACAGTGTATTCCTAACAGGATCCTCCAGCTCTATTAACAGGGATTTATATATATATATATAAAATTTTTATTATTTTTTTTTTTAGTTTTTCTCACACAGAAGAAATTAGGAATAAGAAAATATTACTTAGTCTTAAATGTTCTACTACAGGAAATAATGAATTGGTAATAAAAATCTGACACCATTAATAGTTGCTTTAGTGCTTTGTGCATATTGATGAAAATAAATAACAGTGGTTAAAATTATTTAACATTTTATTGGTTTAGAATATCAGATGCTTTTTATAACATGGCAACTAGATCTTGTTTACATGTAGCCTTCTTCCCCCCCCCCCTCGCCCTCCTTCTGGTATGTGTCCTGAGCACAGGTCCTTTGTCCATTTCTTCTCTACAAAATAAATTGGCAAGCTCTCGGAAGCAGTGCTCATACTTTGCACCTTGCAATGAATAGTGTAAGCACCTTTTCTTGTCCAAGGCTTCAACCTTGAGAAGTAGCCTGGATTTACAACCCGCTTCTATGGCATGTGGCAACTGAAGCACACAGGAAAGAGACACAAGGGTGTTGCCACCCACTTCTACCTCACTTAGTTACAATGAGGAAACAGGACTAATAAATGTTTATTCACCCTCAGAAATATTTAACATTTCATGGTTCTAGAACATAGTCCTCTATAACATTGAAGACATAGCTCCAAAAGTGTGTGACTCTTTTACTGAAATTTGACTTTTCATTATTTTTTTCTCTCTGGTTCTATCTCGTATGAGGAGGAAGGCACTCTGTGCATCTAAGATGTGCACTCTTAAAGTAAGACTTCTGTCAGGTTTATATAATTCCTCATTAATAACAATGGTGTTGTTTAAATTTAAAAATTCAGTTTGCTCTGTATGATAGCAGTTCATTTATTCATAAGATCTGTTTGACTGAATGAAAAACTATATTTAATGATGTTCCATTATGTTATCATCCCTATGACAGGTGCAATATTTTTTCATGTCACTTCCCATTGACTTTGCAGCAAAATATAGATGCACAATACAGAAATGAAGGCAACCAGACATAAAATTCAGAGCAGAATTTTTCTGACAGATACACGTAGCAATTCTCTAATATCAAACAGCATGAATAATCCATATGCAGACTCCTCACATCATTGCAACTGGTTAAATGCATTGTCAGCCTGATTCTGCCAAATCCTTCCTGCACCAGTTTCACAAGTCAAATGCTCCTTGTGGATCCTATGTTAGCTTTTAGATTTTGAATGCAGAGAAAATATTTTAGAGTATACATTTGGTTAAGGAAATTCATCATAAACAGACACTATAATGAACTGTGAAGCCTTGTTTTAGTCAACAAGGTATTTGTTTTTGCAGAAGGCTTCTACATGCTTTTCATGTTCGCAGAGAGAACTTCAGGCAAAAACTCTCTTTGACAAAATTTTCATTTTCCTAAGTTCCTACTTTTCCTTTGTGCTTTTACTTCTAGACATGTCAAAGGCATGAATTAGGCTTCGTATTTCTGAAAAGTATTTTGTTGTAGTGTTTACATTCTAATTAAAGTTACTGATGAGATAGACTTAACAGAAATGCAAAACACCTCAATACCAGCACTCGGAGGACAGGGGAGGCTTCCATGGTAGGATATTGCAGTATAGGGATTTTTAATAGTCTAGGAGTGTTCTCCCCCAGGTCACATAAAATATGATTCTTATTCATATGTGGTCGTTTAGAGAGTTACAGGTATCAAGCACATAGCAAAGCAAAATTCTGAAAACAGCAGCTGGTGCAGGAAAAACTACTGTTGAAGAAATAATATCAGAATTTTTATTTAAAGAGAGCTTGATATATCACACAAAAACCCCACAAGACTGAAGGCAAGGGCAGTCTATCCTTACTTAGGGAATGTATTAATCATAATTCACATTTGCTATGCTGGCAACTTGTAAGAGAAAGAACAACAAAAAAAAAAGGTTTATGGTTCTAAGCAAAATATATAATTTAGTATATATATATACATCATCATATGCAGAACTCTAGCCATATTTTTATTTATATGAAAAAAATCAATAGAACTCTGAGATCAATTAATACATACAAACTCTAATTAACTATCATTACAGACACTGACCCACCATCAGTGAAGGAAGAGTTGGTGTGTCAACTATTACAGGAGCTTGATCCATACAAATCGCTGGATCTGTATGCCATCCACCCTAGGGTGATGACAGAGCTGGCTGATGCCAGCATTGCAAAGCTGCTCTCCACAATCTTTGAGAAGTCATGGAGATCGGGAGACATCCCTGAAGAACAGAGAAGGGCTAATATCACCTCCATCTATAAGTAGATCTAAGCAGGACCCAGGTAATTATAGACCCATTAGTCTCACTTCAGTTCCTGGGAAAGTCACGGACCACATCCCCCTGGGCACTGTCACATGTCAGTTGAAGCACATGACTGGGAAAAGCCAACATGGATTTATCAGGGGCAAATCAAGTTTGAAAAAAACTGATTGCCTTCTACGTCAAAGTAACGCTCAGTTGATGCAGGGCAAGTGGTGGACATCATCTACCCAGACTTCTCCAAGCCTTTTGATACAGTCCTCCACAGCCTCCTTCTGGAAAAGCTGACTCGTTATGGCCTTGACGAGTGGTCTGTATGATAGGAGGGCAAGTGGCTGACAGACCGTACCCAGAGGGTGATAGTAAATAGTTCCTCCTCAAACTGGTAACCAGTCACAAGTGGGGTTCCCCAGGGATCGATATTAGGCCTAATGCTGTTTAACATCTTCATAAGTGACTTGGATGTTGGGATCAGGAGTGTCCTGGTGAAGTTTGCTGATGACATCAAGATGAGTGGAGTGGTTGACACTCCAGAAGGGAGACCTGCCCTCCAGGATGACATGGACAGGCTGCAGGAGTGGGTAAGCAGGAACCTTATGAAGTTCAACAAAGAGAAGTGTAAGATCTTGCACCTGGGAACATAAAACCCAGGAGCGCAGTTCAGACTGCTATCCACCTGGCTGAAGAGCAGTCCTGTGGAAAGGGACCTGGGGGGTCTTGCTGGATAACAGGCTCAATATGAGTGAACAGTGTGCTGCTGCTGCAGCAAAGAAAGCCAAAAGGATGCTGGGCTGTATCAACAAGGGCACCACGAGCAGAGATACAGAAGTCATCATCCGACTCTACTCAGTGCTTGTCAGACCATACCTGGAGTACTGCATTCAGTTTTGGTCCCCACTACACAAAAAGAATGTGACAGGCTAGAGAAGGTCCAGAGAAGGGCCACAAGGATGATCGGGGACTGGAGGACGTGCCATATGAGGAGAGGCTAAGAAAACTGGGTTTCTTCAGCCTTGAGAAAGAAGGCTTACGGGAGACCTTATTACCATGTTCCAGTACATAAAGGGTGGCTATAAAGAAGATAGAGGTTCCCTATTTACAAGGAGTCACATGGAAAAGACAAGGGGTAATGGGCACAAGTTGCTCCTGGGGAGATTCTAGTTGGACACAAGAGGCAAATATTTCATCCTGTGGAGGTAGCTGCACAAGGAAGAGCATCGTTATCATATGAATGGCTCCCCAGGACCACCATGACAACACTCAAACATTGTAATGTGGATATTATGCTCTAAAAACTTACTTGTCAGTTCTCTAGATGATTCATTTTGTACTTCTAAATATTCAATAACAATATCCAGAAAGTACATGGCGTCTGCTCTTCTCTGTGCTTTTGTAGTTTGTGTTGTCTTTATCTAAATACACTGTACTATGAAGTTGTATTACCTGCTGCAGCTCTTTTTTCATTATACAAATACATCTCTCCTAGACCGCTGAAACTGTCATATGAATAAGAAAAAACCTCAGTCTTAACAATTACAAAACATTATTTGGAAAGCTTAGACCTTAAGGACAATTTTGTCAAACTGTAAGTTCAGCTAATCTGTTTTTCTTTGGCAAAGCCAGGGAAGTGTGAGACAACATATAGTATCTTGTATATTACCTATTATATGCATATGCATAATGACTAAGATGTCGTATTTAACTCAGTTTCTTAGGCACCGAGTATTTAAAGATACTAATAAAACATTTTTTTTTCTCCTGGTGCACATGTTAAAACTAGTTGAGTTCCAGCTGATATTATTATCAATAGTCAATTACCAAGCCTTTTCCACATAGCAAAATACTTTGCAAGGTGCATGGTAACAAAATAATGTTAATTTTCACTCCATTATTGCTTGTTAAAAATGTTTAAAACCCAATAACAGGGACGAAGAGCTTGAATTTAAGTTTTTCATGTTTTTATTCCTAATACAGAGAAAAGTAAAAAATAGTATCAGAACAGAAAATTTCTCACCATCTGCCAATGTAGGTAAAAGCCACTATTCAGATCACTGTGGTTAGGCCTTATTCTTTTCTCATTTTCTACATTTTCTATTCCTGTAAAACAGCTAATATTTTTCAACTCTGTCATTTTATACCAACAAAACACTGTAATTTCCCATGCTTCCCTCTCTTTCCCCACACAATCTATCCATATTAATTTTGAATATACTGTGTGAAATTCACCCATCTGCTACTTCTGTTTTACTTGTATGCTGCTGATTTTACATAGTGGTTGCTGATAATCATTTGAAAAACAAAGACAAGGGCTGGAAGCCTGAATTTATCCATCTACTAAAAAGCTGTTTGTAAGTCATTAGTTTATACAGATTTAAACAGAGAGAGAAAGAGAGAAACAGTGTATTCCTAACAGGATCCTCCAGCTCTATTAACAGGGATTTATATATATATATATAAATTTTTTATTATTTTTTTTTTTAGTTTTTCTCACACAGAAAAAATTAGGAATAAGAAAATATTACTTAGTCTTAAATGTTCTACTACAGGAAATAATGAATTGGTAATAAAAATCTGACACCATTAATAGTTGCTTTAGTGCTTTGTGCATATTGATGAAAATAAATAACAGTGGTTAAAATTATTTAACATTTTATTGGTTTAGAATATCAGATGCTTTTTATAACATGGCAACTAGATCTTGTTTACATGTATAAACTAACCAATTAGAGAGCTACATTTATTTATTTATTTATTTATTTATTTATTTTAAAATAAATTTTAACCCAGGGGGTGCAATGAGTTTGAAGGCTAACTGTGCAGTAAAAAAGCTATAAAATTTCCAATTACAGCTGTCGGGACTTAAAAATCAATATAAGCATGTATAAATATATATATACATACACACATATATAGATCTAGTATTTACATATGGAGTTCACAGCTATTTCTTTTCTCTTTTTTTAGATATATTTTGATCTGGCTACCAGTTTCATACTGCGGTGAAACTGTTATTTGCTCTCTAATTGATTCTCCAAGTGGCCCAGCTCACATGCCTCTAATTGCATAGTTATTCTCCATACAGCCAGATAAATCACTACATCACAATTCTCTTCTATTAAAACCAGATCAGGTTAGGCCAAACAACAACTACAACAACAACAACAACAACAAAACTATTACAGTTAATTAGGAGATTCCAGCTCATTCCTTTTTGCTATCAGTGATTCTTATAAAAATAAAAAGCTATTTGCCAATAAAGCAAAAATTAATAGAAAATGTAATACCGTTGCGTAGCTTCCCTGGTTCCAAAAGACATTTTGGTACCTGACTTTAAAACCATTAATTATTTTACTTAACTAAATATTCTTCTTTTGTGAGGCTGGGACAAGAAACAAATGCAGTGATTAAAAAAAATTATACGTGAGGACTGCAAATACTTTGGTGAAGTCAAAGCTTAAGTTTTACCATGTGGAACTAAAGTAACTTCAGTTCAAGCAGTCTATGTGACAGAAGTGATAGTTTACAAGTATTTCTGACTAAAAAGCAGACTTGCACTGTGAAGACTTACTCATCAGTAAGAAAAAACTTGTTAATATTTTTCTTTTCTTAGTTTAGCTGTCTAACAATTATGTCATAATTTGTGAAACTTCTTAGTGGGTTTAATTTTGCTTCTGTCTTACATTCACATTGATTGAAGTCACATTATTGCTCCACACCCTGAGTATTACTGATTTTAAAGGTAATATTTTTTAATCCAATCCCTACTTGTGAAAAATTTGATTTATCTGCAGTTTCTGTGGTGAACATTGTTATCTTAAAATATAGATTTGAACTGAAGAATTTAATTTCTCAACGTTTAATTCCACAGCAAACCAGTGTCCTAGTGCAAATATATTCACCTGTTCCTTTGCTTGCAAATCTCTCATACATTGCATTCACTATCTGGGATTTTGCAGGTTTGAAAGTACTTTTCTGTCAACAGATTGACTTGAAAAATGAGATAACAGCATTTCAAATAACTGTATTGAATAACTTTGTTCGTTCTTTTTTTTATTACAATATAGATGAGAACAAAAAGGACAATCTGAAGTTCCCACTCTTTGTTTTATTTGATGCTGTCATGTGTGAGTTAGAATAGTCCTCAAAAATACTGCTGTTTTCCAATTTTTATGTTTTTCTAAAAAATTTGTTCATCACTTAAAAAATATACTTCTAGTGCATTCACTTGCAAATCTTTTTTTCACCTGTGTGGCATTTCACAGAACAAGCAGTTGACTCCTTTGTGTACTTTAGCTGCTGTTTGGAACTCATTTTGAAGCTAGAAAAGAGGTCTAAACCTGATCAATCATCCAGGACATTAATAAAGTATTACATTTAAATCAACTGGGGTTTTAGGAATGGTGACAGATTTATTGTGCCAAAATTCCGTGAGGCAGAAACAAAGAGTGAGAGAAACAATCCAGATTGCCAAGAAGGCTCCCTGAAACAGGGCTTTCCTCAAGCAGGCTCCCTGCTGCCTGCCCATAGCAGAGGACCTGTTGAGGGGATCTGGGTCACTAATAGCACAACACTGGTTTTGATCTTCTCAACTACCATGACAGCCAGTGACAGCCATCCTAACAACCATGTCACTGGAGCAGCAGCTTGGAGGTGACATAGCCCTGCAACCCTGGGTAGTGCCTCCTAAACCTGGATGACATTAACCATCAGTGCCTAGTGTCCCTCTCTGACAGCACCATGCCTGTGGTTACCACTGGAGTGGAACAGGGGGAAACATCAGGCTATGTGGTGATCATTTTAAGACAACTGAATTTCCCCAAAAATGTTTTTGAGATTTTGTCTCTCGGTATTGGAAAAGTGAGGTCATTAAAGGCTGAAGCCTCCCTAATGAAAACATGTATCCTTCACCTCCCTGTTTCATGTTCTACATTAAAATCACAGCAATATAAAAATGTTCACAGATTGCTTTGCTGGTGTCAGAGGAGGGAACTATCAGAGGTAAAAATAATGTATCTTTTAGAATATTTTCTTCTTCTTCAAGTAGCTTTGCAACTGCTCCTCTGTTGAACTGAACTGAATTTATGAAATAGATGTCACTGATATGAATTAAGTTGCACAAGAGGAATTTTTAGTCTGAGATTCCTCAGAAAGCAAAACCCAACAAGCTGCTCCATCACAGTGGGAGAACAAAATTAATTAGCATTAATCGGGGGAGGGGGGGAAGGGGGGGGAAGTGAAATCTCTGCATGTACACAACCTGTCAAAATTATTTCTCTAATTTATTTCTGATGCCTAAAGATGAAAACGGATCCGAGAATTAAGACTGCCTGAAAAATGTTTTGCATAGTTTATTTTTTTTTCCATTTGAAGAAATACTTTTGAAATTAGGAAATACTACAGTTGTCCCTGTATTAAGTACATTAAGTACAACTAGACATTTCCACTTAATTTAGCATCTTACTAGAGGAATAATTTTCTTAAATTACTATAAAATAAATCAATTTTTCATCTTTTATTTCCAGAAATACACCATTGGTTGTAAATACATGTTGTAAATGTACTTACTGTGAAAAGTTAGCAAAAAATGGAAACTACATTATTAAAAAATTATACTTTCTGAATCAAAAGTTATTATTTTTATTTAGGTTCTTAAGTCCTACTCAGAATTAATCTCCTTTGTCCCTTTTTTTTTTTTTTTCCATTTCATCTAGCTATTCTTTTGAACTAGAGAGGAACTTATTTGATTTATTGTGATTAAATACCTGACTTTCAGTCAACTTAGTTGCTAATTTTGCCATTTTCAACCCATCGTCAGATTAATTTTTGCTGCATTCATGATATATAAACACTGGTTGCAAGACTAACCTTGACTGCAGCCTGAAGTGTGACTGTATCTTACTCTCAGCTCTAGATCAGTTTGGGAATTGCTTGCAGAACAGCTGCTACACGGTCGTCTATGCCACAGACCACCCCATTCCCTGAAGCAGCCCAGTATTTCGGCAGCTGCTGCCAGCACTGAGCTGTGTCTCCAGTCACACCTCCAAATGCAAGTGAAGTAGAACTGAATGACGAGTGAAATCAAAAGTTTAGCTGAAGGGCTGAACTTGATCTAGCTATGTGTTAAAATATTGTGATTTCAGACCCTTATTTGGAGGAGCTGGAGTATTTTCTGAAGAATATGCATCACATAAACAGACATGAACCTGCTGAAAGATGATGGCCTTGAATCTGTCAGTGCTAGACCTTCTACACAGCATTTCATTTAGTGGATAGCCAAGCAGTTAAGCTTGTGCGTAGCAGTCCTAGCCAAGACAATGAAACCACTGGTAGCTCTGCAGACACTGCCTGATGTCCCATACAGCTCTGCAGAGAAGAGCAACACAGAATTAAACAGATATGACTGAAATACTTCACTGAAGTTCTCTTCTGCAGGGTGTACAGTGCTGATGGGCACAATAGGGAGAGAGAGAGAGAGAGAGAGAGAGAGAGAGAGAGAAGAAACATCTTTCACAACAAATATTTGTAATTTGCTAATAACAAATATGGTTTACAGAGTACCAAGAATGTGACTCTCTGTAGAGGATTTCTAGCCAATGTCCCCAGGCTCAAACAACAATGAATATGACACCACCACGGAGTGCTTTGGAGCGGTTGGAATGTAACTAACTTTTACCAAACTCTTTCTGGCAGCAAACATGAAAATGAAGAAGCCAATCAGCTCATCTCAATTCAAAGGTGATAAATCCAACTGACAAATTACCAAAAGAGCCAAGTAATCCTTGAGTGGATTACTGCAAATCCCATGTGCAAAATCCTGCTAGACATTAGAATTAAGGAAACAAGAAGAAAAGAAGACACTACCTTTTTAATAATTAACTACAACAGATGTCAACATGATGCATGGAAATTGTTTAGGAATATAAAAGCAAGTACAGCCTCCCTAATAGTTTAGCTGTTATTCTAAAGTTATGCACACTTCAAAGGAAAGGCAATCAATATTACTGTCATGCTTTCTTCAGCCTGGGAAGCACATGGCTGGCTCTGAAGGACAGCACAATCCTGGGATGCAGTGAAAGCTCCTTTCAACCCTGGGTAGTGTATTTGATATATATATATATATATATACACATATACGTATTTATATATATATACACACTTATTTGTCACCAACACACACGCTGTACGAAGGGATGAAATCCATGGGAGGAAGGTGAGGGAGAAGGCTTCACAAGACTGGAAGGCAAGGCAGAGTTATCTCATGTACCTTGTTCTCTAAAAGGTAGGTGTGGAGGCTTGAATTAGTCACCCAGCCTCCCTGTACCTGTCTATATCTCCTTATTGGCCTCAACAGAAGTTGTTAATACCACCTCATGTCTGCGCATTTACTGTGACTAGACAAATGGCACCACTAGTTTCAGGATCTTGGTTAGAGAACATGAAGTTGAGAGCTATCAGGCTTTGCCCAGGATATGAGTTTCCTTAAAAGATTTAAGGTTAACATTTAAGGCACTAATGGGAACAGGGTGTTTCAAAGGTAGGGCAGCTCTGTGAAGGGGGCTCCCCTGAGGGTGGAAGGAGCTTCTGAAAATGCCAGTCCTTCCTTAGCTAGAGGTTTTTCTAGTAAGTATTTGGTATTGAGGAGCATACTTTGAATAGTGTAATTGGTTTATTCAGGTGTTTGTCATCTTAGTTGCTTTTATGGAAAATAATAAAAATATCAGAAAAGTTTGTTTGCTTTGTATTTACGTCTTTTTGCCCAGACTATCTGTCAAACTGAGAAAATACATATAATAATTTTGCAGCATAATTGACAGAAACTGTGGACTGATTCACTTGGTTCTAGCAGTAACTGCATTTGAAACCTGTAAAATTTAGTCTACAATATTCAGATTGATTGCCAGGAGTCCGGAGCACTTTGAAAAAGTGATGAATCAGCTCAGGTTTGCATAGGTCATTGGGATGCACAAGTAAATTTGGACAAATAGAGAAATTAGTTTCCAAAGGAAAATATAAAAAATTTATAAATTGTTTAATAAATTGTATTAAAATGTAATGATACTTTAGGTCACGTGTAAAAATACCTAATCAATTGTTACTTGTGAAGATAACAGATCCCTCCTAGAAGGGCTGATCTATTACTCCTTAACCTTGGCTAGAAATCTGTAAAACTAGCTGTAAAGTGCTGCTTTTCCAATTGTGTAGTTTTTAACACCCACACTATATTTGATACACAAAAGGCAAAAGGTGAAGTAGAATCAAGTCTAGAAGTAATGTAGGCTGATAGTGAAATACGGGCTTAGTACAAGTTTAAATGTTAACAGCAGAAATAAAAAAGGTTGATGTTTGTCCATCAGAGGGCTGCCTGTAAAGCCCGCTGAACTTCAAACACCAAAAAATAAATTTATCATCCATACCACAAAGGAAGCCTTATTTCAAACTTAAAGTAGACATGGGAATTTCACAACTGTTGGAACAAACACATAGGTAATTTTTTTTTCTTTTTAAAGGTATTATATCAAAGTCACCTCTGAAGCCCCAGATGAAACACGGTCTGTCCATGGACAATTTAATTCACCATCACTAATACTGACTTGGAGTCAGATCAAACTCCAAATCCTGAAAAAATACTTTTCCTTCTTTTGTCCAGAGACTTGTTTCTTAATTATTTTTTTTTTTTTTTTTCTTTTTTTTTTTTTTTTTTTCTTTTAATTTGGCTACCTCTTCTTCCTGGAAAACACTTATTTTAAATATATTGCCAGTTTCACAGATTTAGACTTTTTGGAAATACAAGATGTCAAGAAACAGGGGTCTGAAACTGTGTCATGGAAACAATGAGTAAGTTAAACTAGTTCCTGTAAGCTATTAATGTCTGTTCTTTTGGAAATGGTATTTCTCGCTATGTAGACAGTTATGCAGCTATTTTTTCCTTAATACAGTTGGAAGATAAGAAATAACCCTGTGGGAAATGACAGTAGAGCAGGGAATGAAGAAAAGGAGAGACTATAAATATGAAGGTATTTTCACTTCACGAGAATTAATTATGTTGCCCATGAATAAATATTTGAATAACATTGTTAGTACAATGCACTAAGAGCTCTCTGGTGGCAAAAAATTATCATTACATTGCATCACATTGTTTTACAGGCAATAATGGGGTTTTGACCTGCACATTTCTTCCCCCATTTTACTTGAAAAACTAAGTAAACTGTGCTTACAAGAATATACTTTTTAACTGTGGGGCTTTTTCCTGTTAACATTTTTAACTTAATAGCGTCTATACTTCTGTTCTTCTATACCTGCACTGTATTTCTACCAGAGCAGTGATTTCTTTCCAAGGTCTTCCTCATAATATCAGTTCTGAAATTTCTTATTAATCTTATCAGGGGTTCCTAGGGCCATATTTTATATTTCGTTATTGGTAACAATCACATTTTAAAATTACTTTTATTTGAAACACAGAAGACTTACTACTTACTGTAAAACAAGCTGTTTCTTAACAGGACAGATGAAAATGTATTTAAAAGCTCCACTGATTCCTTTCTGACAGAGGCTGACAACGCTCCAGTTTCTGTGCTGACAACGTTTACAAGGCAGGCAGGTTATCAGTGCAAAAATCATATATCCAATGTGAAACAAATAGCAATATACTTAATAATGCCACACAATACAGTGCAATAAAATAAGTTCTGGTCCAACATGTTGGTCGTGAACATACATATTTCTACATTAGCAGCTTAGCTGAGAGATAGTCTGTCTGACAGAAACATCTCACTTATTCCTACATTTTACATCCTTAATGCAGCAGTCCTCCCAGAGTGATTCCCTACATAACCTGGACAGCAACCAGCTAGACAGAACTACTTTTGAAAATATCAGAGGAAGATTCTGCCTATGCAGTTAATAGGGTTAATACTGCAAATGGTGTCTTCTTTCAGAGCCTCGGAGATATGGGCAATGTTAACAAATTAAGACAACAATGGTGAAAACTAAGAGCCACTTTTAAGATGTTAATACCTATTAAAATTTAATACACAATCAATGCTTTTCATTTGTTTTTTGTAAAATTCTCTGATTTATGTTCCATGCAAAGAACAGGACTCAGGACATCACTAGCATAAGCCAGGAAAGCAGAGACCACGGCTCACGTTTGTCAGTCTATCCAACTTCTTGCTCCCTCAGGTCATTTGGAGCTGGCCAAAACCAAGGAACTAAGTTAGACCAAGAAAGGATGGAAGATTTTCTGCAGTAAATCAGCACAGCTATCAAGCAGTCTCTAGCAAGGCAGCTCTCCAAGTGTGGTACAAATTATTTAAACTACAGAGACTTCTGGCTATCTTCTCTCTTGCCCCTTTCACACTTTTTCGTGCTCATAGGATGAAATTCTCTTTTCAGAAATACTAGAACTGATGTTGAAATAGCTGAATTCTACTTTTCTACTGAAGCTCTATCAGTGCTAGTGCAACAGTTGCAACCTATTGCAAAAGTTTCTATAAAAATAGAAATTGTATGAACAGTTCTCCAGGCCAATGACAGTTACTTTTTGTCAAGAATAGAAAGCTTATTGATGCTCAAATATGCAGAATTACTTGCTTGCAATATACTCAAGGTTGGATGCCTCCAATGCATGCTCCTGAGGAGCTGCAAAACCTCAGCAAGTGTAGACTCTGAATGTCCACTTGTAATGCAGTTTCCTTCCAAACATGGGGTTTGTGTCCTACAAACCACAGCAATGTTAGCATGTACAATTGAAAGCTTCATTCACGTTTATACAAAACTGTCACTGAACTTGTGATATCTGGATTTATTTACTTTCCCCTTACCTAAAAAAAAATCTGCAAATAAGGGAGATGAACAGTTTTCCCTTTGAAAATAACTGGAGAAGAGTCCAAATTTTGCTGAATGAAAAAAATCTCCTATGCTATCTCATTTTTAGCTCATCCATTCACACATTTCCTAAGATTTCTCTACTTTTCGGTATCAAAAGGTAAACAAAATACAAGTGTGATGACTAGCAACAAATATCTCATATTGAAGTCAGTGAAACATCTGCCTTGGCTGTGAATTCAAAACAAAGGATATAGCACTGAAACTGGCCACTTTTACATAGATTGCAAATACATATCCTTCACCCAGAAATTCTTAAAACAAATCTTAAAAAATTAAGTTCTTCTTAGAGTCCAGAATCCTTTCAATCCAATTCCTTTCAGCACTTGCCTACACTGTTAGTTGGTTCCTTCTATAAACCACAGTGCTCTTCTTAATGATGCCCTCCATTGTCATTATCATTATTAACATAAGCTGTGGGGAAAGAAACATGAATAATGGAAAGATTCAAATATATTAGAAATCAAGATGAAAAATTGAAGAAAAACCCCAACAAAACAAAACAAAAAACCCTACTCCAAATATCTCTTGTCTTACTGAGCTTTGCATGAGATTAAAAATAAAAATAAAAAAATAAATAGAATTGTATCCTTTTGTACTATTTTATTTATTAAACATGAACACCACTTAGACAATCTAATTACTCTCCTCAATTTCTAAATAACCGAAATTGTAATTCATACATTGAAAAAATATTATTTTCCATACATAAGTAGTAAAATACATTTGTGTTACTTTTCATGCAGTCAAAGCTCATAAACTATGATAAAGACACTGATAAAGTATCCATTTCAGGACACAGTGTCCTTGGTCAGTCTCTGTGCCTCCCTAAGAAGGGAAGAGATGTAAGGCAGACAGTTCAAGTGGATGTGTTTCCACTTGGTCACCCCCAAACAGCATAACGGAACCTGGTTTTAGGAAATGCTCTAAGATTTCTTTGTCTGCAGTTTGGGGAAAGGAACAGGAAAAATGTCCCTGGCACTTAACACATTACTCAGGGTAGCTGAGGTCAAAATATGTGTCTGATGCAAACTTCTCATTTCATACTAATCAGTCAACCTTCCCTGCTGTTGCCAATAGAAACCTCAGCCCTGCCCAAAAAACCTCCACCATGGCTCTCCAAACGTACACTACTCCCTTGCCTCCCCAGTAAACATATAGTTAGTCCTAAGAATGTGTATTTTTAATGCAGAACAGAGTGTGAAAACCAGCATTATTATAGAAGGTCGAATTAAAGAATGAGACTGTAAGCAAACTTCCAGGAATCAAGGAGAGCTGCTGTACCTTAGATCGAAGTATGCAGATTGTTTTTCAATTAGCAGTATCATTCACAAATTCCATGCATTACTTAGAAATCAAAGTAAAATGAAAATAAAGATATGCCTTTGATAACAATTTAAATCTGAGAATATAAGGCAGTTTTTGTTTTATAAGGAAATTAACGTATGTTTGTGGCTCCCCACTGACATTTCAAGGAAACTTCTTAACATGACATTCAATTGTTGTTGATTTATTTTTCTATATACAATCAACAGTATATTTCTTACAACGTGTTTGTCTCGTAACGTGCAATTCATGCTTTGAATATTAATATGCAAGATAAGGACCCAGAACTTTACTCGTTAATCTAATATTTGTTCTGATCGAAAAGTCATGCAAAACAGCCAAAATCACATTAAGATGGTTTACAGTTTCTATAGGCTAGTTGACCTGGCAAAACAAAAAGAAAAAGAAAAATAATGCAGAAGGAAACTTTGAGTTCTCATAGCTGAAACATTTTAATATCAATTTAAAATGAGCTTAAGTTACATGGGAAATAGCACGTTCTTGTTAGCCATGTGGCAAAGACCAGATGTCACTCAGACAAAAACTATTAATTCACAACCACAGCACTTTTAAAAAGAAATAAAGGTCATCTTTCATTTATCATTGAAGGGGAAAAAGGCTAGTTAAAAAGCAAAGGTTCCTTTTTATTGCAACTTAATGTTGATACTTGAAGGGGTTATGTCGTATTCACCGAGTTGTTGGAGTTTTTTAATAAAACCTCAAATATTGATGAATTTGCAGGAATCTAGAATCTGGAGATTTCATTTAAATTATCTGCCATGAGATAAAATTAAAAGAACTGGCAACAGAACTACTAAAATATATTTGAATTTTATTAGACACTGGGTGTCACATGGAAAAGAAAATAATGTTGAGAATGTTCCTTCTACACTGAAAACCATAAAACTCTAATATAAGATCATTACACTTTAAATATTAACACTGGAAATACTTCCATATTCATAGCTGCTTTCTTGAACTTATATATGTAAATATGTAGTATTTTGAAGATGCAGTTCTCTAGTCTGAAATGGTAGCACCTATTTCTAAATGTGATACTGCGAATCATACTGGGAGCCAAGATTCATATATCTGTTTTTGTATCTGTAAAGAAAGCATTAATAGGTATTGCATATATTGCAAATTGCAAAGTCCATAGAACATTTTTTTAATATTTAAGTTCTTAAATTTATGTATGTGTATTTTTAGTGCATTTATTACAGGTGAAAATTATTATTTAGCGTTAATTTTGCAGTGAACAATCAAACATGATTAGCTCTCTGGTAAACGATGAAATTTATGTTACACAAGTAATTTATTCTATTCAATTTAGGTCCAAGATAAAATTCTCCATTTCTTAGACGTGCCACATTCAGGCACCATGTTGGCTGATTCTAGATCTTATTGTCTGAGCAGTCTCCTGTACATTCTCTCTCTTACTGCATCTGCTACAACAAATTATTCCCTCAATAGCAACCACAACAACAAAACCCCGATTAATAGCATTGTAGTCTCTGGGAGACCTGCACTTTGATTTAGCTAATTTTGTTACAGCATTCCAGGAAGATGTCAGTTCAAAACGGCTTCACATTATGAACTAAAGATTTGTTTTGTACATTGAAAGTTGTCATAAATATATGTATGCTCCCAGTCTGGACCCCTGAAAGTCTGCCTGGTCACTCTGAGATGTGGCTGGAGTACAAAGAATTCATGAGCTTTAGTGGTCATAAAGAAGCAAGAAAGAGAATCACCTATTAGGATAACCTTCTATCTAATCACTGCTGACAGATATTTTTTTTCCCCATTAGCTTGGAAGTTGTTTTTTTTCTAAAAGCAACACTACCTTTCTTTACCCTCCAGATGTGTAGCTGGGTATGTGTATCACCACCTCAGATTGCCCTCGATCCTTCTCCTGACCCAAGATTATGATGAATCTTTCTCTTGATAATGCTAATGAAGGCTAAAGGAGTGTTTCCTACCCATATCTATAATGAAGGTTGCTGATACAATCCTGGATGCCCTGGGTACTTATTACTCACAAGAACAGCCTTGTTACAGTCCACTGTTGTTTACATCAGCATGGAAGTCTGTTGGCATCAGAGAAAAGAGGGCAATGGCATACATCACAAAATAGCTTGAAAATAGAAAAGGCAGATGGACAGACAGTCAGAGAAATTTAAATGCAGTCAATGACAGGTGGAAAGCCAGAATGCCATGCGTATTGAATACATTAACTACCAAGCTCTTATTCTGTAACATTCTTCCTCACTTGTTTGTATCACAGTTTATGCTTTTTAGCAAGTAATAACAGATCTCCTCAGCATACTAACAGACTGCTCTACAGTTTTACAAACCACAAGGAATATTCCTTCTCATTTCTCTTCCCTGTGCCTTGCTGTTCAAAGGCTGTTACCTGTGTGCAGAAGTACACACATTCTCTCCTGCAGCAGTAGCTCACAGGACTGTAATGCATATTGCAGCACCCTTAGTTCTCTGAACTTCATTAATTTCTGTTTATACAGTACTTCTCAGAAAATACATAACATCATTATTCCACAGAGTGTAAAATCACTGTTGTCATGGCTACATATGCTGCAAGCCAGCATTACCATTCTAGAAGTATATGATTATGCTTCAGAAAAACTAGTCTTTATTGTATCTGCAATATACAATACTCTTGCCATGTGTCATTGATTTATGTCCTCGTGATACTGTCTCTTGGTCGTGTCCTCCTTTAACTGCTACATAAAGAAACTGTTGCCTCACACTGGAGCTCTCAGAAAAGGAAGTAATATAAAACTGCCTCAGCCAACTCAATTTCATCAATTAGAATAACAGCAATCAATTATATCAATTACAATAGCAGTATCTGAGTCTACATGTTTAAACCCAGTCAGGGTTGGAGATAAACATATATCCAATGAGTGAGAAGCTTTTTGAAGACTTTTTTGATGTCTAAAATGATATCTAAATTGAATCTAAACAATCTAAACAATCAAAAAAAAAAAAAAAAAACAATTAACTGACTCCGTTCTGGTGGCCGCTGTGTACTTGAGTTACCTATAGTCACTTGGCATCTCTTTTCTTAGCATGACAGCTTCCTCGGTGCAGGTGTTTCACTCCTTGTAAAATTCATGTGTGTGCAGTACTGTGACCAGAGGAAGGTTAAAAGTGATTCAGTTCTACCAGCTCTTTGGACTCAGCTCAGCACAAAGTGCAGCAATCATAGCCACTTTTGTCCAAAAATACAGGTAGAAGAGCCAACCCTGCCCACCTTTTACATTAGTTCATTTTCCAATGACAGTGCTATTAATGATACTCAATTCATTGCTACCCCTCTCTCACTTTTACTGAGAGTGTCCTAACAATAAGTTGACAGAAAAATCCGGAAACTAGAACCACAACTTCAAAAGATTGCAACTAAGTGCACTCTAATTATACCCAGATGAGATACCCAGCGGATTTAATGAAGTTATACCATTTGAAAGCAAAGACTCCGGAAGAATTTTAGGATATTAGAAACTGCTGGCTGACACTGTCTCCACACATAGGGATTTCTGATGCATATTGAAAATCATGTTGAATCAGGAGGTAGCTCAAAAAAGGAATAAGGCACACTGTACAAAGAAGCAGGCAAAATTCCTCAGAGGCAAGGCATAAAATGAAAGGTGGTGATAGTTTCACCCATGCATTTCAGTGCACCATCTGTAATAGTCCTTAGTTTGCCTTAAGTAACAGGCTTTTTCAAAAAGATTTGGTGACAAAAAATAAATCTGGTTCAAGTGATCATGATTTCATTCCCATGCCAGATTACTTAAATTAATTAATAAATTATACCAAATTAGTAATCAATATCTTTGATTTCAGAAGGGAAATGTGAGTAAAAGGTTTACTCAGCAAAATTAAAAGAACTAAAGAACACAGGAGTCTACATGCAGAAATTGCCTTAAATTTCTAAAATTAAAGCTTAACATCCTTCCTGGAATTGAATTCCACCCAAGAAGAGAAGCACGTAAACCAAGCAGTGATGTTACATCTGATACTAAAGTTAATACAGATATTGTTGGAAAGAAAAACAAATATTACTCTAGTTTTCACCAGAGTGGTTTTCTATGATACCTCTCAGGAACAGCTGTTTTCATATGTATTACTCATGTATGAATTTAGCCTCCTCATCATTTTCTCATCTAATGACAACTACTTAATGAACACTGATACACAGTATGCTATTATGAAAATGAACATTCTCAATGATCCTTCTTCTGTATTTCATCCACTTGAACAATTACATATTTACTGTGACTTCTCACACAAATTACAAAATTTCTGAGTTTCATTGTTGAAGGACATAGATAATTGTGTATGAAGTGACAGTGAATGAAGTGGTTGTCACATCAGGATTCCATTTCCCAGAAAATAATTTTCAGTACAAAGCAATTATGATAAAAAGTACCTTAGGTCTTGAAAGTCTATAATTTTCCTTACATCTTATATAAATGATGACTTTGTGGTTAATATTTTAGAAATTATAATTTGTCACTACACGGTATTTTGTATTATAAATATATACTTTGCATACAATAATTCCATGATACAGATGAGATATTCTCATGGATTATTATACGCTGAATGTTCCATCTTCTAAAGTAAAGATTTGAGAGAGTATTATCATTAAAGAAATAATGAGGGAGTGTACACATAGTCTACTTTTTACAATACTGTAAAATTAATAGCATATTCAAAGATAGCTTTAAAATTACTAATGCTAAGTTAACCTTAAAATCCGCATGTAGTTTTGCATTATTTTTTATTTCAAACTGCATTCATCACCACAAAATTTTAGATTTCTTTTCAAGATTTTTTAGATTATTTGCTCATTGTTAAACAAAAGGATGGGATCCATACTCTTTTAACCTTTCTTGTATCATATAGAAGTTCATTTTAGAAAGATAAAATTGCATATAGAAGTTTCTGAATTTTTCAATACAAATGGTACCTAATTTGTAGCTTCTAGAGAAAACAAATCATGGTATCTGCACTTTGTGTGGGATTCATCAGAACTTACAGTGCCAGTGTCTCCAGGCAGTAGGAGACACAGGTGCTAGTTCATATGCACCTGACTGCACATTTTCTCATATCCTAAAATTAGGTGAGATGATTCCACTCGGTGTCTTCCCAGTCTGGGCAGCCTTAGGGTAACAGAGGCTCCCACAGTTGCAACTAAAGCAGTCTTGAAATTCTACTGAGGTAAAGCCATCTCATAAGAATACCAAATAGAGGGCAGCATTGTTAAGAATTTCTGCAAGGCTACAGACCACATTCACTGAAACTTTCTGCTCTCAACATTTTTGTTATACAACTAATATTAAAGAATTTCTTGGAAAGCAGCTCGTCTACTGTCCTACCTCATTGCTAAAGAGATTTTTCTTTTACTGCATTTTGAGCTTTTAGAGTTCTTTCATGCATCCTTGACCTTTACATGCATTGTAACTGCATTTAAAAAAAAAAAAAAAAAAAAAAAAAAAGTTTAAGTTTTATTCATATAAATCTATGGTTACTTAGCTACAGATACATAGAAGCTTATGAGCTCTTTAAAGTTAGTCAGAACCTATTTACTGCTTAACATAAGAACTGCTGAGGCCTGGGAGTCTTTGTCAACATTGCATAGAATTATGAGCACTAAACAGCACTGAAAATCAAGCCCACGATGTTTTCAAAATATATTACTTTTTTAAAAGAGTGAGGCATCTAATAAAGCATCCTAAAAAATCAGCAGAAAAACACAGAAAGTCAGGAAATGAGAAGCAAGATGAAATGGTAAAGAAATTTAAACTTTGAACTGGAAAATGCAGATTAAAGGTAAGGTAACCATGATCTGTTAATTATACCTCTGCAGGAAAAGCTTTCTGATACAAGCCCACTTAAATGACTTGCAGATTGTATGTCTGTGTGCCTGCACTTGGGTGTGTCTTGGGAACTACAGAATCAGAATCACCTACACTTTAATGTGCATATCATGGGTGCTTCAAAACCTAAACCACAAAAACTTAGATAAATTTTTGCCCCAAATTAGCCTGGATGTGAATGCTAAAATTAACATTTAATTTACTGTTGTAAGAGAAGGATTTGAATTTATTTTTTTTTTTACTAGTTTGGGTTTTAAAAAATTCTTATTTAACTCTTTTAAAAATGCTACCAAGTATTGTTTCACACATGTGTATTGTATTCTCTTTTTCTTCAACAAAATCATGTCTGTATGCCTTCTGTATATCTAAACCTTTATAAGTAAAGCCAAGACAGGATACTGAGCTAATTCATAGGAAAGCCATCCAGATCAGACAACAGATATAAGTGTACATGCATCTTGTTTGCACTTAAATAAGTGTGGTCTGTGGTGTTAGCACCCATTAATATTAACAATTTATTTTGCAAAGCACGCAGAAACCCTCTCTGGGAGCAAGACCCCATCTCCATAATCACTCAGGTTACTTATTGGGCCAACTGTTAAGCAAACAGAACAGAAAGCCTGGATTTGTTTGAGGGATCCCAGCTTCTAAGCTCAGTCTACTGAGAGACTTTAATTACATATTGTGGTAAAAGTAAAGAGATTTTTAAGATCAAAATTATGAAAGACTACAGACCAATATGGAGACCTATAAGAGGTTATCAAATTTTCTGTTTGATACCATTTTTTGTCTCTCTAAGCTGAAATTGATTTCTAAATCCAAACCAAACTTACAAGCTCTAAAGACAAAATCATACATATGGGTCTATGTAGCTACCAACATTCATGCAGAGATTTAGCAAAGCAATTTACCATTTAGAAAGACATCTACTTCCCCATTGGAAAATATTTCTAACCATTTTTTGATGGTGTTTTGGTAAAACCGTAGTGAGAATAGGCCAGCCTCCAATTGCCTACTTCAGACTCATACAGTAAAGAAGATAAACAGTTCTAGCATGAGCCTTTCCATCATCTCCAGCAACATAGCTACTTACAGTGCCTCATAAAATTATAGAGAACACTGAAAATGAACTCCCTGAAAAATAAGCACCCAATTAAAAAAAAAAACACCTCTCCTCCCAAGGAAGAATAAAGACAAAGCAGAAGCAGATTTCGAGCATAACTACACCTGCGTTTGCTTTTCAGTTCTGTAAAAACAACAACAAAAGCCTAAATATTCATTCAATAAACACAGTCATCAATGCAGCATTAAAATCATTACTATAAAAAACCCTGACATGAGTTTCTCAGTAAAAGCCTGATAAGCAGTGAGCCTAATTTAGGCCATAGCTTGACTGAGTGACAAAACGTACCTGAAATAGATTAATTGTTGTGAGCCACACTGCTCAGCTGATTGTGTTTTTAAACAGCCTAAAGCACTAATTCCATCTTTTGTCATAGCAAAATCCACCCTACACTCCAGCAGTACAAATACACAATAATCTGTCGGAACTAAGACTTTCATTGACTTCATATACAGAAAAATAATAATTTAAGGCAGGCTTTCCCCCTTTGTTTATCTTGAGGTTGTTCATATAGATATGGATATCTACATGCAATGTGCAAAATTACATTAAATATTACATTACTATTTCTATTAGGTAAGACCTCTTTTATGCCTTGGGTAAATCAATTTCCCTTCCTGTCTTGTTTTCTAATATATTTTTTCAATGAAGCTATTTCCTTTCTTGTGAATATGCCATACAGAACCTTTACATGATTTAAAGAAAAATGCAGTACTTGAAAACATTGGCTTCTGTCAAAATGTATTAGTTTTCTAATACATTTCTAATCTACCTTACCTTAATATGTATCTTCACTATGGAAAACCCATGCAGCAACACAGAAGTCCTCTCCTTTTTTTTTTTTTTTTTTTTTTTTTTTTTTTTTTTTTTTTTTTTTTTTTTTTGTTGTTGTTGTTGTTGTTGTTGTTACAGTGCTGAACTAGCGTTTCTTAGGAGGAAAAACCAGAATGGAGTAGCAAATCTGAGGAAGAACCACCTAAATATTGTAGCCCAGTCCAGGTAGCAGGTCACCTAACCTCCCTATATTGTCTGCGGAAAGAGAGAAAATCCTTGAGGGAGAACTGACAGACCAGATTAAGATTTTTAAACAGGTGCCATGAATATACTTTTTGACTCTAAGATAGTTGCTTCTGTGGCAAGATGTTCTCTGTATTATGACTGGAGTGTTTTAATTCTGTATTTAATTAAAATAAAATGTTCTTTGACCAGCCAAAGTAAAGATGCTGAATTTCATACCAATGTTTTTCCTGCACTTCCTCACTGTATTAATCCAATTACCTCCCCTAGTGATTTGCACCACTCTCTGTAGGCCACAGTCCTCCCATTTCTTTGCTATCCTGGGCTCCCAATCCAGCACCCTGATGAGGAACAATAGAGGGTGGTGAGGAGCACCCATGGGCTGGCTGCCAAGGCAGCATGTGTGGGCACACACCAGGCAATTGCTGAGCGTGAATGTCAGCCATTCTTGTTGTCTTCTTCTTCTGTGTAGGAACTATTGCTCAGAAACTTCATGGGAGTTTAAAATCTTTGAGAAGTCTGCCAGTCATAGATGGTGCAAGCTGGCCCATGGGTTCACAAGTTACTTAAGAGTAGAAAGAAGAGCAGGCAGACAAATTGCATGATGATACGTGAAACAGAGCAAAAAAGGGAAATCAGGACAATTATCTCTTCTTCACTGAGCTGACTCCCAAAGTCAGTATGCATTGTCTTAATGTGAATCCTGCTTACCTAATAAGTACCCTTTCTTCTTTTCCTTTTATGGCAGCAAGCAGCTGAGTGTATATAGTGTGAAAACTCAGTGATGCCAAAAATGAAATTGAGCTGTAAGTTTGGACTGAAATACATTTTTTTTAAGTAATCGCTAATTTAATTAACTTTGTAAATGCCTGTCATTAATTTACTCATAGTGACTATGCTATAAATATATAGTTATGTGCATGTTCATGTTTGTTGGTTGTTTTTTTTTCTCCCAGCAGATAATAATGCATAACAAGCGTCAACATTAATCCACTTAATTTGACTCCACTGATGTTTAAGACACAATGCTTGGATCATTGAAGTACCTGTCAGAATTAACTGATATGACACAAAGGAATCAGGATGCCTCTGTTTCCATTTCATCTAGTCAGCTGCCAGCTGAGCACATCACATCAAACAAGTAGATTCAACTGATTGTCTCATTTCCAGATTTCTGCCTGCCAGTGCTTACAAAACTGAAACGAGACACAGAAATGTTTCAAGATCTCTAGATTAAATATGCTAAGAAAAATGCCAGGCATTGTTGTCATGTAATGGACTGTCTTCCAAGTGCTGTCAATTCCAAATAAAATCATGGGAGCTGAAGTTCTCTGCAAAGTCATTTTCCTGGACCATTAATTCTGAATTGCCATTTACAGAATAATTGCACTTTTGTTTCCCTGGGGATCTTGCTGGTGTGCTTGAACTTGTGCTATCCTTCTTAACCCTCACATCAAAATATATACAGCAGAAATGGAAGTCATGAGCTTATAGGTCATTAATGCAGAGCTGGGCCTAAGGGTATCTTTAATAGATCTGTTGAGGACAACCTTACAATGACTGCATTTTTAGGGGAGTGGAAAGATTTTATACAGAAGGACACAGCTGGATCTATTCTGAGAAAGGTTAGCTGGGACAGCCTAATGTCCCTGAGGAGATAATAAATTGCATTGCCCAATTTGATAGAGCTGATTCTGAACTGGAGGAAATCCAGACAGCAAAAGCCCTTTGAACGGTAAATACTTCCCCTATTAATTGCTGAAAATACAGGTAGGCTTGAGGGAGTTTCAGTTCAACTATAATTTTTTTAGGTAACTTACAGATAAAAAATGTACTGTACTTCAAAATTACTCTCATGACTTTGATGAGGCTCAGGTTGAGAAGAATTCCTCTTTCTTTCCTTTTAGGAACCACCAAGGGAGGAGCAGGGGTAACAAAGTTAACAACTTGATGTCAGGAATCCAGGGTGGCAGATCTGAGGCAGGAAGGAAGAACAGCTGCCTCCCTCTGTTGTGCAGAGGAACTAGGAAGGCACTGCATTAGCAAGAACATTGTCCTGGCCACACTTTTGTCAGGCTTTGAATAGAAGGTCACCATCTCCCTCATTTTTTCCCTTCCAATCAATATTTAGCCTGCTCAGCAGCTGCCAGTACTGGCTGCCTCTGAACTTCATTGCTGTAAGTTACTGAGAAACCGGCTTATTATGACAACTCAGATCTCCCATCAGATCTGACCTGCAGTGGCTGCCCTGTCTCTTTCAATCTGCTCCAAAATACAAAGATGATTCCAGCACATAGCATTTAGTGTTCAAACCACTGCAGAGAAGCTCCTGATCAATAGGAAAAGTAACAGGCTATGAAGGCTATAGAACAAAAAAAAAAGTGTATCTAATAAGGTAGCTAGTTGTAAAAAAATACAGCTATGAGAACTTGCTGGTTAAAAAAAAATAAAGTTTTAGTTCCTCATCTTTTACGAATCAAAGTTCCAGCATAAATGGATTTTTGAAAGGTTGTTTCACTTTTCTCAAGACCTTGGGCAGGATAAATGGTATCTGTAATGTAACAAGCCATCCAGTAATTTTTGTGCAGACATATTAGATAAACATAGAGTAACAGAGTTATTATCATGCAGACTCAGGGATTTACAAGTTCAAATGACTGATAAGAGCATATGCAACTTTTAGTCACTTGATTAGTAGTTCAGTGGTAGAAAGTGTCTAAAACCACCACGGCAGCAGTTGCAGGAGATGCTAAGAACTGAATGACCAAGGCAAAAAACTCCCTTTCCATGTTGTTACGTGGGGATCCCAGAAGAAGTTATCCTGACCAGGCAACTAGTTTTACAGTGTATGTTAGTACATTTTACAACATGAAAATATTTCAATTCATTTAATCTTACCTGGGTTTTGTGTTGCTTTTGGGGTCTTTTTTTTCCTGTTGGCTTTTTGTTTGTTTTTTTGTTGTTTTGGGGTTTTTTTATAAGAAAACAAGAGCTGGGAAAGAATGTTCAGTCTTTATTAAAATCAGTATTTCAATCTCAAATCTCAGATTATCTGTTAGGCACCAGATTATTGATTTAATATAACATAGCAGACCTTCATGCACTACAAATGGAACTTCAGCTTCACTCTGAATGGATGCATTCAGACCAGATATTCTCTGATAATGAAACTCATGATCTACATACTGTTGAAAAGCATTATCATAGCATTACAAGGTTCTGCTCTCTTTTACTTCAGTTTAAAACTGTCAAAAGCTAGGTACTGTAAAAAACACAACCAGTTTTACAGAAAAGGCTATGAAAAAGATTACTTTTCCTACCGTAATCTACTTTGACTTCTTTTGGCTTTCAAGATACCGACCTCTAAATTTTCAGTGGGACTTGAAGCAAGATAGCAGAAATGGTTCAGAAAAGCAAAACTGAGGCTAAATCTTAGACAAAAAAAAAACCTAATTTTGAAAAAAAGTGATAGAAGAAAAAGAGCTATGCATGTATGACCCTAAACATAACAATATATAAAAAAAAAAACAAACCCTTCAAACAAACAAGACAAACAAAAAATTCCAATTTGCCTTCTTTATTTAATTCAGTAATAAATTTCAAAACACACTTAAAGAACATTTCTAAAGTAGCTCATTTACTTAGGAAGTACTGATACTCCTACTGAAATGAAAGTTTTCAAGGTTTGCCTGCTATTTGTGGAGGAGTTTTGATTCACCAAGAACTGTGTTATGACTACCTTTGCATAGATACCTCAGGGGGAGGGAAGTGATATATTAGTTAAGGCACAATTTTTGAGCTAGGCTCTGTTCCAAGTTCTGTCCCAACTTCCTCTGTGACCTTGAACAAAGCACCTAATTCCTCTGTATTTCAGTTCCATTTCTAGAAAATGAGGACAAGGAAATTGTGCTATCTCAAGAGTCCTGTGAAAAGAAATTAATTAGCAGTTGTGAAGCACTCATATGCTGTGGCCATGACAATCTTCAGTCTGACAAAAATGGGGCAATGTATAAGGGGTTTTCTGTGTTGTGTACACCTACAAAAGGGTCAGTGCTACAAGCATGATTCTTGAGCACTTGGCATTGATTAAATCAATCACAGTCTGTTTCCATCCCGTGTTTGTCTCTGAAGGAGCACAGCTCCATAAAAACTGGATTACAAAGCAGCTTGTTTGCTATATAAACATGTATTTTTATTTGTATGCCAATACAAAAACAAGAAGAAAAAGAATTCAGTTAAAATACTTACTCCTCCACTGAAACACGCTTCTCCAAAATTGTTTCTTAGACGACGTATTTTGGGGCACACAGAAAGCAAATTAACAAAGAAGGAAAAAAAAGAAAAAAAAAAAAAAAGAAAAAAAATGCAATTGCAAAAAAAACAGAGCATCAGATTCAGAAAATACCTAGCAGAGGAGATTCCCTTTTAGCTACTATTTTAGTTGCTATCATACTCCACAAAATATGCACAGTGATCTCTCCTATGGGAGACACGGCTTTCAATCTCATGGCTATCTCACACCACCCACATCCCACATTTCTCACCTATTCCCATTATTTCTGTTTGATGCCTTCCTAAAAATTCATCACACACGCATAAATAGCTTGGGGATGACTTAAACTGGAGGTGGGATTGGCCTATTTGCTATTCATGTAACATTTTTAGAGATTTTGATGAAAAAAACCCCCACAACTTAAGAGAAGTATTGATAACAGCTGAGTGATACTGCATATGCATATAGAGTTGTTAGTATGTTTATATATTCCCTATTTGTGTTACCTAAACTAAATTGGGTTAAAAACCCAATTGAATGCTTTCCTCTCTTTTGAAATTTTTAATAGGTTATTCTCTGTATTATGAGTATTCTCACCTCAAGAATATTCACTATATCTGGAGAGTTTACACACTATTCTAATTCATCCCTGTGAGCTGCGTACAATAAATATCATTTTCACAAATATAACATGGATCAGTTGATGTATGAAAGGGAAACAGGAAAAAACACATCAATAGAAGAAATGTTTAACTCTCAGGCAACATTGGCAATTTTAGTACTGTTTCTGGAAATCTATGCTAGATCTCTGGCAAAAGTTCACTCAAATTTAATTTTAGGGATATACTCTGAATAAAATTTTGAGTAATTTGAATAGAACTTGTAATACAGTTTAAAATTACTTCACTGGTTGTTTTTTTTTTCCCTGCCAATACCAAAAGCCTTTAGTTTCACAGCGTTGTTAAAGATCTCCTTGATGCTTCAAAACCATAAGAATTCTTAAAGACCATTTTGTCCACACATATCTGTAAAGCTCAGAAAATATATTAATGCTTGACTGCTAGTTTGTGTACACATATCTAAAACTGTTTGTCATATGCTTGTAATTCAGGAGGTTATTTACATGCTTCCGTAACTTTTGGCATTCCCACAGCAAAAAAGTGTTTTCCCGTGTTGTGTATGTTCAGCACCTGACTCAACACCTGACTAATCCCACAGAAAAAGTTGCAGCAAACATGATTGATAAGTCAGAATGGAACGATGAAAATACAGGAGTTATTGACATTGCAAACTGAAGAATGCTCAAGCATGGCTGATGTGTTGTTTTTTTCCGACACTTAATTAACGTTCACCTGCCTTTTTTTCCTTGAAAAAGAAAGATTATTAATCTCTAAACTTTACTGCCACAATTTCAGACACTGACAGCCTGGTAGTATATAGCCTTGCTGTGAAGGCAAGAGTTTATAAATGAGTTTGTGAAAGACAGCACAGAAAGGCTGGCACTCTAGATTCAACATAATTTAACATACACGCACAACAGATTTGAGAGCCAAAATACGCAATCTGCACTTTTTGTAGAAATTGCCTTAGGTTTTTGGTTGAAATGCTGAAATAACCAGAAACCCTAATCCAGGTGTTACTCTTCTTACCACATATTGGCAAGGTGGTCGGTAGCTTGCGGTTACCAGGATTCCAAACTACTAGGGTAGTACTATAAAAATATGCTTCTTTGTTATTTTTTTTTTTCCTTTTTCTGCAAGACATGTATCAATATTAATAATAATTTGAAAAACAAAAAACCAAACAAACCAAAACATTGAAAGATTACTTTCAAGTATATTTAAAAAAATGTTGTTCTTTAATTGGAAGTTACTTCCTTTCTGAACTTGTTAGAAGTATATACATGACAACTGAAATATCTTGAGACACAGATGTTTTTATCAGAGTGAAAAAAAATAAAAAATTGGGGGTGTCAAAATCTATAAATTTTGATTATTTTCTAACCATTAATAAGTCTGTATGGAAAAAATTAATTAATTCAGAACAACTACTACTACAAGAAAATCTCAAAAAGCCATCTTGTCATTAACCAACTAAGAGGATCTTTCATTTTAACTTCGATAGCTTAACTTTCAAATGGTAACATGAATGGGAGAGGGAGAAGTTTATTTTCTTATTGTTACTGCACCTGACATTCCTCAAATTAATTTTAAATACTGACTGTGGTTCCTTGGAATAGGCAAGTTTAGGCTTTTCCTCACTTCTCCTTAGTTCTTTAGTTATACAATGAGAAAAGTGATGTGGGACTAGGTGATCTTTTGAGGTCCCTTCAACTCTAAGATGCTGTGTGACATGGCAAGGACATACCTATACACTATACTTTTCATGACATCAAATTAGAATTTTCTGCTTTCAGTGAGATCCTAAAAGATGTTAAATCCCCAGACACTTTGTTGCTGGAGGATGCACTCAGAGCTCTGACAGGTCAGATTCTTTCTACATATATTAGAACTACCCATAAATCCCATCATTATGCTGCACTGATGTCTGAGATTTAGGTATCTGTTAACACTGCAAGAAACACTCAGGAGTTGTTGTCCTTCCCAAAAAATGAAGGCAGCTGAGCAGTGTGAGGCCTAGTTGTGTATTGCAGATTACTCACTGTGTAAACATTGTAGAAGTATCTGGAACCTGAACTTTTCTGAAATCAAAGGAACTAACCAGAATTAACAAAAGATCTATGTGAAATACCATACAACTACTTGCATTGTTGTCACCCACAGGCTCAGAAGGCTCTGCAGATGGCAAGTTACCAGGCTGTGTTTCCTCTGCAGCCTTACAGCTTCATTTGTGCCAGAGGAAGAAGGCAGCTCTGGCATTTCTGTGGGCAAAGTGAATTTCTTGCCTTGTCCTGTTGAGGATATTAGGCCCGATCCTACATCAAACTCCATGTGAATGCAGGGTCTTTTGAAAACAGAGTCTTGCAAGATTAGAACTAAATTCCCAAGTAGGGTTTGTTTGTCAGTTTGTTCTTCAGCAGAGCTTTTTTATTGATTAGAAACCTTCTGAATGTCCCGGGAACCAGAGTGACTCTTTTCTTGGTGTCCCACTACATTTTTATGGTGGTTACAATAACTCAGAGCTGGGTTTAATAAATGAGGGTATAAAACAACTACAAAAATATAATCTAAATTAATGCATCTTACTCTACCCTACTGAGGTCAATAAAAATTATTTGTCTGGGTTTTATACTTACTTTGTTGTACAAGATGATACTAATGAAGGGGCTAAATTCTTGCCAAAACTACAATGTCATGAGGTTAGAAGTTAAACTTTTTGATATATGATTGAATTTGCCTGATCTCTAGTTGTGATTTCAATGAAAATTACTGGCAGGTACTATTAAGGTGAAGAGGTGATGAAGGATTGTAAGAGATCTGATAGGAAATCCATGTAGGGTAGAAGATCTTTACTGTATCTTCTGCAATAGGAAAGTAGGCAGTGACAGATGGTACAGAATAAAAAGTGCACAGCAAATACTCCTCCCTTAGATTATAGATACTTTTGTGGAACAGAATATGCATACCTCTGTACAAAAATCTAGCCTTGAATTTGAAATAAAAATGAATATTCAAGTACCCATTTTCTCTGGCTGCTATGCATGATTATGCTGTTAAAGATAGGCAAGCTGGATCAAATGACATAAGAAAAGACCAAACTGAATCTCCAACCAAATTTAGTCTTGATTTTGAGGTAGAAAATGTTTTCAAGTGCTGTTTGAAATATCCATATACTTCAAATTCCTCCTTGCTTCTATTCATGTTTAAAACATAACCAGAAAAATACTGCATGGTAACTCAAATGAGCTCAGGAGACTTTTGTAGTTTCAGTAGAAAATACATAAAGAGAAAAGCTTTGTGTAAATCTGTGGGTTTAGGCATTAATTTCTACATCAATCAGTGTCATACCATCAACTTTATTGTATAACTAGAATTAGGATAGCTTGCAAAATTATTATATAATCATATCCTATATCTATCCCCAAATTAATTACTCTGCCTAAAGAGTGAGGAATAGATTTAAATAAGATAAACATCTTGAAATGGACTGTGAAGTGGACTTAGGAATTTTTTGAGACTGTATTTAAACACTCAGGGGTGGAGTAATATCTCACAACAACTTGATGTGAGTTCAATACAATTCAAAACAACGTTCCCGTTATTCCTGACATCAATCTTGAAAGAATATTGTGTAATCAAAACAAGAATATTGTGTAATCAAGAAGGAAGTAAAACATTTTCTTCTAACACCCTGAAGGAGGACACTTCAGTTTCACAACTGCCTTTATGTAAGCTTTGTTTCCTGTTTCATTCTGTTTCATTAATAATTTATTGCTTTTTACACAGTAGGCACCTAAGATTGGGAAGTATTTGTTTCTAATTGTCATTAGGCCACCCAAAAGGTATTCTATGCTAATTCAACTAGACTAACAGATGCAAAGCTACCAGTCCTTTACAACAGCTATCATGAGTGGAATATTTATAGGATACTGTTATACACAGGTTGTAACTACTATTCTTGCAATGTCATTATGGAGCACTTACACAGGATTCCTCACCAGTAGGGCATTCTCAAACAGAGAAGGCCACACTCATCTTCAGCTGAGAAGAACAACTGCCACACACCAAATACACATGCCATGCATGTTTCTTTATTTTTATTGTCCTTCTAAGAAGAACAGCTTCTAAATGAATTGTTCTTTTCCATCATCTGCAACTATTTATATGATTATATAGTATGTACTATATGTATGTATATATATAGTATGTACTAGTATGTATAGCATGTACTTGTTTCTATTTTTTAAACTTATATTATTTCTCTGGAAATATTTCTCCATTGTGTGCTCCCATTAGCTTCTCAACTGAAGTCTTATAGTAGAAGAAAATACTCAGACTAACAGATGTTTTGTAGGACTCAAGGTTCTACTTTCTCTGCTTTCCGTATTAGCCACTCACCCTATCCCCTGAATGTCATTCAATCGCTCTTGAAATGACATTAATATATTTTTTGTCACACTCCCATTCTCTTTCATAATCGAGGAAATTTATGCCAATGGTATCATCTTTTGAGCTAAAAGAGTTACAAGAAAAAAGTCTCTCTGTTGGTTATACAGGTGGTGGAAGGACGCAGGACTTACTGCCAGCTGCACTTGATATTTTTTACTCAGCTGAATATTACCTTCATCTCACTTCTGAAATTTAGCTACTTCTGTTCCAAATATTTTGCCCCACTCCCCTTCAGTCTTCAGTTTTGCCACATTTAGTCTGCCAGCTGCTGATACCAATGTGTCCGTGCATCTTTTTCCCTTAAAAATATTCTCAATCTTTAATACAACAAGCTACACTGGCTTTTAAGTGCCTTCCAGCCTTGATGCATAACCCTCAGCAAGCACTACAATTGCAAGGAACAAGTTCAAGACATCAGTAAAGTCTCCTGGGCAATAAAACTTTCATTGTTCTTAGCTAAGTCTACCCACAATGTTGTCTGCTTTTGTTACCATATTGCCTACATTTGTTTGGGGTTTTTTTTGCCTGTGACAAGATACCCAAAAGCACTTCATATGCACATGACTGGTTCTGAAGTCGCAGCATGTGCATCAGGCAGAATGCAAGAGATGATATAGCATGGAAAGCAATCAAGGAGAAATCAGATTTTGCCAGAAACCATTAAGTATTCACCCAAAGGTCCATATCTCCACTGAATACCATCAAGCCCTGGATTGCAAGTGATCACTATGATCATTTTACGAAATTTTTAGATGGACTTGTGTCTGACCTTTATAACATCATTTACAAATTTTTACTGAACACTAGGAAGAGGGAGAACATGGACTTAAATCACCATTCCTTAATGAATATAGTTCAAATATTTTTGTCTTCCAGTTCTCTGATTGCTTATGCACCCGCCATTCTGCCACAATAAGCTCATGTTTCTTTTCTTCTTAGCAAATAATTTCCTGCCTCTTATCTCCTTTGTAAATGTTCACTTTCTGCTTTGGGACTGGGTGACAGTTTCATCACTTCTGCATGACTAAATACAAATGAAGCTCTGAGACATTTTGGGAAAGCCCTTCTATCAAGGAATGACATTCCCATTCTTCAAAAGTGAATTTAAAACTCAGTGCTTCCAGTACAGATATTTAAAGTTAGCTAAGCATTACAAAAGTTTGGGGGTTTTGTTTGTTTGTTTGTTTTTATGGTTTTCTCTACAAATTAACAGTTGTGTTCAGTTTGTCTACCTAAATTGAAATGGCAAATGACAGAATCACAGTCTTTCACCAGCTTCTGCATCACAGACAATAACAATCTTTTATGATGAAATATCAGTAATATAGTCACTGAAACAGTCTCTCAGATGTATTTTATATGTTTTCCAGTTTAAAGCACTTTTTATCTGTTAAGGTAAAAACCCCCAATATCCTCAAAATTTTTATTGCATTTACAGTACTTAATTGTTACCAGTCAAATGTTCTGCAGAGGAAGTTATGTTAAAAGTCTAGTATTTTCCGGTTAAAATCCGCAGGAAAATATTCCAAGTTCAATCAGGAAATGCCAAGTCTGAAGAGAATATAATCAGTCCACCACAAACCCAGAAAGCATACACAAACCATATAAACTGCAAATGTATTTTCAGAAAGTGCTTTCATCCAGATTTAGATGATAGGATTTACATCTATTTTAAAGCCATCTTTCCACTTCTTTTTAGAAAATGGTCTAAAAAAGTTACTCTTAGATTATTTTTTTGCCTTCTCTCTCACCATATGCTATAATCAAGAAAATAAGTAATGTGAATGCTAGATAGACGGACAGCCACCTGTCTCAGCTCACACCATGGTATTAAAGACACTGGCTCATTTTTAATGATATTGTAACAGACATGCTCCTAAACTGGTTTTATTTTCTCCCGTTTTAGGAATGTGTTCTGTTTATTTCAAGGAAACAACAAATAAGGTGTTAATGATCATCTTTTCCCTAGATAACTAAAGAATTTTTCTGAGAAATATCATGCTGTTGTTCAGGCTTTTATACAGTGATTACCATCAGATATCAAGTGTTTACACTGAGTATGACACAAATTAACCTAGCGGGAACCTCATTACTGCTGTGTATTTAAATGGCTATGAATTAACATATGTACCCATCTAAGTTTGAAGGTGGGAATTTTTTAGCTTGCTGAAACTGGAATGGTGTTGCTACTTCTCACGAAAGACACAGATTCCATTCCGGGCTACCCCAAGCAACCTGTTAAAATTGAAATAGCTGTCATCAAATACAGGTAAATAATTCCACTTTCCTATACCACATTCTTCCCATGGCTTCCTTTCTCCTCCCTCTCTTTTCTTTCATTACATCTATGGACCTGCTTCTGCTTAACAAAATATACTTGCTTTCCCTATTATTTGTCTTCTACTATCAATAACTTAATTTACAGAAGTTCTGTAGCCTAATTTATCACTTTTTTCTTTGACACTCTAATGTAGAGACCTAGGAACCTCAGAATTATCATTTGTAGAAACCAGTATATCAAATTTAAAATGCATTTGACAACATTCCAATATGTACTTTAAATATTGATGTGAGATATTAGCAACAAATAAATGAGTTTTATTTATATTATAAACAATTACAAAATAGGAGGTTGATATTCTATAAAAACTGATAGCAACTTAATAGTTGATAGTAATATAATTGTTTACTTTCTCAAGAGTTGCAATGGTTGTATTTGCCCAGGTTAGATTAAAAAAATAAATAATTAAATAAAAGTAGTTTGACTACTACTCTGATTTTTATTTGGTATGACAATACTGAAAAGAGATGTAATAATATACAAGAGCACCTCTCCTGGGGTTTTCAAATCTATCTACCTTTGCTTCTCTCAGTGATGCACATGGTGTGCAAGCAATGCAATGCCTTTCACTGCTTCTTTTCATGGACAGGGCCTCTGTTGCTCAGGAGAAAACCCTGGATACCCATGCAGTTTTATGCAAAGTGTCTCTTCATAGCTATCCACTTCATGGAAACACATAAAAATCATTCTTTAATGCACTAATGCACAGGAATG